>NW_004443985.1:7863256-7886484 GCF_000243295.1 Trichechus manatus latirostris
ATGGACTTTCCTCCAGAGCCGACGGAGAAAGCGTTCCCCTGGAGCTGATGCCCTGAATTTGGACTTGTAGCCTACTGGACTGTGAGAGAATAAATTTCTCTTCGTTAAAACCATCCACTTGTGGTATTTCTGTTGGAGCAGCACTAGATGACTAAGACAATATTTAAGTCACAGACACATATTTACATATACTCCACAGAAATAAAATTTCCAGCTAACAAGCATTAACTATATAGTAATGCTTCATGAACCACAGATTTGCTATGATAAAAGAACTAAGAAGTGTGGCCAACTAATAAGCTGAAAAGCTAAGTGAACAACATTCTGCAGGGAATACTCTCACAGGGGAAAGCAACACCAAGGGATAAATCAAAATAACACAATCACTCAAAATGAGCAAATGGATATAGGCCGCCTCTGAAGAGCTTAAGTTTCAAGACTTAAGGAAAGTCTTGTTCCTAAGCTAGAATGCAATTACTAAATATTGAAGAGCTGAGTGTCATAATCCTCAGTGAGGTCATCAAGACCAATGAGGGCACTAATAAAAGAGCAAGTAACTCATTTGTTTACTTTTGGAAAAAAAAATCCTATTAGAATGTGGATATACTTGATGTTCACAATACAGTAATCCAAACAAAAGAATAAAGATGAAGAGTTGAAACCTGAAGGGCTGTCAGTCCTAGTTCCAAGCACTATGACTTAATCCTGCAGCGGTTAAATTAAATACGGCAAATACCAAATTAAATAAAATTAAGTTCACAGAAGAACTTCTCAGCCTTTTACATACTAACATATATATCAACACGAGAGGATGCAGCATGCAGTCTTTTCCAAGTATAATTATAGGTTCTTTTGTTTTGAACTACAATTCCTGGCGTCTGACCTCCTCTAGCTTCACAAGGGAGAAGGAGAAATCAATATTAACAGCCCAAGACTGATTCCTATGAGGACGAGGTCAGACATGCCTCCCCTTCCCACTATTTTTCACCAATTCTGACACCAACCGTCCCTCCCACGGCACTCTCTATTTCTCTACTGGGTTCAATAATTCACTGCAATGGCCACACAAAACGCACAGACAATACGCTTGATTATGGGGTTTGCTAGGGAAGTAACAGGTTACCACTCAGGTTCAGGAACACTCAGGATACAGTTCTTCCATCAGGGCAGCCTCTATTCAGTTGTGGCTACAGGCACATCTATCTCTGGCCCCTTGGCTTCCACCCCTGCCCAGGCAGGTGTTACAAAGCTCTTTTAGCTCTGCTGATAAGCACCTAGAGACACCCCACTCTGCCAGGAAGCCTCGGCCCCAAGGCGCATCAGCTCTAGCTCAGTGGGTTGGCAAACTGGCTCTACCAAGTGCCCAGACGCACCTTACTCCTGCAGCAAGCCTCCTGCCCAAAGGCACTCAGCTTTCTTGCTCTATTGGCGGGGAAGCCCACCATGCTATCTCCTGCTGCCATTTCTCTGCCACAGCTCTCTCTCTCCATCTCCTGGTTCCAGGAGTGTCTCAGCTCAGGGATTCTGGGTCCACAGGATGCGTTCTGCTCCCGACTGTTCTTCCTTGGTTGTGGCGAGAGCCTCTTCTGCTCTGGAATTGGCTCTCTTTTAAGCCTAGCAGGACGGCAAAACTGACCAATCCCCTTTGTGGGCCACAATTACCTTATTTGCACAGACCCACCCAATTACTTCGGTGGAAGTTAACAAGACCATGGTGAGAAAGGCCACACAGACGCAATCCACAACACCAGAGGCCACCCCCGGCTTTTCCAGCCCTGGTTCCTTCATACTTGGAGGATAACTTCCCCCTCCCAATCATTTTGTCAGTCCAAAACAGTCATTAATAATTAGTCTTGCAGTAGGGCAAAGAGTCTTACAGATGAGGTTACTCAGGTAGCGGCCATTCAGGTCTGCTGCAGGTGTCCATCTGATCTTTTCAGGTTCTCCAAAAGTCATCTCAGCTTCAGCCTTTCTGGTGTCTGATACAATTTAACTAAGAAGATTATTCCCTTGCTCTGAGCTTCATGAGGTATCAGCATAGCAAAACCTTTATGAGACTTTAAGTTTGGCCACTATACTCCAGTCCAGCAGTGGCTCCCCTAGTCTACTCTTTCGCACTTACACTTCTACTATTACAGTTTTTACAATCACAGTTGACCCTGTTAACAATCAACACTCAACAAATGAATCATATAATTCTATCAGCATCTTCCCCCATCCTCTCTTCCCCAGACCCATCAGGTAAAAAGGAATCTATTCAGTGGGGACCATCCCTTGTTCCCCTCCATGTCGAGCGTGAGCACACCCACAAAAGCGTGTAAGCCAGCCACTTCATGCCTCTCCCCATTTTAGATAGCCAATGTTTAAATTGTCTGTCCCTACCAAAGAGTACTCTGAAGAGATAAGCGTGTTCCTTTATCTGAATGATCTTCTGTTCCAGCTTGGACTCTGAGCATCTGCATCCATAAGCAAAGTCCAGTTCAGAGAAAGCCATCAAACTGCAGCAATCCACACCAGCTCACAGTGGAAACATCTTTTTCTTAGGTTGGGCTCTGGTCAGTTCATCCCTCGCCATCCAAGCTAAGTCAAAAGTAACAGCCTTAGCCTCTTGAGTTCACACACACCTCCCAACACTTCAGAGAGCCCCTTCCTCACACTCTCTCATCCCTAGCCCCCACGGGATAGGTCAGCAAGTGCCAACAGAACATGGTCAAACTCAGCCCATCTCTGCAATTCCCCCACGTCCACTCATGAGTGGACCCAGGTGGTCACCACAAACAAGTATACCAAGCAGTCTACTTGCCGGCTCCCTTTAACTTCCATTCCTGAAAGATGGTTGTGATGAGCACTGACTTTTCCTGCCTCAATGCATCCAACAGCTTGCTCGAAATTCAAAAAGCGAAACAGTCACTTTTTTTTCTGCACGTCCTTCCTTCAAATGCAAATTATGGGTGAGGGTCAGGTTTTCCACCTAAGCCCCCACTCTATACACAGGGCTAATGGCTTGAAACAAAAAGCTGTGCTTCATCAGGCAAATCCTAGTCCTCCTTGTAGCATATCCAATCAAGTATTGGCTGAAGGTGGAGTTATAAGCTCTGATGTCTATGATACCCAATATTCATTTCTATCACACACTTAGGTGTGCTTTCAACACTAAGTAGAAGAAACATTCAATATGCAGAGTATATTCAAATAAACACATAACCCTTTTTAAAACACTCCAGCTGCATCTTCTCTACCCCTTGACTGTCTTCACATTGGGCCTCTGGCTGGGTGGAACCAGAAGACCCTTACCCTCTATCAATCATCCCATTTAACCGGCCTGGCCCTTGCCCCGACCCACTCCAGATGCCGCTTTTCTCCCCTCAGCTGCAGCGTAACTTTCCTTTCAGTCACTGCAGGTAACAACAACCAAGGTAACCATCTAAGAACCCCAAAGTTTCACTTCCCAAACCCCTTTGATCTTTCTCTTATAAGGTCCCATCTCTTCACGAGTCTGGAGCCATTGCAAAGAATCCACTTCCGATATCAACTGTAAAAACAGCGTGGGGCGGCATCTGACCTCCTCTAACTTCGTAAGGGTGAAGGAGAATCAAGATAACAGCCCAAGACAGATTCCTATGAGGCCGAGGTCAGATAGGCCTCCTCTCTCTGCCATCTTTATCAATTCTGACACCAACTATCCCTCCCACAGCACTCTACTTCTCTGCTGGGTTCAATAATTCACTGCAATGGCCACACAGAACACACAGACAATATGCACGATCATGGCGTTTATTAGGGAAGTAACAGGTTACAGTTCAAGTTCAGGAACACTCAGGATACAGTTCTTCCATCAGGACAGCCTCTTTTCAGCTGTGGCTGCAGGAACACCTATCTCTGGTCCCTTGGCCTCTGCCTCTGCCCAGGCAAGTGTTACAAAGCTCTTTTAGCCCTGCTGATAAACGCCCAGTGGCACCCCACTCTGCCAGGAAGCCCCAGCCCCAAGGTGCTCAGTGGGTTGGCAAACCTAGCTCCACCAAGTGCCTGGAGGCACCCTACTCCTCTAGCAAGCCCCCTGCCCAAAGGCACTCAGCTTTCTTGCTCTGTGGGCCGGGAAGCCCGCCACACCCACCACGCAATCTCCTGCTGCTGTTTCTCTGCCACCACTTCTCGCAGTCTTCAGTGTTACAGCTCCCTCTCTTTCCGTCTCCTGGTTCCAGGAGTTTCTCAGCACAGGAACCCTAGGTCCCAAGGATGCACTCCCCTCTCGGTTGTTCTTCCTTGGTTGTGTGAGATCCTCTTCTGCTCTGGAATTGGCTCTCTTTTAAGCCCACCGGATGGCAAAACTGACCAATCCCCTTGGTGGGCCACAATTACCTTATCTGCACAGTCTCACCCAATCACTTGGGTGGGAGTTACAAGACCATGATGAGAAAGGCCACACAAAAGCAATCCGTCACACCGCAATGGGACATATGTTTTGCAGAACACACATTGGAAAGCACTCTAACAAATAATTTCTATGTTCTCTTCCACAGATGAAGTTCATTTTATATTCCAGAGAAACCAAAACTATCTGACTTATCTAGTTTCTTACTCCTCTTGAATATGTTTTCTGATACCTTCAGATTGAAAATGGACTGAGGAATAGGGAATTCAATTTTCAATCAGAAGGTATCGCAAACATATTCAAGAAGAAGTAAGAAAAGAATAAAGAGTGAACTAGTACTCTTTTTGAAAGGGGATGAAAGAGAGGTGATGGGAAATACTGAACTAAATGAAAGCTTTAGTACCCTTAACACATTTAAAGCAATTTTATTAATTTCTAGAAAATAACACATATTAAACTCCTCAGATATTAGCATGTGTGGGATACTGTATTTGAGGCATATCCATTCTGAGTTTTAAATATTACAAAATGCATTTATTGCGTTTTCTTAATTTTTTCCCTCTTTTTTACAAATGGCTTTACACTATGTTCAACTGGATAGAATCTATCATTACATTTTTGGCCATTTTTTTGATAAAATCTTGATACCTTATCATGGTGTAATTATCAACATAGCAACCATGCTATACACTTTAGTTTTTGAGTAAAGGAAACTAATTCTTACGTGTGATACTGAAGATGAAAGACTCCAGGGCAGGAAAGAATAAAAATGAATGAGAGGCTTAGTCATACAATGGCTGATATGGCTGGTGGAAGACATTCCTGAGTCAAAGTCTATAAAAATGCTGTGTATTCCACTACATGACAAAGAACCCTCCAATGAATACCACTCTCATTCTGCCTTTGAATTTTAGATCCAAGAAATCTGAAATGACATAAATAAGTCATGCTACCTGAAGCACTATTATACTGGAGGAGCTATACTGAGACGTGTGTCTTCAACATACACAACTGTAATGACTGAAAACTATACTTTTACACAGAACAAATCATAATTGGAAGGTTGAGAAAAAGTACTTAAAAATTTACTTGTATATCTTTTTGTATTTTGTTCAGGCATGAGATAAAGATGTTCCATTTTACTCAAAGCCTTGCATTTTGGCCACCACCCTTCCGTCAGTTTGTTATACCGTCTTGTGGCTTGCATGTTGCTATGATGCTGGAAGCTATGCCACCAGTATTTCAAATACCAGCAGGGTCAGCCATAGTGGACAGGTTTCAGTGGAGCTTCCAGACTAAGAGAGACTGCGAAGAAAGCCTGGCAATCTACTTCCAAAAATTAGCCAATGAAAACATATAGATCACAAGAGTATGTTGTCTGAATTGCTTGCTCTGAACATGTCATCACGAGGGATCAATTGCCAGAGGACGGTATCATGTTTGGTGAAGGAGAACGCCAGCGGGGGGCAAGGGACACCCTTGGTGAGACTGACAAAAGAGCTGCAGCAATGGACTTGAATATGCTAATTACCACGAGGACGACACAGGACTGGGCAATGTTTCATTCTGTTCTACACAGGCTGCCATGAGTTGGAGTCAACTTGATGGCAAGTATCTATCTAATCCGTTTGTCTGTCTATCATCTATCTATCTATCCATATTCTGGAATTAAGAATTGCTGCGGCATTTTCAGTCTTAAAGGGGCTTAGCTGCACTTGATGCATGCCTAAAGTGTTCTTTTTAAAGTACATAAGGCAAACACTGAAAAATTCCAAATCTCTGGCTTCTATTTATAATTTCAAAAAATTATTTTGGCCACATCACTTAAGAATCCTAATTTCCATGATAAAGGCTGGAAGCAGGGGCAGGCAAGGAAATCTCAAGTATCAGCCAACTCCTTTTTACTGTCTTCTGAGAACACAGCATACGCCCTCAGAGAGGGAGAGAACTGACATCAACTAGTCTGGCTATCTAAAACATAGGCTTCGAAATGCACTGGGAGGTCCTGACTGATTCATCCAATTGAATAATTTTTAGAGTAAAAAAAAACTGAGGAATAGGAAGGGTAGGAAGTACAATTAGAAGGAACTTGGGCTGAGTGTACTGGTTGTAGCTCTATCACTTTGGGCAAGTCATTTAGCAATGTCTAGCCTCAGTATACAGATTTTTAAAAAGTCACATTTTATCTAAAACATTATGACTGACCATAAGTTAAAACAAAAATGCCTGTATAATTGTTCAAGTTTCAATCTTTTGGGAGAGGGAGAATATAACAAGTCAGTTAACAGAAGCAATAAGCTGTTTCATAATTGTATACCTTTGCACAAATGTCACCCTCACAGCTGTCTGATTTATTTTCTTGACATACTAAGCAGTACTTCCTCTCATCAGCAAAATGGGGTCATAAAATATCTCAGTTGTAAGGACTGATAAGCCACTAACTGGAATAAGATAGCTACAACTGTAAAAATGGCATGGCAGAGGTGTCTGACCTCCTCTAACTTCACAAGGGAGAAGGAGAATCAAGATCAACAGCATAAGGCTGATTCCCATGAGGCAGAGGTCAGACATGCCTCCTCTCTCTGCCATCTTTACCAATTCTAACACCAATCGTCCCCCCCACGGCACTCTCTAGTTCTCTGCTGAGTTCGATAATTCGCTGCAATGGCCACACACAACTCACAGACAATACTCGCGATTATGGGGTATTATTAGGGAAGTTACAATTTAGGTTCAGGAACACCCAGAATACAGTTCTTCCATCAAGACAGCCTCTTTCCAGCTATGGCCACTGGCACACCTCTCTGGCCCCCAGCCTCTGCCCTGCTCGGGCAAGTGTTACAAGGCTCATTCAGCTCTGCTGGTAAGTGCCCAGAGGCACCCCACTCCACCAGCTCAGCTCTAGCTCAATGGGTTGGCAAATCTAGCTCTTCCAGGTGCCCGGAGGCACCGTACTCCTCCAGCAAACCTCCTGCCCAAAGGCATTCAGCTTTCTCACTCCGTGGGCTGGGAAGCCCACTGCTCCTGCTGCCGTTTCTCTGACACCACTTCTCACCATCTTCAGTGTTACAGCTAGCTCTCTCTTGGTCTCCTGGTTCCACGAGCTTCTCAGCGCAGGGATCCCAGGTCCAAAGGACGTGCTCCGCTTCTTCCTTGGTGCTGGTGAGATCCTCCCTTCCTGCCCCTGGGATGGCTCATTTTAAGCCTAGTGGCATGGCAAAACTGACCAATCCTTTTGTTAGGGTTCCACAGACCTTACTTGCATGGTCCCACCCCTACATGGATGCCATGAACTTTATCTGCATTATTAGCAAGCTATCCACTCCTCTTGGTGGGCCACAGTTACCTTATTTGTATAACTCCACCCAATCACTTGAGGTGGGAGTTACAAGACCATGGTGAGAAAGGCCAAAAAGGCCCCCTCACAGTGATCCATCACACCGCAGCAACAATTAAACTCAGCCTTAGTATCCTCTCCTTCTCTCCCAATTAAGGCCTGGCAGCCTATTCCCTCCTGAAATGCTTTTTCTTGGAACTCAGCCTCCATGCTGTGAGGTAGCCCAAGCAGCCACATGGAGGAGAACCAAGGTTCTCTGGCCAAAAGCCCGAGCTGGGCTCTCATTTCCAGTTATCCAGGCATCACACACATTCTAGCCCCAGCCGGCTGCAGCCTGTTGAGCCTCTAGATAACTGTCATCATCCCACCACCCCAGCTGACACAAAGGAGCAGAACCTCCCACTCAATCCACAGAAATGTGAGATAATAAACTTCTGTTTTGTCATTAAGTTTTGGGGTGGTGTTATATACCTATAAGTAACTGAAACACATTATGACAAAATTTCACTTCCAGGTATATACCCTAGCAGACATGCACATATATGTATTAGAAAACATATTTTTAAATGTTCATAGCACCGCTATTCATAATAACAAAAAAAGAGAAACAACCGGAATGTGCATTGTGCAGCAAATATATACATGCAAGCGTGGTGCAATGGGTTTTCTTTCAGGTGGCTTTTCTGGCACTGGGTTTGTAATTCTCCCAAAATAATTGGTCGGGCAGTGATCTGCTAAAGGATTGATCAGTTTGCTATCCACCTTTACACAGACTGGCTGGGGGTGGGGGGAGGGGTGCAGGGTGTAGAGAGGAGTTGACCTTTACCAGGATTGGCTGTCCCCCTTCCTTAGTCTGACCTTTACCTGGATTGGCTGAGAAACCCCTGCCTGGGCTGACCTTTACCAGGACTGGCTGGGGGGCCCACACAGAGACTAATAAAAACCCTAGAACACAGAGCTCAGATGGGACATCTTGATCAATGAGAGCCAGGGGGCAGTGTGTCCTCTGGACACGAGCCCTGCACCGAAAACCTAGAAGAGTTGCAAAATAGGTCAAGGGGCCGTAACACTGAATGCTGGGAGGAACAACGGCAAGTACAGCAAGCACAGCAGAGCTGGACAGCAGAGAAATGGTGGCAGCGGTGCGAGCAGCGGGAACCAGGAGATTGGCAGACGGCAGCGGTGGGCAGACTGTGCTCCTGGAGCAGAGGAGGTCGCCAATGGAGCAGAGCCGCGGACATCTACCATGCAGGAGGGGCCTGTAAATGTTTTGCCTTGAGAACTGTCATAATGCCAGCCTAACCCTGGCACTGGTTGAGAACTGGACCAGCAAGAAGAGGGGGCCAGACCCAGCCACGAATAGCCATGGAGAGAGACGAAGAGAAAAATACAGTCATGATGCACTCAGCCTGATCTGAGCACACACCTGCCGACAGCTGGTCAGCAGCGTGCCCACCTGGTGACAGAAACGGATGTGGGTAATTTGGGAAGGGTGAGCAGGTCCCCTTTTAGACATGGGGGTTCCTCCCCTATGATGGATACTAAACGGGGTGCTCATAGGAGTCGAGGGGGCCAGGTCACCTCAAATGTGTTCCTCTTGTTTGCTGTTTAAATGATAACGGCTTTCAATTGCCAACACTGTGTAAAGTGTCTTGTGTGTACGACCCAATCAGATCA
Source organism: Trichechus manatus latirostris (assembly GCF_000243295.1). NCBI lineage: Eukaryota > Metazoa > Chordata > Mammalia > Sirenia > Trichechidae > Trichechus > Trichechus manatus. Next base: position 7,872,643 of record NW_004443985.1, read on the forward strand.
GATAGCAGAGTCCTCATCTTAGCGGTCTTACAGCTATTAGAAATACTGAGGCAATTGGCATGTGTTTACGCACACAGTTCAGCAAGTCAAGGTTACATACAGGATAATGCATTTTTAAAGCTTCAGATGAAACAAAATTTAGCAATATACTGTTTACAGATGCATACATGTGAGGGTTTTGTTGTTTTGTTTTTTAATATGGCAAAGAAATGTTAAAGAAAACCCAAGATAGTGGTTTTTTAGTGCTAGGAGAAAAACAAGAGAATAGGCTACAGAAAGAACTCCAGCGGACGTAACGAGATTGGTACTGTTCTAGTTCTGTAATAGGGTAGGGGGTCACTAGTGTTTTTCATTATGTTTCATAATTACATATACGGTAAACACATTCTTCTGTATGAAAACTACATTTTAAATATAATCAATTTATGAAAAATTTACATAACTTTATACTATATTGTGATTTATATACAAGTTATAACATCAAACACTTAAATTATACGAACTCTTAAAAGATTCAGAATAATTTTTATTTTATTTCAAAAGGAAAAACCACATTTTGTTGTAAATGCTGTCTACATTAAGTAGACATTTATTTAAATGAGGTGAATTAGTTTAACAACCAAAATAAAGTATCAATCAGCAGAAAAGATCCTCCCTTCTTAATGAAGCTGACTCAGTTTAATGTCCTTCAAAAAGTGTATTTAAAGAGATTTTTAGCTGCTCCTTAAGTTCATTTTTCTACTTTGGACATATGATTAACCTTTATGCAGTTTTAAGACTAGATTTATTTCATCTACCTCACATTGTTTCATTATCCTGTTCCATCAGATGCCAGAAGATTGCTTAGCCTATTAAAATAAAAGCTTTCCTTAGCTACGGTCTACAGTAAAAGTGATCTTGGGATTGAAATTAAATTCCCATGAAGCAAGTTTATTAAATTTTTAAAATTAAGAACATACACAATGCTTTAAGTGTCAATGTATTCAAGAAACCCTGCCCCCTATAATCCAAAGCCAACCCAACCCGTTGCCATCAAGTAGATTCGGACTCATAGTGACTCTGTAGGGCAAAGTAGAACTGCCCCATACAGTTTCCAAGGAGTGGCTGGTGGATTCAAACTGCAGACCTTCTGGTTAGCAGTCAAGCTCTTAACCACTGCACCACCAGTGCTCTGACCTATAGTAGATTTTTTTTTAAAAACACACTGATGGATTTTTTTTTTTTTTTAAAGTACACATCATTTTTAAGCAAAAACGCCTTGTGAGATCACTACAGCTCATCAGTTTTAGGACTCAAAGAAATATTGCTGTTATTACATGAAACGATAGTGTAAATAGAGCTGGCCAGTCATTTGTTATTAGGGTTCAATCCATAGTAAAAGAAGATAAGAGACTTTATATCTTGGTTTAACTCTCAAGATATACAGTATTCAATGATCCTCTCAATAATTAGACACAGACAAAGCTGTTTTTACGTCACAGACATTTTAACTGAGGTAAGCAACTTATTTCATTCCTAATGAGTATTTTTTATTTAGTCAGTATCCTTTAACCTCTTATCAGTAAAGTTTAAATGAGATCAGTCAGTTGTGATTCCTTCCTAAAGTGCTGTGTAATTTGCATATTAATTACCTATAATCATAAAGTTAAATCAAGAGCCATGAAACCAAATGGATCATTAATCTAACCCCACCCAAACTCATGATTTGCATGAATATATTCAAACTAATGCCTATGTATGGAATGACAGTTTGTTCTTGTAATTCCTCCATATCAGAATATATTTCTCAAGTTCAAACAAAATGCCAGCTGTAAATTTTACTTCTATTTCTTTTTTCATTTATAATCTCAGAAATTAACAATGCTAAAACATTTACAATTCATGTAGTTCTGGGATACTAACTAGTCTACCTTCTCTTATTCAGTGTTCCTTAACTAGTGAGTTAGAATTTCAGACAAAACTCTCTAACGGTTACTTGTACTTAGAAGAAATATTCATGAAACTAAAATTTTCCTCCCTTAAAAGTTCCTTCTAAAGAAGGCATCCAGCCAGCCAGCCACCTCCCAATGGCTGATGACGATCACACATGCTCACATAAATCACTTCCTTTGTAAGCATTATCATCTTTCTTCACCAACTCTCTTTCCTAAGATTAAAATGACACCTTTATCGTAAGTGGGATTATTATGGTCACTACACATATGGTTTTACGGACATCACAGTCAAATTCAAGGTTTATCAAAGTATTACACAACAGAGATTTGCTGTACTGTTATTATCATCATCAAAACATAAAATGTGGTCATCATTAAGTATAAAGGACCAGTTTAGTATTCATTGAACACTCACTATATTCCCAATAGTGTGTAGGATTAGAAACACAGGATACTGTAGAAACATTAAAAAAGGAATTCTTGTCCTAAAAGATCTGTTTCTCTCTTTGTCGTTATCATCATCATCATTATTATTACTAATTGGGGAAGGGGAGGAAATAAGCACCAAAATTCAAATTACCATAACTGTATCTTAACGATTTAGGCAAAAAAAAAAGATTCCTTGACTTTACACTACGGGTGTTAAACTCTTAAAATGACTCTGTCCTATTTAGTCAAATAATAGTCCTAAACAAAATTTAACTAAAGTTTCCTTTATATTAGAATTAATAAAACCTGTATCTATACCTCTTACCTAAGACAGATAAGCTATAATAGACTGTTACTTCTGAAAGGGGTATGCCTGTACATGTTTCCTTTTAATACTTCTCAGAAAAGTATCTTCATCTCCCAAGGGAATTCATATAGGAGGAACACAAGAGGTGCCAAAATAGCTTACATTAGTATGTTGCATCTTTATCCAAATAGAGCCTAATTTGTCATTTATATTTCTCTTTGGCATGTATCACATGGGATTTGGGGGAGAAGAGACATTTGCATACTTTTCTTATGATAACTCAGTGTAAATTTCAAGTTTGAATTCTGTAGAAATACCGGCTGACTAAATCCGGAGTTGGAAGAAGGGCAGTCCTGGATTTAAATTTTTCTTCAACTAATAATGAATTAACAATGATAACAGTCTATTATCTGTATGGAAAAGAAAGCAACTGTTACTCATTCAAGTAGTATAGGTTCCATACTAACGCCCAGCAGAAAAATATCATCAAATTTGATCAAAATCATTCTGATCAAAAAATAGAAATGCATTAAGCACTATTCATGTTTACTGTTTCACTTAAATGCTATCTAATTAAAAGAAAAGCTTGTAAGCTAGGATCAGCATGTGCATCACTTGCTAACACATAACACCAAATTCTCATACCCCAATAGATTTCAAGTTGCTACGTAAAGACTCATGACCTCTACTTTCCCATCCTTTGCAAAAAACTTTTTGTCCCCTGAGAACAGTCTCTAAAAAGATCCTACTACTATCATCCCCGTTGCCATCAAGTCCGTTCTGACTCGTAGAGACCCTATAGAACAGAGTAGAACGGCCCCATAGGATTTCTAAGAAGGGGCTGGTAGAATTGAACTGCGGATCTCTTGGCTAGCAGCTGAGCTCTTAACCACTATAGTTACTAAATCAATAAAGGAAATAAAGATACCGGAAAGAATGAAAGTGGTAGCCATGGAAGACTGGAAGAAGAAAGCAGCACATAAAACAATGAGTAATGAGAGATACTCAAGATCCCATCACACACACACATAAATCACATACACACAACTCACAACCCAAGGCAAACACTCCTCCACAAAAATACCAATACCTCAAACAGTCCACTCTTAGGTTTCCTATATTCCTTCAGCTTAGGCCCTCTTCCAGCATTCTCCTTTCTTTCAAGAACTACCAAACACTCCCTTCCCCATTCTCTCTTCCTTATGTCAGTTTTAACATGTTCTTTAAAATGAGTTAACAGTTGACAAAAGCCATAATTTTAAAATTAGCAATTCTGCATTTACCTGGTTGATTATTTGATTATCATTTGTCTAAGACAGTGGTGTTTCTTCCCCCAACCCCCTCTTCTTTATATCCTCATCTGACCAGCTAGTATCCTTCAAAAAGTTGTCAAGGTTGACTCCAGCTCAAGAATTAAGCCTGGGGTATTTTTTCTCTTTCCTACAGGCACTTACTGCTAGAAAAGAGCAGACAAGCTCCCCAGGTGGATAAGTAGCCTGGTTACTCAAATTACTGCTGAACCTCATTACCCACATACTCAGTGACAATCTGACCAACAAAGATGAGTATTAAAAAAAAATGTTGAGCAAAAAATGCAAGACACAAAAGCCACAAATCCATTTATCTAAAGTTTAAAAGTAGGCAAAACTCAATTACATTACTTAGAAATGCAGTTTTCTCACCAATGAAGAAAAGCAAGGATGTTAATTATAGGTAGTCCCTGCCTTACAACGTATTGGAGTTATGATGGACCATCTTTTTTTCTTTTTTCTTTTGGGGGTGGGGTGGGGTGGTACACCTTATTAGTAATATGTACTACATACAGTGTTGCAACAGGTAATTTACTGATGTTATCATTCTCAGATGTTCAAAGCTCAGATTTATAAAGATACTGATAATAAAAGGAAATAATAATGGAAACAAACTAAAAAAAAAACACGTACAGTATTCCTTATGTCAGAACCAACTTACGACAAAGTCCAGATCATGGACTACCTGTACCATAGAAGTCTGGGTAGGGAGAGATTGAGAAAGCAGACATCAGGGCTTCCTGAGGTGCTGGCAAAGATCTATTTCTTAATCTGGGTAATGGTCACATGGGTGTTTACCTTATAATTATTCATTACATTGTACATTAGGTTTATGTAACTTTTCAGTATGTTCAGTATGTTTCACCTCAAAAGAAAATGTTTTCTTTTAAAAAGACTGAAGCGGAACACCTTCTCACCTACGACAAAAAGCCTTTGCAGGACACATTTCTTTGCTCTTGTTTATGTAAACAAATAAATATATTTTCAAAGACCATCTCAAAGATATTACAAGAGTGCTGCCTTCTAATAATTCTGTACTCCATTATTTTTGCTGTGGATCACACAAGCAAGATGGTGTAATACTTTAATAATTATTTTGTTCAACTCCACTCCATCAATTTGGCCCATGTTCCTCTTAAAACAAATTTGGCTAATAATAAACAATACTTTGAGATGTGCATATATTGAAGCTTTATAGAAATTAATTACTAATTACTATATTTTAATTTTGAAGATGGTATGGAAACAATATAAGCTTTTACCTTCCACATTACTACTTACATATGTATCTCATATAGTGAAACATTATCCATCCATATATTTATCTATTTATCTATTTATGGGGAGGAGACAGAGAGAGAGAGCATATATTTCAGATTTAAAAACAGAAAAATAAGTTTTTTAGGGAGTGGAGGGATTGTTGGATATCACTAACACCACACTATGGAGAAAAATCTTTAAAAATGTGAGAAAAGCTAATAAATTTAAAAGGAATGAAAAGAAATTAAAAGGAAACCTCAAAACTTGGTTATCAACTAAATCATTACCAAAACTTTTCACAAAAGCTGTATTTGAAAATAAATTCTATTTGTTTCCACTGCTAGCCTTGAGTTGTCAACATTTCCAGTACTGTCCATTTAAAGTAAGTGGTAGAAAGTAAATTCCCCTCATCTTCTAAACCAACATTTTTTTTTAAGGTTTTTTTCTTAATTGTACTTTAGGTGAAGGTTTACAGAACAAATAGTTTCTCATTAAAGTCAGTATACATATTGTTTTATGACATTGGTTAACAACCCCACGACATGTCAACACTCTCCCTTCTAGACCTTGGAGGACGTTTTTTTTTTGCTGAAAATATACATAGCCAAAGACACCATTTCAGAAATTTCTACATGTACAATTCAGTGACATTTATTACGTTCTTCCAGTTGTGCTGCTATTCTCACTATCCTTTTCCAAATTATTCCATCACCATTATCTTCAACTCACTGGCCCCTAGGCTTCCCATCAAGCCTTTTGAGTTGCTGTTGTCAATTTGATCTCACATAGATAATTCTTTTTTTTTTTTTGTACCTTAGATGAAGGTTTACAGAACAAATAGTTTCTCATTAAACAGTCAGTACACATATTGCCTTATGACAATGGTTAACAACCCCATGACATGTCAACACTGTCCCTTCTCAAACCTGGGTTCCCTATCACCAGCTTTCTTGTCCCCTCCTGCCTTCTAGTCCTTGTCCCTGGACTGCTGTGTCTCATTAGTCCTGTTTTGTGTCATGGGGCTGTCCAATCCCCAGCTGAACGGTGAACCTCGGGAGCAACCTCAGGAGTGACTTCACCTCTGAGCTAAAAGGGAGTCTGGGGGGCCATACTCTTGGGGTTTCTCTAGTCTGCCAGGCCAGTAAATCTTGTCTTTTTTTGTGAGTCAGAATTTTGTTCTACCTCCTTCTTCAGCTCTGTCCAGGACCCTCTGTTGTGATCCTGGTCAGAGCAGTCAGTGATGGTAGCCGGGCACCATCTAGCTGTACTGGACTCAGTCTGGTGGAGGCCATAGTAGCTGTGGTCCATTAGTCCTTTGGACTAATCTTTTCCTTGTCCTCTTCTCTTCATTCTCCCTTGTAAAGCAACAATTTTCAAACAACTTCTCAATAATCTCCTTCTAAGGCACACAGGTGGAAAGATATATAAAAGAAGAATCTAGCCAAGCTATAACTGTACCACCTTAGAAAAAGCACTTCACCCCTCTGGTCCTCCTTAGCTTCTTTGTTCAGAAAATAGGACGACAGGCCAAGATATCCTCTAAAAATCCTGTAGGGTATAGAATTCTGAGTTTACTCTTAAAGTATAGCCGCCTACCTCGTAGTTCCTTAACTAGAATAGCTTAATACTTCCAATCTCATTACTATAAACTTTTTACTGACAAAATAAATCTAAATGGACACAGCATTCAATTGGATTCAATCACCTTTTCCTCCCATTCAGCCATTCCCTTAAAGCCCCCATGTCTAAGAAATTCCTTAGTCATTCAGGTTAAGTAACTTCAAACCATCTTCAACTCCTCTCTCTTCCCTACATCAAAACAATCAAAGTAATTAGCCATCATCCAGTTAGCTACAGCATGAATTGTGATCAAGTATTTTGATAGGCCAATACGTAGGACTTAAATCAGGGCAGCTGATTAAAAAACGTAAACTAAATGGAGGGTACTTTCAGTCAAGCCTGCCTTGGAGGCAGAGGATACAGTAAAAAGGACATAGACTTTGGATTCAGGCCAACCAAAAAAAAAAACCCCGTTGTCATCGAGTTGATTCCGACCCATGGCAACCCCATGTGTTACAGAGTAGAAGTGCTCCACAGGATTTTCTTGGCTGTAATCCTTACAGATGCAGATCGCCAGGCCTTTCTTCTGTGGCACCACTCGGTGGGTTTGAACTGCCAACCTCTAGTTTAGTTGTTAAATGCAAACCACTTGTGCCACCCAGGGTCCTTTAGAGTTAGGATGACCTGTATTATTCAATCTTTGTGGGGAGTACTGAATTGAAATATCTTATCTATAGAAATGGAGCCCTGGTGGTGCAGTAGCTAACAGCTACAGCTGCTAACCAAAAGGTTGGCAGTTCAAATTCACCAGCTGCTCCCTGGAAACCCTACAGGGCAGTTCTACCCTGTCCTATAGGGTTGCTGTGAGTCAGAATCAACTCTAAAGCAATGGGTTTGGTTTTTGGCTTTTATCTCTGGAAATAAAAGATGCTAACTTTATCTTTTCTCAATTCTAAGATACTACTGGTTGTAAGACACCGTAAAAACTAAGTGTCCTCTGCCATTTAGAACAAAATTAAAGTTATCTGACAACACTAAGTTCCACAAAAAGGGGTGGGGGGAGGAAAAGGTCACAGATGATAAGCTCAATTTAATTACTGTAAACCCATTGCTGATGAGTCCACTGGGACTCATAGGGACCCTAGAGGGCAGAGCAGAACTTCCCCCATAAGGTTTTTAAGGCTGCAATCTTTACAGGAGCAGATTGCCAGGTCTTCCTCCCGCATAGCAGCTGGTGGGTTAGAACTGCTGACCTTTTCAGTTAGCAGCTGAGCACTTAACTACTGCACCACCAGGGCTCCTTTAATTAGTGTACTGGTCACAATTCTTTAGAGAGTGGTTTATCTACAAATAGTACAAACTTTAACAACATAGAGACAATCACCAAACTTATGTACAGGCTATTTTCCAAAAACTGTTTAGGTATCTTTCATTTGAAACTTTAAATAAGCAGTTTTTCAAAGAAATAAAATTCTAAACAGTGGTTAGGTTTCCTGGCAAGCCTACAAAGGCCAGTGAGCCTACCTCAACTATGGGAGCCTCTAAGGAGGCTGCTAACTGAAAGGCTGGTGGTATGAACACACTCATCGGCTCTGCAGGAGAAAGAAGTGGCGATTTGCTTTGGTAAAGGTTACAGCCTAGGAAACTCTATGGAGTAGTCCTGCTCTGTCACATGGGGTCACTATGAGTTGAAATCGACATGATGGCACACAACAACCACAACAGCGTTGGAGCCTCTGGCCCAACTGTGCCTCTCTCCCAGCCCTAACCCTCAACCTAACACATTCCATTTTCTAAAAATTCCTACTGCGCTGCCACTCTCCATCAACCTCTAAGTTCCTGGAAAATTACTCATAGTCAGAAGTAGTAAGGTAACGACATAGAAGCCTTCTCAGGAAAGAGTAAGTGGTTTAAAAACAAAAAATATACACCGGACAAAGGGTACACAAAGGGGTGAAGATGGAGTAGCAGATTAACCATTTAAATTTTGTTCCTTTCAACAGTATTAATTTGGTCCATGCAGTGTATTTGTGGGTCCTATATTATTTGAAAACGTTTTTTTTTTCTCCCCTATTTATTGTAAAGGCTGATCAAAGTCCCTTTTGCAATCATACATAAAACTAAATTAAGCATTACATCTGGAGGAAGTGTGGCAGAGAAAGAACATGATGAATAAGACTCGGAGTAAACAGCAGCCTGACCAACAAGCTTTGAATAATTCAAAAAAATTTGGGATTTCCACATAAATAAGTCTAACATCAATAACACCTAACCACTTCAGAGTATTTCCTGAGACACCAGTTGTAGCAAAATGAAGTCATGTAACAGACCTGGGCTAATTAATACAAGGACTTAACATATATTCAGGTGAGTCACTGATCAAAACCTAGAATGATGGAATCTGATCCTAACATAAAGTCCAATTCGGGATGATGTACAAACAGTATTTATACACATTATGTTCAAGTATTATAGAGAATAAATGTTACCCAGAAATAAGAGATTCTCTTTATAATGCAGTTGGGGAACAAGGATAACATTCTTCTTATCACAGTGAACAATGTGTCTCCAAACAGGATTTAAAAGCAGGAACAGACAAATGGCAAGATGTGATAAACTAAAGTAAAATGTTAATTGTAGAATCTAGGTGGTGAGTAAGAGTGTTCACTGTAAAATTTCTATCAATGTTTTTGTATGTTTGAAAATTTTCATAATATAACAATTTAGCAATGTAACAGGTCTGTGTAGTTAAGGGGTGCTTTAAAATTCAGGTAAATTGCCGTACTGTCCCTCCCAAAGATCATTACGTTTTCAAAGAAAACAAATTAAGGAAAAAAAAGATTCAGTCACTGGAGAATAACCTGTCCGTTCTTTATTTCTAAGAACCTTTCCATTCTTTACTTGTTTCTAAGAACATGTATGCACTGATGAATACTAAGAGAAGATACTACAATGAAGAGACATTTTAACATTTACTCATATCCCAAAACACTCAAAACTTATTGAGAGCATAAAAATCAGAGATATATTAGGTACAGACAGACTAATGAGTTATCCCATATTCAAAATGACGGGGTCAAAGGCCATACTATAAATCCTTGTGCTAAGAAGTTTCTAAAGGTACCAAGGTTGTCTTTATGCAAACTACTCACGGCAGTAAGGGGCCCTAAGACCTACCCAAGTTAGCATTCAAGATATGAATACTCCAAAGGGAAAGAAAAAGTTCCAAGGTTTTGATGACAGATCCTAACTACTCCAGGGCCTAGTATATGCCTCATGAAGCCAGTGGTTACTACCTATAGGAGTCACCACAGTTAACCAAAATGGCAGCAGGTCCAATCCAACAGCTCAAGGTACTTCCTGCACCTCGCACCTATGGTGTAGTTGTAATTTATAATGATCTCAGAGCTCAAGGCTAGAAAGATTTTAAATTACAATGAAATCAGTGACAGTGAACCTGGTTCTGAAGTACAGCTGGACAGCTGTTGCTAATGATTCCAAAGTGACTTTTTAAGACTGGGGAATGTATTCTAAAACTGGTTTTGTTACCCATTTTGTCTTCTTCAAGTACTGAGGGCAACGGCCTCTTTTTGTCATTTGTAAAGTGAAGAAAAACATGGAGACCGCGAAGAACAGAAAGTAGTCCCCAACTTACAAATAACTTGTGATCCAAAGAAACATAAATAACCTATCAATACCGTAGTTTCTATGGAAAAATTACATTCTAAGTGTCAACTCTGAACTGCAGCTTTCTACTCTGCAAAAAGGTTATCTGCTGCCGTTTTACAGCTAGCTACAGCCAAAACCCAAGGCTCAGAGAATTTCTCTCTCTGGCTCTAGGGAGAACCCACCACGACCTGTGAAGGCAAGGAAAATGGCAGCTCTCCTTATACAGGGGGCTTTTACAATGCCTCCATGGGAAAAACTACCATAATTTAACAAGTTCATGGTTACAGAAAAGTAACTGACTAATACAATGTAAAAGACTTAAGAGTTATAACAAAAACAACTAGAAACTACAATGTGCGTCAGATAAAAGGAAGATAAAATTAGGTACTGTTAAACTAGTCTGGTCAACTAAACCAAATGTTCGGCAAGTGCAGACAACACATTCTCAAACTGCTTCCTCATGTCTGATCAACTCAACTGATAAGGATGGAAATTACTGAAGTGGATTGATGAGAAGATCACTACCAAAAATGCTGCTAAATTCTAAGTAAGTGCAGGGTGGTTTTAAATTCAATAAATAGCTAACATTCACCATCACAGACCACCCTTTATAACAGTTGGTAAGGTTTATAAAATAACTTGGGTGACACATTTGAAAAACCAACATAACTTTGTAAAAATTAGTCATTTTTGGCAGCTAACTTAAATCTTACACAATTTAAGAACTACTGTAAAATTTATAGAAATAACACAATCAAACAGAGAAAGTAAACCCTTCACTAAAAAGACTCTGGAAATGAAGATGGTGACAGACACGGAAAAAACGGTAGGGGAAGGTGTGGGCAGGCCAGAATAGATCCGTTTGTGGATACAGAGCCGGAGAGAAACACTTAAATATTATTAAAGGTTCATGTCATCGCTACATGATAAAATAGTAATCTGGGAGACTCCCATACTAAAGTTAGATAGTAGACCAGTTAAAGTATTGGCACTATTATTAGTAGCTTTGCAGGAAAACTGCTTTAAAAATTCAAAGTAATGAAGACAAGCAATTCACCCTCCACCCCTCCTCACCTCTGATTTTTTTTAAAATTTTCAACAAGAATGTAAGGATGAGATGCCTACGTACTTGAGACCTTCAAAGGATATCAAAAGAAAAACAAAAGTGGCCAAAAAGGGGATTTTTTCCGGGGGGGGGGTAGTTTGCAACCTGATTCTCTCATTAAGTCACCTGAAGAATTATACTTAGATACTGGCTTTATATTGGCAAATCTCCATTCACAGTAAGAAAGACGATTCCTTTACTATGTAAGGCTGTTTCCTACTAATCAGAGTTGTCTAATATTATGAGCATAAACATTTAACCAGGAATAAAATAAACTGTAAATATTAAAACTTCATCAGTAAGCAGAATACTTAAATTAAGTAGGTTTTTAAAGACTGAAGAGGTGTGTACACTTTTAGATTAGTACGTAAGAATTAAAATACAAATGTTATGGATTTAGCTAAAAGATAATGTATCAGAAATGTGTTTTTATACTTATAGAAAAATAAAAGCATAACATTTTCCTATGAATGAAAAAAGGGTTATTCCCACCAAGCATATTCTTGAAAATGGAGAGAGAAGTCAACTTTTAATTATTCATCATATTTTTTAAAAAGAAATACTTAGCTACTTTATCTGTGAAGCAGCCTGATAAGCCTTTTCATGATTACGTTATTCAATTTTACTAGTAATCTTTGGCTGACTTCATGCAGATTTCTAACCTTCTTTCGAAATAAAAAATGACAAGATAGTTTCACCCTTCAGCTGTGAATTTCTCTACAATCCTTACTTTCAGCCTCACAGTGACTATTAAACGTACTCAGGCTTCTTCTATTTTAAAGAATAATACTCTCCGGAAATACTGTTCACAATTTCTGCTGTTTCAATCTGAAAGGAAAGAACTTTCTCTTTTCATATTGCTCAGTAAAATACTAGCAGTTTGCAGTTTCTGGTTCCAATTTCATTTTATTCTAATTTGCTTAAACGTTCCCCCCAAAAGCTAAGACTACCTAGGAATACTATATCTAGTTAATAAGCCTTCAAAAATATTCTTAGGATCATAAATAATCCACACTCATTTATTTTCTTCTATGATTTCAAGTAACAAATTAAAAAAAAAAAAAAAAAAAAACCAATGCTAGGAAAAAAAAATAATCAAAACCCCTAAAATTGGATTAAAACGTTTCACAGGAGAATGTAACCGTAATTAACTGTTTAGCTAAACTGAATTCTCCCTGAGTGGGCCCCTCTGGTGTTCAATAGATGATATACTACCCATTTTTCTCTCCGTATCAGAACTTCAATCCGGCATTTTAATATATGGGTAAAGAAATATTTCACATCCAAAGAAATATTTATCATCTGTATATTTAGTGACGCTCAAGATTCTCTCTCTGTACTTCAAATGATAAAATATCCTAAAATCTAATTAGTTCTAATTATAAAGACTAACTCGAAGCTGATACGTCAACAAGATGAATTAAGTCAGTTTAAGACATATACTCTCACATGAAAAGGACTTCTCAATTCAGGTTGGGCAAGTTGGAAACAAAACCATCTTCCTCATCTGATAAGTCACAGACCAGCAGAATTAGTACTCTTAAAAATGGGGCAGTTTCCTAATACAGTCAGGTCAGTCCCTGATCGCACGTCCAGCTTCGACGTTATAGTGTGGGGCTCCCCACCACTGTTGCACTTCGCTCATCCACAAACCCCCCTGCAGACACCAAAGAAGGAACTAATGCAACGCTTTCGGGGATCGTGCACAGCACACTGAGGTTGGCAGTTTGGCTCACGGAGTAACGCTCTTGCTCTAAAAAGCACTCCAAGACGATTGCGGAAAAAAAGCCGCTCCTACAAATACCTAATGCTAAATAAATAAGAGTCCCCAGCTTTCAGATCACTTTCGGGGATACCATTTCCTTTCCTACACCGGCCCGCTCTCCTTCCCCCTCTGGTACAGTGAGAGCGAAAGGGGACACGGTGAGAGCGGAAAATCGCGAGGCTGAGCTGACGAGGCTCCAGCACAGCAGGGCACCCCCGGCCGAGCCCATCGGAAGCAGCACCCAGCGCCCGCAAAAATTAAAGAACGCGACAGCCGCGGGCGGAGGAGCGACCTGCCGGCTCCCGGCGTGGCCGCTCCGGATTCTGCCCGCGGCAAGAGGCTGCAGCCACCCTCCCTCCAGGGAGTCGTCGGACTGGCCCTGGCCGGGGTCCCCGACCGCCCCGCCTCGAGCTGCTCGGGGCAAACTTCGCTGGCGGGTAGGGGGCGCGCCCGCTGCTCCAGGACCGGGGCGAGCGCGGCGGGCAGGGGGCGCGCCCAGGGCC
>NW_004443985.1:7886612-7915839 GCF_000243295.1 Trichechus manatus latirostris
GCGGGCAGGGGGCGCGCCCGGGGCCGGGGCCAGCGCGCCGGTCGCGGGAGGGGGAGGGGCGACGTGCACTCACCACGGGTCGAACTCGTGGATGATGCTTTCGAAGCGGATGACGGCGAAGAGGCGCGAGCTGAAGCCGGCGAGCCAGGCCAGGAAGAGGATGGTGAAGGAGAGCAGCGACTGCCAGCCGGCCGGCTGCGACAGCCCCCCGGACAAGCCCGCGGGGGCTGGCTTCGGCGGCGCCGCGCCGCTCGCCGCCTTGTGCGCGCACTGGGCCCCGGGCCCGTGGTGGCCGTGCCGACTGTTCCCCAGGGCCATCAGGCCGCTCCACGGGGACGAGTTGAGGGCCGACTTGTGCTTGCTCTCCGGGGCCGAGGGCTCCGCCATGTTGTGCCCCGGCGGCGGGTCTCGCTCCTTGCCGCCGCCGCCGCCTGGTGCGAGGGGTGCTGGGCGGGGACCCGGAGAACGAGGAGGAGGAGGAAGAAAGAGGAGGAGGAGGGAAGAGCTCGCGCGCTCCCGCCCTCAGCGCCGCGAGGCTGGGGGACGGGGGGTGGAGGCGGCGGCGGGGAGTCTCCGCCTCAGCAGCGGCCGGGACCGCCGCTCTCTCAACGCGGATGGCCCCTGCGCCCCACTAGCCATCCGTATCCCTAGTGCAGCTGCGGCGGCGGCGAAAGCCGACGGGACGAGGGCGCCACAGAAGGAGCAGGAGCAGACGGAGGCGGCCCCACGGCTGGGAGCAGCAATGACATTCCCCCTCACGCCCGTCGCCCGCCCTGCCGTGAGGAGCAGAGGGAGGAGCCCCCGGAGTCCGGGAGGAGTTCAGGCTACTGCTGGCTCCGCCCCCAGCCCAACAGGAACTGACCCCTCTGCCTGTCACAAAGCGACAGGTCCGTTAGGGGGCGGGCCCAGAACCGCGGCGCCCGCCAATAGGAGCGCGATCTGGGCGGGGCTTGGGCCAACCGTCCTCCCCCTCCCCCTCTCGGCCTCGCGCCCGTTCGCCCAGAGCGGCCGAGCTGCGCTGCTACGGCTTCATTGTCAGTTGAAAGACGCGGTTTCGCGCGCGTGTGCGGTCGGCAAGGAAGGACGCTAGGAGACTCCCCTCTTTTCATGGAGCTCAGCCCGGCTGAGGGGTCGACAGGTGGTCGAGGACAGCGGCGCGACCTCAGTCAAACTCGCGCTAAGGAGCGTGGGGAGCGCCGCGCCGGCCGGCCGGCCGAGCGCTCGCGGACTCTCCGCGGGCGTGACTTTTAACCCGCTTTGCAAGGAGCTCCCGCCACGTGACGGGGCGCGCAGGCGCGCTGCCCTACCCCCCCCCCTCCGGCTCGTGGGTTAGGCCGGCGGGGATCAGCCGCTCGCGGCGCCCAGCGCTCGGAGTAAGCTTGTGGTGGCGGCGACACGGTCGGCCCCGCGGGCTGAGTCCCGCATTCATCCTCCAGCTGTGCGACCACCAGAATCGGCTGAGGCGAGCGAAGACAAGTTTGCTTGCGCTGAAAACTCCCCCGCGGCCGGCACACGCGTCCCTAGCACTGGGTGGGCAAGGCGCAACCGTCTCCCGCCTTTTCGATTCTTGTGTTTCCCTAATTACGAAAGAAACGTGTGTGCACTGGAAATATAGGGAAATGCACATGTAAAGACCTGTATACTTTCCATCAAATGAGTGAAACTAACTTTCCCTAGGCTTTCACCGTGGAGCCCTGGTAGCGCAGTGACGAAGAGCTGGGCTGCTAACCAAAAGGTCGGCAGCTGGAATCCACCAGCTGCTCCTTGGAAACCCTATGGGGCAGTTCTACCCTGTCCTATAGGGTTGCTCTGAGTTGGAATCGGCAACGGGTCAACTTCCAGCTATCACCCAATTCTGACTTTGGTGTATGATGGAATAAAGATCCCTGTACAGGAGCTTTTGCAGATCTAGGTTCAGGTTGCAGGTTTAGGTTGTATTTCTAGGAGTCCCTGGGTGGCGAAAAAGGTTAAGCGCTACTAGCTACTTTTCTAAAGGTTTCCTTGAAAGACAGGCCTGACGGGTCTGTTTCCGAAAGGTCACAGCCTTGAAAACGCTACGGAGCAGTTAGATTCTGTACACATGGGGTCACCATGAGTCTGAGTGAACTTCGAGGCAACTAAAACAACGTTGTATTTCTATACCTTCCTCCCCTTACCCCATCCCTTCTCCTCTTAAAGAAAGTGCTAGCAGGTAGACGAAACTCAAGGCAAAATAAATTTGTACAAAAAAAGTTGGGTAATGGGGAGACGAGAATTGCTGTGATATAAACCCCATGGAAGGCGGGGAGCTTCCAGTATAGTCAAGACTCAATACTTTTACTAATTTTACATGTAAATTCACAGTTAGATGTCCATTTTATTAGGTGAATAACATCCGAACTTTATAAGAGTGTATTCGTGGAAAAGATGGTAAAGGCACTTAATAAGTCATTTACAAATTTCTCTTTAAATTAGAGGCTTTGTTGAAGTAGTAGGTTTTCAAAATGTTAGATAAATGGACAAGTGTACTCAGTTTGAAGATGCTTTTTGGGCTAGTGGATCCAGCTACTCTTTTAACCTGGTAAATGATTAACTTCTCTCTGGTTCCTTACCAAAAAAACCCAGTCTCATTAAGGAAAGGATGAAAAGGTTTCCGGAAATAGACATTCCCACCACGAATTTAATAGGCAGCATTTATTGAACATCTAAATTTTAATGAGAATTATGACAATATTAACTGATCCCTGTTGTGCAGACTAAGGTGACATGCTCTTTCTCAGAGCCCAAACAGTACATGCTAAAATACAGCATTTAGGGTATTTTTGCCCATGTTCCCTGAACCAAAGTTCTATCAGCCTAAAATAATAAAATGTATATTGCATCTTTAGTTAAACTTGATTGGCTATGTCTATTTTATTGTCCATGTGTAGCTCCTTCTGTTAAGTGCTACATGATTGTTTGCTTTCTCTGTGGTTGTTTCATGGCCGGAGGCCTGGTGTGGAAAGTGAAAAGCCTCTGATCTAGTCCTAAATTTCTGCTGACTAGCCACGTAATGGGAAGGCTGGGTGGCCCAAGCAGCTTGCGATTGGCTGTGAGCCTAAAGGTTGGCAGTTCAAACGCACCCAACGGCTCTGTGGAAGAAGGGCCTGGCAAACTGCTTCCATAAAGATTACACCCAAGAAAACCCTATGGAGTAGTTCTACTCTGTAACACATGGGGTCGCCATGAGTTGAAATAGACGGCAACAGGTTTTGGACAAGTCATCTGCATGGGTTGCCCTTTCTACCCTCAGTGTCAACTGTTAATATTAATTAAATGAGCTAGCCTTCTGTAAACACTTTCTAAACTTGTAAAGGAACATACACAAATGTAGGGTAGTGGTGAGGGTAAAAGCAGTAAGAAAAATCCCTGTTATTCTTCGTCTTCATTCATTCATTCATTCCCTCCCCTCTCGTTCATTCAAGTATTTATTGAGTTGCTCCTATATGCCAAGCACTCTGTGGGCCCAGGGGTGCAGCAGGAAACATGAGTGACATGCTTCTTGCCCTTTTGGGGTACACCAGCCAGCCTTGGGGAGATAGACATTGACTAGATCATCACATTGCTAAGAATCAAAATGCAGCATGACAAATGCTCTGGAGGAGAGGTGCATTGGGGATTTAATCTGCACAAGAAGGGTGGAAAAGACAGCCTTGATGAAGCATCACTAGGGCTGAGGGTTGGGAGTGAGAATGCATGAACCAGAGGAAGAGGGCAGGGAAGAAGAGTGGAAAGGGCTGGGGAGATGTACAAGGAACCCAGAAAAGGGCCATGTAGCAGAGATAGTAGGTTAGGAGTCAAAGGAATGGCCAGACAGTGTGGTTCATGTTAAGAGGTGCTTTTGTTTAACCTCAGGGCAATGGGACTTACCAGACCAGTAGAGACTAGATGAACCACTGAGACTATCACCCTGAGATACTCTTTAAACTTGGAACTCAAACCACTCCCAGAGGTCACTTTTCAGACAAACAACAGACTGGCCCATAAAATTAATAATCACTCATGAGTACTCTGCTCCTCAAAATAATTGTCTAGATGAAACAAATGGTTAACATTTACCCTAGACCAAAGATGAGAAGGTTAGGGGGGACAGGGAAGCTAGATTAATGGACACAGAACAACCAAAATGGAAATAACGAGAATGCTGATATATTTTGAAGAATGTAACTGATGTCACTGAACAGTATGTATAGAAATTGTTAAATGAGAACATAATTTCCTGTGTAAACTTACACAATAATATTAAAAAAAAAAAAAAAGTGATGGAAAGCCATAAAGGATTTGAAGCAGAGCACGGTGGTGTTTGAGAGAGAGAGTGAGAAAGAAGATCACATGTGTGTTTTGAAAAGATTGTGGAGACTGTGTCGTGGAGACCACACCGGGGAGAGGACCAGTGAGAGACCTCATCATTCTACCCATGCCAACATCTGAGATTTCAGAGACTACTTTTGTGAGGAGTACTGGGGAACCACTAAGGAATCCATAAAATTAAATTTCAACATTTTGAATTCTCTATTTCCAGCCCATTAACGTAGAAAAGTGGTTTCTAGGTTGTGCATGAAGCTTGAATGAGCTGCTTTGCCTCTCTGTACCATTGCTGATGGTGCTGGTTGCCCACAATGTCCTCCCAGAGTTCAAATCTCTGCAGAGTCAGATAGTTAAATGGTGCAATTTCATGAGGAGAGTGGTGGGAGATCAGGAAAAAAGAAGGAGGGCCCAGGTCTATTTGGGGGCTTCTGAGGGGAGTTATTTCAGCTGAAACTTGAGGGATGAGAAGTATGCTAGACATATGCCAGGAAGAGGGGTGTATTAAAAGCAAGGACAAGGAAGTCTTTCAAATTAGTACTCAAAGTTTAATAATGAGGGTGCCCTGAGAGACGCAGCTGAAAGGGAGAAGAACCAGATTATCAAGGTCTTGGCTGCTTGGTTGGAGCCCTGGAGGCGCAGTGGTTAAGAGCTTGGCTACTAATCAAAAGGTCGACAGTTCAAACCCCCAGCCACTCCTTGGAAACCCTATTGGGCAGTTCTACTCTATCTATAGGGTCACTATGAGCAGGGATCGACTCGATGGCAATAGAGTCAATTTGGTCTTGGTTTGTCCGCTTGGTTAAAGAGTTTAGATATTAACCTGTAAGCAACTAGGAGCCATTGAAGCATTTTGGACAATAACTTGATCAGACTTGATGGAAGAAAATATTTTGGCAGCAGTGTGAAGGATGTATTGGAAACGCTGAGCATAGAAGCAGGGAGACCAATAAGGAGGCATTTGCAGATGTTTAGGCAAGAGAATTGGGTTCCAGAACAGGGACAGTGGAGCCCAGAGAGGAGGGGACAGATAGGAGAGGTATGAAGAGGGTAGAATCTGCAGAAATTGATGGCGTGGGTGAAGATAAAGGAAGTGGGAGTTAGAATGACTCTGGAGTTTCTGACTTGGCACTTGGGTGGGAGGTAGAGTCACAGAAATGGCTGCTAACCAAAAGGTTGGCAGTTCGAACCCACCAGCCACTCCTTGAAAACCCTAGGGGGCAGTTCTTCTCTGTCCTATAGGGTCACTATGAATCAGAATCAAATCGATAGCAACGGGTTTGGTTTTTTGGTTTTGGACAAGTAGCAGGTCTGGAGGGAAGACAACCAGATTAACATTTGACCTGTCACATTTGAAGTCTCTTTAGGACACCCTTAAGAGCCACATCCAAGAAAGGTGGCTAACAGGCACTTGAATAAAAAGATCTGATGCACAGGAGGAAGATTTTGGAGGGGGGTGGGAGATAAAGGTTTGGGACTACATGGCCATGGATGAAATTTAGCTGGAATCAAATTTAGAGTGAAGAAGAGGAGAGTTCAGGACTGAACCCTAAGAAACTCCCAAATTAAGAAGTCAGAAGAAGTATCTTGAGATAGAACAACCAAAAAGACAGGAGAAGAACCAGCGGAAAGAGCGATGGCCCAGCAGGTAAGAAAGGGGGATACAGTGAGATTGGCAGCAGCAGCACAGGGTACAGAGAAGTGAAGTGTGACATGGACTGAGAAGTGCACCTTGAGGGTGGCAACTGGAAGTTCATGACTGACTTTGGCAAGATCGATTTTAGTGGAGTCATAGGAGGCAGAAACCAGATGGCAGCAGGTGAGAAGGGCACAGGAGCAAAGGACTTGGAGGCAAAGGAGTGTTGATCACTCTTTCTGGAGGTCTAGCTTTGAAAGGAAAGAGGACTAACTTAAACCAAGAGAAGAGTGAATTACTGAGCACAGGCTCAGGAGACATACTGCCTGAGATCAAATCTTGACTCAACTCTTCCTAGTCACGTCTTCAGTAAATTACTTTCACCTCTCTGGGCCTTGGTATCCTCATCTGTAAAGCGTGGATAAGGACACCACTCTCGTGGTTGTAATGAAGAGTAAATGAATTAATACAGGAAAAGAACTTAGTACAGTGCCTGGCACAAAGAAAGCATTCAATACCTGCTGGTTATCAGCTATTACAAGGACTATTGCAATATCTAGAACAGTGGCAGATGGATTGTGAGACTTACCTCCCTCGACATCCTTAAAATAATCCTCCGTGACCTGAGTCCATCTGAATGCGTCTCTGATTCCTTAAGGTGGAAAGCATCTGCCTAAAACCAAATACTACTTAGGAATGCTGCTTCACTGTAACGCCTGCTTGTTAAACTAGCGGACGCCTAACATGGGAAGAAGACCTTGGACAGTGAATGTGGTAGGCAGCTTCTAAAATGCCTCCCAAGGACCCTCGACTCTTAATATTTATACCCTATGTAATCCCCTCCACTTGTGTGTGGGCTGGATCTACTGACTCATTTCTAACAAACAGAAAAAAGTGATGGGATGTCACTTCCAAAATTGGGTTATAAAAAGTAGTCTTTCTCTCTTTTGCTCTTTCTCTCTCAGTCCCACATGGCAAAGAAGTGTTGTCTCTAGCCACAACCCAACAAAGACCTGAGGCCTGCCGACAGTCACATGAGTGAGCTGGGAAGCAGATCCTTCCCCACTTGAGCGGTGAGCTGGCTGCAGCCCTGGCTGACACCTCAATGGCAGCTTAGTGAGACAGCCTGAGCGAGAGGGCTTAGTGAGCTATACCCAGCTTCCTGACCCACAGAATCTGTGAGATAAGAAATGCTTGTTGTTTTAAGCCTCTGAGTTTTGGAGTAATTTGTTTCACAGCTATGGATAACTAATACAGAGAGAATAAAGAATGACAAGGTTCTCAACCTTTCTGCTATAATTTTCCTAAGAAGGTATCTAAATAGGCTGCAGGCGAGAAAAGAAACAAGCCCACCACTATTACCACTGCATTACCCAAAGAATGTTCCAAGGAGGGCTTATCCGTAAGACTAAAAAAAAAAAACAAGTTTTCGTGGTCAAATAAATCTGCATGCTTTATGTCCGTTTTGGAGATTTATAATGAATGTTATCATATTAATTGCTCTAAAAAGCCCTGTGGTAACTTACTGAACTCAGCATTTCCCACACCTATTTGGGGCCCTGATGGCTCAGTGGTTAAGCGTTTGGCTGCTAAAACCAAAAGGTCTGCAATTCAAATCCACCAGCTGCTCCTTGGCAACCCTATGGGGCAGTTCTACTCTGTCCCATAAGGGTTGTTATAAGTTGGAATCGACTCGATGGCAGTGGGTTTTTTTTTGGGTTTTGACCTCAGGATGTCTTTTTGTCATAACTCTTAATAATGGATTGTGAAATACCTAGCCCTCAGAACATATTTTTGGAAACACTTTATGAGTTCAATGTTGGCATTTCAACTTCAGCTCTCAGAACTGGAAGTGCCTTTCCTATGTAGGAGCCCTGGACTGGTAGTTGAGAGTTGGGTTCTGGATCAGGTACTGCTAGCAACTCAAATGACTTTGGACATATCAGTGAAGCATCCTGAATCTATCTGTGAAGTAAATGGAGCTGCATTATCTTAAAGTCCACAGTTCTGCAATCATACGGGGTCATTCAGTGGAATCTCAGAAGAAGAACCTAAAGTACAGTACAGGGACCACGCCTGTCCTGTCACTGCTCCAGTCCCAGCCCCTAGTGGGTGGCCTGGCACAAAGCTGTGAATATTTGCTGAATGAATCAATGAGTTGGGGCGCACTAGAGTAAAGGTAGTCCTCAACTTACAATGTATTCGAGTTACGAACAACTGCACTTACAACCGCCTGTTTTTTTGGTTTTATTTGTATGTGTACATTTTGGAGCCCTGGTGGTGCAGTGGTTAAGAGATCGGTTGCTAACCAGAAGGTTTTCAGTTCAAATCCACCAGCCACTCCTTGGAAACCCTATGGGGCAGTTCTACTCTGTCCTATATGGTCACTGTGAGTCAAAATCTACCGGATGGCAATGGGTTTCGTTAATGGGTGTGAGTGTACGTTGTATCATTAGCAATAGGTACTACATACATCGTTGCAGCGTGTAATTTGCTGATGTTATCATTCCCAGATGGTCACTCCCAGCTGATTATATGTAATGTTTCCAACCCCTAAAGACAAAGATCAGATTTATAAAGATACTGATAATAAATGACAATAATAATGAAAACTAAAAAAAAAAAAAAAAAGGGTAATTTGCCTTACTTCAGAACCGACTTATGACAGAGTCATCTGAACGGAACCCCATATTAAGTTAGGGATTACCAGTATTGCATGTGTATTTTATTTGCTACAAACAGTGTTAATAAAAAATGAAATAAAAAACCCATTGCCGTCAAGTTGATTCCAACTCATAGCAACCCTATAGGACAGAGGAGAACTGTCCCATAAGGTTTCCAAGGAGCAGCTGGTGGATTTGAACCGCTGACCTGTTTTTGGTTAGGAGTAGAGCTCTTAACCACTGCACCACCACAGCTCCAATGTTAATAAACTGACTTGGTAAAATCACTCCTTTTTCCCAGATTGATGTATTCCTAAATTCCCATGGGAGGAAGTTTCTATAAATTCAATTGAGAATTTTGGATGAGAAAGAGATTAAGACAATGACTCAACATTGCAAAGTTAGGCAATGTCTAAGTGGTAGAGAGGGATATGAAAATGAATAACACATGAGACTTACCTTCCAGTTTATGTTCCAAGAGAACAGGGGTCTGCAGATTTTACAGCAACAGTAAATATTTTTGGCTTTGTGTGCCATACAGTCTCTGGTGACTACTCAACTCTACCTCTGTATCATGAAAGCAGCCGTAGACATAAGAGAATGCATGGCTGTGCTGCAAAAAATATGGCCATGCCCGCAGGCCATGGTTTGCTGACCCTTGTGGTAGAAGAATAATGATCTCTTAGATCTGATCTAGCCTAAAAATCTAGAATGAGGCAGAGGTTGTTCTTTACCATGATCACTGGGATGGCAGCTTGTGTTTGGGTGGTTGATCAAGGACACCTTCATGAAGTGAGCTGACATCAAACTTAGTCTTAAGGAATAGGTAAGATTTTGACAACTGAGATTTGGAGAGTGGAGAGGGTGTATTAGAAACAGAGGAAAAGGAAAAACAAAGCCACATAGGGTATATGTGGGAATCAGCTGGTAATCTGGAGCTGAGATGTATCATCACATTTTATCTTTATTTGCTACTATTCAAACAATGGAGCCCTGGTGGTGCAGTGCTTAAGAGCTCGACTGCCAGCCAAAAGATTGGCATTTCGAATCTACCAGCTGCTCCTTGGGAAAAACCTTACGGGGGCAGTTCTACTCTATCCTATAGGGTCGCTATGAGTCGGAATCAACTCGACGGCAACGGGTTTGGGTTTTGTTTGTTTGTTTGTTTATTCGAACAATGACACACTCCTGTCTTCAGATTTCAGGTTATATAAAACAGATTAATTTTCTATTTTGTAATTCCGAAAGTTCACATTTCTGTGTCTACTATCTCATGGTTTCCAGAGAAGGAAGATGCATCAGTTAGGCATGCGTTTGGCTGTAAGTAACAAAGTTCACAGGACAGTGGCTTAAACAAGTAGGGGCTGATTTTCTCCCCTAACATGAAGTCCAGAGATAGGTTGCTGGTGTTGTTTCAGTTGCCCAACCATGCCTTCAGGGTTTTCTGCCTTTCCATTTTGCTGCATTGTCTGTTGTCATCTCTGTCATCCTCACCCTCTTCTTTGGTCTCCTCTGCATTGCATCAGAAAAGTTTGGAATTCTTTTCCCAGATCCTCTTCCCTTTATGGTCCCAGGTTAGAGTTTCCCAATGACAGGAGCTCAGTCAAGATTTGGAAGATAGAAAAGAAAGAGAGGTGGTTTTAGACAGAAGGGGAAGAGTGAGCAAATAGAAGATTCACAGCATCTTTTTTGGCTGGCGTAAGAACTGCCCATTTCTCTGCTATAGATTAAACAGTTGGTGGGAGATTTCAGAGATTATTGAAAATTGTAGCAGTTTCCTAGAGAGCTTTTGAGAACTACCTGTTTTTGGTCCTCCAGGCTGAAGTTTTCAAAATCTGCTTCCCTGACCCTGACTCCCAGGTAGCAACTTCCCCAATATTTGTTCCTTCTGCTCTTTTGACATTTGTGTAAGTAATCATTCCTGTATTAAACCCTTTATTCCCAGAATACTTAAAATAACTCTATTTTCCTAATGCACCCAGCAATACACCTTCAAGTACCTTACTGTGTTGTTTTTCGTTCTCTTGCTTGTTGCCTCACTATTATAAGACGACTGCTGGAGCTCCAGACATCACTTCAGCATTTGAGACAGGTCAGGAGGTGCCAATCACATCTTTTTTTCTTTTTTTAAAGGAAAATGAAAGTTCTCCCGGAAGTTCCCTTACCCGACTTGCTCTTAGGTCTCATTGGCAGGAAACCACCACCACCTCCTCTGATCACATTATGAATTTCTACTTTTCCAGAGCTACAGCTTTCACTTCTTCAGGCATGTTTAGCCTTCCTGACAGCTCACATAAAACTCCTGAAATTGAGTTTCAGTGGCTTTGACTGGCCTGACTTAGGTCATGTGCCAATTCCAGACCAAGTGGCATGGCCAAGAGTTAACCAAGAGTCATCCCCCCAGAGCTTGAGTTGGGTAAATCCCACATAAAACCTGCTTGTGGGAAATCTGAGGTACTGTTGCTAAAAGGAGAAATCAGGACTAGATCCTGGGGAACAAAAGGTAAGTCCCTAGTACACCTAGGATGGAGAATTTTTGCTAAGATGAAAGCAATCTGAGTATAGTTATTTATGCTATAGTGTGCATATCAGATGGAATAACACCAAAGAATTTAACATTGGGGGAATATGTAAAAGAAGTATTTTAAGATGGTGGTAGTGGTGTTGGTGGGGACGCCTTTCCTTATTCACCTGTGGCTTAGTTTAGACCTGATATCAATCCAGAGCAGAGATTGAAAAAGGTTTGCTGTAAAAGATCCGATAGTAAATAGTTTACGCCATCTGGTGTCAATTACTCAGCTCTTCCATAGTAGCGTGGAAGAAGCCATAGACAACGTGTAAATAAATGGAGTGGCTATGTGCCAATAAAACTTTTTGTACACAAACAGATGGCAGTTCTGATTTGGCCCACAACGTAGTTTGCCAGCTCTTCACCTAGAACTTCTTTATCTCTAAAGTGAGGTAACCTTGAGAGATGAGATTTTTGTGCCTGTGTTTGATAACTGATTTTACTATTTTTACTTTTTACTTAATTGCATCATTAGATCATACATTCATGGTGAAGACTCTGCCTCTCACTCTGTCTCCTGACTGCCAAATTCCTTCCTTCTCCTTCTCCCTGTGTTGTTGTTGTTGGGTGCCATTAAGTCGGTTCCAACTCACAGTGACCCTATGTACAACAGAACGAAAACACTGCCCGGTCCCACACCATCCTCACAATTATTGCTATGTTTGAGTCCATTGTTGCAGCCACTGTGTCAGTCCATCTTGTTGAGGGTCTTCCTCTTTTTCGCTGACCCTCTACCAAGCATGATATCTTCCTCCAGGCACTGGTCCCTCCTGATAACATGTCCAAAGTACATGAGATGAAGTCTCACCATCCTTGCTTCTAAAGAGTATTCTGGCTGTACTTCTTCCAAGATAGACTTGTTCATTCTTCTGGCAGTCCATGGTATATTCTCTCCACCTTCAGTATTTTCTTTTCTGAACGGTTATCTCTGAGATCTTTGTACATCAGCTCCTAGAGAACTTTTTTATCCCTTTTTATGGCTGCATAATATCCCAGGGGAGTGATGTACCATAATTATTGTAATCAATAACCTATTGGTGAACATTTGGGCTTTTCTCAATATTGTGCTATTAGAAACAAGGTTACAATGAATAGACATAAAGAAGTAATTCTGTCCAAGTACAAGTGTGTTGGTTGGAGAAATCACCATAAGTGAAATTTGGTATGGATATGTCCTTTTGTAATTTCATATAGGGTTGTACCAATTTACATTCCCCCAGTGTGTGAGTGGAAAGCCTGGTGGTGTAGTGGTTAAGAGGTATGGCTGCTAACCAAAACGCTGGCAGTTTGCATCCACCAGTCACTCCTTGGAAACTGTATGGGGCAATTCTACTCTGTCCTACAGGGTCGCTGTGAGTCCGAATTGACTCGACGACAACAGGTTAATGTCTGAGCGTATGAGCGGCCCATTTTCCCAGGGCTCACCAACAGAGTGTGTTAACGAACTGTTGACTTTTTGTCAACAAGTGAGGTGCAGACTGGTAGCTTTCATTTGCATTTCCCTTATACGTGAGGCTGAGGGTACTTGATTCTATATTTAACATTTAAGGCAGTCTTATCACATCCTCAATGAGACAGAATTGCCATGACTGATTGTGTATCCTTAAGCATAATTATTGGAGTAGTATGCTCCTCTTACTGAAATCATTAACCTGTATAGTTTTATTTGCTAGTTGCTCAGAAAACGAGGTCATCTATATTAAATTGATGCAAATCTGTTCTTAAAAAAAAGAACACAACTCTCCTACTGTTCAATTTAGCGTATATATTCCCTAGATTATCTATTCTAGATCATGTACTTTATGAAAGTACCTTTGAAGTAATGAAGGAATTTTTTATGGTGCATTAAGAAATTCAGGTAGAAATTTTTTAAAGGCAAAGTATCTGTTAGCAAACAACTCCCATGATAGAAAGGTGGTTGTTTGGTTTTGTTTCAATGACCTTCGCCGTTGTGAAATTTTGTACCTTCTTAATTTGTAGCTAAACTGTCCACTTCTTTCTGAGAGCCTTATAGGAGCAGACATATAAATAGGCCACTTTAGCAATAATATTTTCTTTCAGTGCTTTTCAATTACAATTACTGTATTCTTATGCAAATAACGCATACCTTATACGTTTTTTCACCAAGCACACCCTCGTGTTATTTTCATAAGTGAGCTATGCCAATTTTGTTTTACATGTTGCTGACTTCAATTTCTAATTCCGATCGCATGGAAACTTCATTTAAGGTAGGTATTATCAACTTAAATCAATAGAAACAAACGCACAGTTTCCATTGTTCATTTTCCGTTTACCGGGGAATTATCAAACTTGATCCATGACTTTTTGACCATGGCTTATACCTTTATTATACAATTATGATCAAAAGTAACATTTTGGAGTATTCTTATACACAAAAGCAGGAGAGTAAAGAAAATTAACAGAAAAAAAATAAACAGAATGATACAATTTACCTTTAATATTGAAGGATAGGCGAATGGGGGCCAAAATTCACTTCTGGAAATATCACGAGACGTGCATGGTATATGCATGGACATGCTATGCCAGAACTGTTTTGCTTAATTTAGTCATTTTTGCGCAGTTATATGTGTGGATGCCTTATTTATGTGGGTGCATTATTTGCGAAAAATATGGTACAGTGATTCGGATGCAGTGATGTCACCTCTTCCAAAACATTTTTTTTTAAAAAGTAAATGAATCCAAGCAATCACAGAACAAAAAGTGTGGTATATTTACAAGAGAACTTATTAAATTATGTTCTTATGTGGTGGACATAGAGACATAAATAAGTCAGAATGAAGTTCTGAGCAGAAGTGTATAATATGCAAAGGTGCTATTATTTCATCCTACATGTGTCAGGAAAACAGGAAACTTGAAATAGGGACTCTCTCTGGCTTAGCAAAAGAATAGATATTCAGATAAGAGAATAGTACTGAGCCTCAGAATTTGTGTAGATACAAAAGCTCTCCATTTCTTTTTATTGTTAACTCTTGATATCACCAATGTTTAATCTTGATTTTGGGTACAGTAAATAGCATACTGAAGAAATGCACCCCACTTAATAAAGCACAAACTTTATGGAGGAATTAGAGGGGATTTTGTTGATTATTAAATTAGTGACACATTGAAGAATGGAGAACACATTAGCAGAAGTTATAAAATAGAAAACCACATTATAATTTCGATAATAAAAACAAAATTAAAAGGAGCTGAAGGGATATATTAATTATAAAATTCTAAATACCTAAATCGTTACAAATGCTTTATGTTTGGGGTGTTAATTCTACTTCTGATAGTGTAGATTTCTTAGGCTTTTTCAGTTTTCAAAGAACAGAGCTATATTTGGGTTGCTGGGTAATGGAGTTTATTGAAAGGATGCACAGAGGTGTAAGACAGGAAGATATCTCTGCAGCTGCACAGCTAGACCTTGTAGAAAACAGGAAGTTATTTCAGGACACACAGCAGGTCTGGTGGCTCAGTGAAATCCTACTAGGCCAACAGCATGACTTGTCACCTTCCCTGTCCTCAGCAGCTCCAATGCCCTGCCATATGCTGACTCCACTATTCCGTCTTGGTTCCCAGTGTGACTACATCGCCTGCCTTTACCCTCTAACTCACTGCTCTCATCCTCCTGGGCTCTTTCCTTGTGGCTCCTGATGCTTTATGACTTCTGCTTACTGCCCCCTCTAGAACATCTCTCTGTGTCTCATGAACTCTTTATGCATCTATCTTAGATCAGTTTCCCAGAAGTAGATCCTGAGATGAGGTTTTGTGTGGTTTCTTTCTTTTCTTATTGTTGTACTTTAAGTGAGAGTTTACAATTCAAGTTAGTCTCTCATACAAAAATTTATACATACTTTATTATGTACCCTAATTGCTCTCCCCATACTGTGACAGCATACTCCTCCTTTCCACCCAAGGTTTCCAGTGTCCATTCAACCAGCTCCTGACCCTCTCTGCCTTCCTATCTCACCTCCAGACAGAAGCTGCCCATTTAGTCTCTTGTATCTACTTGAGCTAAGAAGCACACTCTTCACGAGTATCATTTTATGTCCAGTCCAAACTTTGAGGTTTTGTGTGATTTCTTAAGGTGAGTTGTTAAGGAGATACACACAGGAGAAATCAGTAAGGCAGTGGCCGAAGCAGGTCAAGGAAGGTGAAGACACAGAGCAAGGATGCAATCTCAGGTAGAGTCCATGGAGGGTCCTGTAACTGGATTCTGTAGGGGGTGGTGGTTGGGAGGCCGTGCTGGAGCTCAGGACTGTAAGTTTATGCCTCAGAATTGTCCTAGCTGGAAGCAAGGGGCTGGACATTTCTGTTCTCACACCTGTCAGTCACTGCTTAAGGGTTGTGGGGATGTAAGAGCTTCTAGGCACTTCTGGCTCTCTGGTCAATGGAAGAAAAAGCTCGGGGAGGGGGAGGCACACACAAATAGTAAAGAGGGATCTGAGGAGATCTGAGTGGAGCACTGCTTGGCATCCTTCTCAGTATGGCTTAAGTTCTAGCTTCCTCGGAGCAAAGATTGGATTGGGTCAAGACGTTACCCTCCAGTATAGGATGCTCCTATTGGGCTGTTGTACTGGACAGCTGTAGACTTTTGGACCAGGCATCTTTCTCTGGCCTAGTAAGTTGTGGCTAGGGTGGTAGAGTCATGTGTTATGGTGCATGGTCCTTGTCTTAGTCATCTAGTACTGCTGTAACAGAAGTACCACAAGTGGATGGCTTTAACAAAGAGAAACTTAATCTCTCACAGTCTAGTAGGTTACAAGTCCAAATTCAGGATGCCGGCTCTAGGGGAAGGCTTTCTCTGTCTCTCTGCTCTGGAGGAAGGTCCTTGTAATGCATCAGTCTTTCCTTGGTGTGGGAGCATCTCAGTGCAGGAACCTTGGGTCCAAAGGACACGTTCTGCTCCCAATACTTCTTTCTTGGGGGTATGAGGTTCCCATGTGTCTCTGCTTGCTTCTGTTTTTTATATTTCATAAGAGATTGGCTTAAGACACTATCCAATCTTGTATACCTCATCAGTATAACTGCCGCTAATCCATCTTTTTACATCATAGTGATCGAATTTATAACACATAAAGAAATCACATCAGATTACAAAATGGTACACAATCATACAATACTGGGAATCATGACCTAGTCAAGTTGACAGATGTTTTTGGGGGACACAATTCAGTCCATGATATTCCTGGTCACCTATGTGTAATAAGCCTCCAGAACGTGATTATGGCCCTGGCAGGAATGCTGGAGCTTCTTAGAAGAGGGTGGAGTAACTGGCCTGCCCCTAGCAGACTTAATTTCATTTTAGTTTCTTTCTTTGTACCTAGATGCATACTTATTACTGTAATTTTTTTTGTTTTTTTGGTCAAGTGTGTCTTGAAAGTGGAGTCCTTGGGTGGCACAAATGGTTAAGTGCTCAGCTGCTAAACTAAAGGCTGACTGAGGCTACTCATAGATGCCTCAGAAGAAAGACTAAAGATCTACTTCTGAAAAATCAGCCATTCAGAACCCTACGGAGTACAGTTCTATTCTGACACGCAGGTGTTGCCATGAGTTGGAATTAATGCAATGGCAACTGGTATTGATCTTTATCTCAGATTTGACTTTTTGGGCAAATAAGTGTTCTAAATAGTAATTACTGTTTATGTACAGTAAAGGGAATATGTGCTTGATTTTTTTCTCATTTAGTTTCATTCTTCCGATAGTATTTCTCATAATTAGACCCTGGATATCCAAGGTGCTTCTTAAAAATGCAGATTCTTGGGCCCCATACCCAGTATGTCTGGGGATGGCATATGAGTGTGCATTTTCAATAAGCACCTAGATAATTTGATTCATATCAAAGACTGAGAACCACTGTTTTACAGAGTAGATAGTATCCTCTTCTTTTATTGTCAAGAAAACTGAAGCTTTAAACAGTTAAGAAATATACCTGGTGTTATACAACTTACACCTAAGGTGTCTTAAAAGTTATTTTCCATGAAGAGAAGATTTCATTGATGCTGTCTTTGCAATGTGAAAGTCCACTTGTTCATAAAAATGTTTGCTATCACCTTGAGGCAAATTTCAAGGTGTCTATGGCTAGGTAACATCTCTATGTATATCATTTCATTTAGGTTAACTTCAGCCTCCCAGTTGTGTGACTACAAAATTGTCATTTGAGTACTTCTACACTCATTCTAGAAACAAAAAATCTAGAGCACGAAGGCAGCAGCCAAACAAATCGATGAGGGTGAAGGATTTGGTAGAACACCATCAAAAGTTTCAACTGTTGGTTCAGCAATTTTGTACCAGACACCGTGATGGTTCAAACTTGTTGCATGTGGCAGGCCAGGAATGCTGTCCTATACATAGATAACCAGAACATGTACATAGAATTTTGAGAGTGCTGCTTTTGACCTAAGTGAGAATGAAGGAATTGGATGAAACTGAAGTTCTGCCATATCCAACATATAACACAGACCTTACATGTCTGGTCTAGGCTATGTAGAGACATGACCATATTTCACTGCGAGTGGTGGTTTGAAACATTTGGCAGTCACAGCAGCGTGCTGATTCTTCATCTCCAAATCCAAGAATTGGCCAGCCGCAGAAAGATGGAGCAAAGCCAATGAAAATCTGATTTCTTTGGGTTTTATTCCCCATAAGCCATTCTTCTATGGGAAAGAATTTAGAGATACCTCAGCAGATAGCAGACTCTGATCCTAATCCTGGTCTTGTCTGAAGCCAGAATCTGTGTTTCTTCCATGAAGTTATCCTTTCACTATATGTGTACCAAGCACAACCTAGGTGATGAATACTTTTTTCTTTAAGTAACTTCCTTTACTTTAACGTATTTACAAAAAATTTTGAAAATATGGGGTCTTAATGTTATAAGGGAGCCCTGGTGGCACAGTGGTTAAGAGCTTGGCTACTAACCAAAAGGTTGGCAGCTCGAATCCACCAGACACTCCTTCAAAACCCTATGGGGCAGCTTCACTCTGTTGTATAGGGTTGCTATGAGTCGGAATTGACTTGACCGCAGTGGGTGTTTTTTTATATTTTTTGAGGAAAATATATGTCTCTTCTGAAGAATGTCTCCCCTACTTATATGCAATGCTTTGTTTAAATGAGAGAAGAAGAAATATATTCTGGTTATAAAGTTGTCATTTTGGAAAACAATTAGTTATGTGAGGAGTTTTAATGCTTAGGGAGTGTAAGCCTAACTTTGTTTACCTACTCATAGACCCAACTGTTAGATGAAGGAAGGTTCTGAATGCAAGAGTGTGGAACTAGGAAGCAGTAAAATAAAGAGGTCAGTCCAGAGTCCAGGAAGAACAACAGAGAAAAAGCTTTGTAGAGATCGAGGAATAGGAAGGAATTCTTGTGACCCTAATTCTATCCCCATCTAGTCAGAATCAGACACTTTTCTTTTGGGCTGCGCAAACTTCACTTCTGAACAAAATCTCATTTCAAACTAGATTAAGCAAAAAGATAATTTATCAGCTCACTAAAGTGAAAAGCCCAGGGTTGGTTTTGGTTTCAGATGCAGCTTGATCAGGGGCTCAGCCAATGCCAGTAAAACCTCATTTCCCCATCACAACCATCCAGTTGGTACCATTCACCTCTATGTTGGCTCCATTCCTACACAGGCTCTTCCCTTGTGGTTCAAGACGGCTACCACATCTTCCAAATATCTTAACATCTCACGTTCATATGAGAAAAGAATGATATAACCTTTTTCTCTGGATTCTCATTGCATCTTATTAGCTTTGAGAAGACAATGTGTCAATCCTTGAACGAATCACGGTGGCCAAGGAAATTAATTGTGATAATTGGCTTAGTCTCAAGTCACATGCTCCCTCTTTCAACTTGAATGAAGCACCACCTGAAGTATGTTGATTGAGAATGGGGGAATTTATTACACTTAACAAAAGAAAGGAGTGTAGATGCCAGGTGCTGAAACAAAAGATGCTTATGTAATGTGTGCACATTATGAGTTTGTATATGTGTTGTATTGGAAACATTCTTTAGTGTTTTATGGCTATAAGCCATTTATAGGAATCCAATAATAGACTCTGCTAAGAAAATATCTTTCATGTTCTGTATATATGTTGTGTTACTTTTGTGCAATGTAATACTGAATAATTATAATAGCTTACATTTTTTGAGCATCTCATATTTACCTACACATCAAGCTTTCTCATTTAATTATCGCAACACCTCTGCCGGGAAAGTATTCATATTAGTATCTTAAAGATAAAGAAATGACTGGGACAACTGGCTCTTGACACGCAAAAGAATGAAGTTGTACCCATCCTACGTCATGCCATATACAAACATTAACTCGAAATGGATCAGTGAACTAAGTGTAACTAAATGTAAGAACTAAAACCATAAAACTCTTAGAACAAAACATAGGGGTAATGCTTCAGCACCTAGTTTTTGACAATGGATTTTTAGATATGACACCAAAAGCACGAACAACAAAAGACAAAATAGGTGAATAGTACTTTGTCAAAATTAAAAACTTCTGTGCATCAAACGACTCTATCAAGAAAGAAGAGACAACCTACAGAATGGGAGAAAATATTTGGGAGCCATCCATCTGAGAAGGGTTTCATGTTGAGAAGATGTGAAGAAATCCTACAACTCAACAACAAAAAGACAAAACAACCCAATTAAAAAAAATGAGCAAAGGACTTGAATAGATATTTCACAAAAGGAGGTATACGAATGGCCAAGAGGCACATGAAAAGATGCTCAACATCATTAGTCATTGTTGTTGTGTGCAGTGGAGTCGATTCAGACTCACGGCAACCCACCTGACAGAGTAGATGTGCCCCGTAGGTTTTCTAGTAATCTTTACAGAAGCAAATCTACAGGTCTTTCTCCTGCAGAGACACTGGCGGGTTGGAACTGCCAATCTTTTGGTTAGCAGCTGAGTGCTTAACCATTTGACTCTATAGACAAGGATAAAAGTAAGGCATTTATTCAATTAATATTTATGTCCCTCTCAACTGGTTTGAATTCTTTTTGTGTGCCGAACCATTTTGTCACTGGGGCTCCTTCATTTGTCCTTAAACACTTCGCTGCTGAGTTGATTCTCACTCATAGCAACCATAAAAAACAGAGTAGAACTGCCCCATAGGGTTTCCAAGGTTGTAACCTTTATGCAGGAGCCCTGGTGGTGCAGTGGTTAAGTGCTGGGCTACTAACTGAAAGGTTGGCAGTTCCAACCCATCAGTGGCTCTGTGGGAAAAAGAAGTGGCAGTCTGCTTCCATTAAAGATTACAGCCTTGGAAACCCTATGGGACAGTTTTGCCCTGTCCTAGACGGTCACCATGAGTCAGAATAGACATGATAGCAGCAGTGTCTTAGTCATCTAGTGCTGCTATAACAGAAATATCACAAGTGGCTGGCTTTAACAAACAGAAAGGTATTTCTGCACAGTAAGGTAGGCTGAAAGTCCAAATTCACGGTGTCAGCTTGAGGGGAAGTCTTTTTTTCTCTCTGCCTTCTCCTCAGTGTTTCCCTGGACTAGGAGTTTCTCGGCACAGGGACCCCAGTCCAAAGGACAAGCTCTGCTCCTGGCACTGCTTTCTTGATGGTATGAGGTCCCCAATTCTCTGCTTGCTTCCCTTTCCTTTTATCTCTTACAAGAGATAAAAGGTGGTGCAGGCCACACCCCAGGGAAACTCTATTTACATTGGATGAGGGATGTGCCATGAGTAAGGGTGGTGTTACAATTCCACTCTAATCCTCTTTAACATAAAATTACAATCACAAAATGGAGGCCAACCACACAGTTCTGGGAATCATGGCCCAGCCAAATTGATAAACACATTTTTTGGGGGACATAATTCAATCCATGACAAGCGGGTTAGATTTTTTTTCTTTAGGTTTTTTAATCTTTATGGAAGTAGACTGTCATATCTTTGTTCCATGAAGCGGTTGGTGGGTTCAAACCACTGACCTTTTAGTTAGCAGCCCAGAGCCTAACCACTGGGCCACCAGAGCTCCTCTTGTTAGTCATTACGGAAATGCAAATCAGAACCACTTTACCCCGCTACTATGGCTATTAGCAGAAAAATGGAAAACAAGTATTGATGAGGATGTGAAGAATTTGGAATCTTCATCCATTTTTGGTGGAATTGTAAAATGGTGCAGTCACTGTGGAAAACAGTTTGGGTAGTGATTTAAAAAGTTAAACATGAAATTACTATATGACCCAGCAATTTCATTCCTAGTGTATATCCAAAAGAACTGAAAGCAGAGACTCAAACAGAATATTGTAAACCAATGTTCATTGCAGCATTACTCACAATAGCCAAAAGGTTGAAATAACAGATGAATGGATAAACAAAATATGGTATATACTTGTAATGAAATATTACTCCACCAAAAAGAGAAATGAAGTCCTGATGCATGCTACAACACGGATGAACCCTGAGAACATTACGATGAGTGAAATAAGTCAGACACAAAAGGATAAATATGGTATGATCTCACTTACATAATATATCTAGAATAGGCAAATGCATAGAGATCAAAGTTTATTAGTGGTTACCGGGAGCAGAAGGGAGGGGGAAAAGGGAAGTCATTCCTTACCCCCAAACCCCCTGCTGTCCAGTCGATTCTGACCCATAGCAACCCTATAGGGTTGATGAATGTAATTAATGTCACTGAATTGTACATGCTAACGTGTTTGAAATGGCAAATGTTTAGTTATATATATTTTACTGCAAAGAAATAGATAAAGAAGGAAACGAGGCTCGGAGGGGTCAAACAACCTCTCCATGAATACATAGCAAACCTGGTGAAGCTTGTAACCTGTATTAGTCAGATAGTATCAGAAACAAATTAGCCCTTAACTCCCAGGGGCTTAACACAACCAAGGTTTCTTTCTCACTCATGGTTTATATCCAAGTGAGCTTTTAAGGGACTCTGTTCCACACAGTCACTCAGGGACCTAGCTGCATATTCTGGGTTAAGCACCCTGGCAGGTGAAGAGAGAGCTGTGGATCAACACACACACACACAAAACAGAAAACAAACCTGTTGCCACCGAGTCGATTCTGACTCAGCAATCCTGTAGGACGGAGTAGAACTGCCCCACAGTTTCCAAGGAGCAGCTGGTGGATTCAAACTGCTGACCTTTTGGTTAGCAGCCAAGCTCTTAACCACTGTGCCACCAGGGCTCCGGTGGGGCAACACACTGGCTCTTAAATTCTTCAGCCTGGAACTGGCCTGCGTCACTTCCACTCATAGTCCATTGGCCAGAACTTGTCACATGGCCTCAACTAATATTAAGAGAGCTGGACCATGCAGGTGAGCACTCGGCTATCCAGTGAGCAGCAAATACCACTACCACCGACACGACCCCAGATCTTTCTGACTATGAAACATTCTGTTCATTATACCCAAATTTCCACTTTCTATCTACCTCCCTTTTATTTCACTTTTTAAAGTTTCCCCTTATTGGTAAAAATGGCAACAGTAATGTAATGATTAAGGGCATGGGTCTTAGAACCAGATTACTTAAATGAGCTCCCTTGCTCTGTGCTTCGGGGTGATTTACTCAACCTCTCTCTGCCTTGGTTTTGTCATCTGTTAAAAGGGAATGATAATGATATTCATAACAGTGTCTACATCACAGGATTATCAGGAACTAATGAGTTCATTGAAATAAACACAAGGAAAGGGCTTCATGCAGTGAGCGCTCAGTAAATGTTGCAATTCTTATTACGGAGCCACTTAGCTTTTCACTGAGAAAAACTTGTTTTTCAGCTGCAAAATGTAACTTCACCCAGAAAATCTGGAAGCTTGTGTACTGGATCGCAAAGTCAACCCCACAAGAGAGAATAACAGTGCGAACCTCATAGCACTATCGGCAAAACCACCCAAGGTTCATGTTCAGTTGAAACTGGTTTAGCAGCGTGGTCTTTATGGGCAAAGCGAGTGTGTGTGTGTGTGTGTGTGTGTGTGCAAAGGTGCAAAACTATGAGGCAGCAAGACGTTTGCCAAGCCCCACATGAAATTGAATCTTGGAAGTCTCTCCTCATGTATCATATACATAATACATATAGGTATATTTAGACATGGTTTTGTATATTCATGAATTAAGAAGTAAAACCGAGACTCAAAATATAGATTTTATTTAACTTACTTTCATTTCACACACATACACAAAAGAAATTTTTCCAATCTCTCCTTGGCAACTCAAGCCTGAAAACATTCCAAAGAAGCCCGATACTTCTTGTACTCTTGTCTCCGAGGCGTGCCAGGTCTCAGAGGCTTGCGTGGAATTAATGAGAACCATTAGCTCTTCACTCCCTCCCCTAGGAGCGTGGGACTGAAAACAATCTACCAACACTTTGCCTGACCTGCCACGGCAGCCCTCTCCCAACTCCCAGCGTCCAGAGACACACACTCCACATCCTGGTCCTTTCAACATCAAGAACCCAGCCAAACATTTGTGAGAATAAAATCGTATTCAGGTATGCCAGCAGACTAGAAGCATTGGCTTGAAAATTAAATTGATTTCAGTTTGAATTTCGAGTTTTTATTTCTCTAAATTGAGAGTGCTTACAAAGTCCATGTGTCCACATGTTTACTATGTTCCAGAAAAAAACCCTCAAAACTCTGAGTGCACTTTAAAATCTACTTTTAAAAATAATTGTGAAATAAGAAATTCAGATCTCTTTCTATGTACGTCATTCAACAGAAATAATGCTCAGTTAACTTCTGTGAGTATAATAAGGGCCTTAATTTAGTTCTCTTCTATTTCCCCCATTCATCTTTGTGTCCTTTGATAAAAGAGACTTATTTTATACTGTACACATAGTTATGGTTTTGTGTCTCCACTTTAGTACTAGGAGATACCTTGTTCTATCTCTACTTCAAAAGAATTACAATTTCAGAGGAATGGTTAAATATCTTGAAGACAAAGCACGTAAGTACAGATTACTTAGTTGGTGCTGACAACATATTGTTGACATTAAGATCTGCACAGCGTGAGTGACCATCTAAGATACTCTACTTGTCCCACCCCGTCTAGAATAAGGGAGAAAGAAGAAAATCAAAGACACGAGGGAAAGATTAGTCCACAGGACTAATGGACGACAACTACCACAGCCTTCACCAGACGGAGGCCGCAACTAGATGGTGCCTGGCTACCACCACTGACTGCTCTGACAGGGATCACAATAGAGGTTCCTGGACAGAGCTGGAGAAAAACGTAGAACAAAATTCTAACTCAAAAAAAGACCAGACTTATTGGTATGACAGAGACTGGAGAAACCCCAAGAGTATGGCCCCCGGGCACTCTTTTAATTCAGTACTGAAGGCACTCCTGAGGTTCACCCTTCAGCCAAAGATTAGACGGGCCCGTAAAACAAACAATAATACCCATAGCTTAACCATGTAGACAAGACTAAATGGGCACACCAGCCCAGGGGCAAGGACGAGAAGGCAAGAGGGCACAGGAAAGCTGGACAAATGAAAATAGGGAACCCAAGGTCAAGAAGGGGAGAGTGTTGACACGTCTTGGGGTTTGCAACCAATGTCACAAAACAATATGTGTATTAATTCTTTAACGAGAAATTAATTTGCTCTGGAAAACTTCACCTAAAATACAATAAAAAAAGAAAAAAAGAAACTGTACAGACAAAAGACAAAGACAAAACAAACAAAAGATCTGCACAGGGAACTCAAATACAAAAGGACAGCTACTGTATGATCCTAGTTATATGACGCTTCTACCCATACCCATGCGCATTGCCTTCGAGTTGATTCTGACCCATACCAACCCTAGAGGACAGAGTAGAACTACCCCATAAGGTTTTCTAGGCTGTAATCTTTACCAAAGTAGACCACCACATCTTTCTTCCAAGGAGCAGCTGGTGGGTTCAAGCCGCCAATCTTTCAGTTCGCAGCTGAGTGCTTAAGCACTGTGCAACCAGGGCTCCTATGAGAACTCTAGAATAGATAGAAGTTTATTAGTGGTTACCAGGGGCGAGAGGGAGGCGGGTAGGGGCAGCCACTGCTTAGGAGGCACCGGGCTTCTGTTAAGGGTGATGGGAAAATCTGGACTCGGATAGTGGTGATGGTGGCACAGCATGATGAATGTAATTAATGTGACTGAATTGTACATGTAAAAAACGTTGCAAGGGCAAATGTTTTGTTATATATATATTTGTACGACAGTTTAAAAAAGTTTGCACAGGAGTTCACAATGTTCAGGGTAAGTTGCGAGAAATATCCCTGAGAGCTCCCAATAAGTTTAAGAAGTTTTTGACTCCATAGACAGGGATACTAGTAAGGCATTGTTATGGACTACGCTGTGTTTTTCACAACTGTGTTTAAAGTCTAACCCCTAAAGCTGGGGTGGGAAACCCCGGTGGTGCAGTGGTTAAGAGGTTAAGGCTGCTAACCAAAAGGTCAGCAGTTCGAGTCCACCAGACGCTCCTTGGAAACCCTACAGGGCAGGTCAGCTCTGTTCTATAGGGTCACTATGCATCGGAATCGACTGGACAGCAACGGAGTTGGCTTTTTTTTTTTTAATACCTGTGGTTATAATCCCATTTGGGAACGATTTTCTGTGTTATGTTAATACGGCAATATTAGCGTAGGGCGTGTCTTAAATCAATCTCTTTTGAGATACGAAAGCAGATTAAGTAAGCAGAGATGAGGGAAAATAAACGCCACTCCACACGAGATACCCAAGGAACCAAGCAACACACGCTGAAAAGCGATAAGGACCTTCCTTCCCCCAGAGCCAATAGAGAGAGAAAGCTGTCCAGAGCCAACACCCGGAATTTGGACCTCTAGCATCTTAAACCAAAAAACCAAACCCGTTGCGTTCGAGTCGATTCCGACACACAGCGACCCCATAAACTGTTAGAAAACAGATTTCTGTTTGTCAAAGCCACCTACTTGTGGTATTTTTTGTTACAGGAGCACTAGATAACTAAGACAGGCATTTATTCAATTAATATTTATGCCCCTCTAAACTAGGTATCCTGGAGGCATAGTAGTTAAGAGCTATGGCTGCTAACCAAAAGGTCGGCAGTTCGAATCCACCGGGTGCTCCTTGGAAACCGTATAGGGAAGTTCTATTGTTCTATAGGGTCGCTATGCGTCAGAATCGACTCGAAGGCAATGGGTAAACTAGGCACAAGAAGCCTTGGTGGTGCAGTGGTTAAGCGCTTGGCTGCTAACCGAAAGGTCGATGGTTTGAACCCACCAGCTACTCCGTGGGAGAAAGATATGGCGGTCTGTTTCCATAAAGATCACAGCCTCAGAAACCCTTGGTGGCAACGCGTAAACCGGTTATGAGGAGCCCTGGCGGAGTAATGGTTAAGTGCTCGGCTGCTAACTGGAAGGTCAGGGATTCGAACCCGGCGGTAGCTACACGGTAGAAAAGACCTGCGCTCTGCTCCTGTAAATGTTGTTGTCAGGTGCCGCTGAGTCGATTCAGAATTGACTCATAAGCGGTCCTGCGTACTACAGAAGGGAACACCGCCCAGTCTTCCGCCATCCTCATAGCCGTTGCTATGCTTGAGCCCATTGTTGCGGCCCCTGTCAGTCCATCTCATTGAGGGTCTTCCTCTTTTTCGCTGACCTTCTACTTTAACAAGCATGTCCTTCTCCAGGGACTAGTCCCTCCTGATAACATGTCCAAAGTATGTGAGACGAAGTTCTGCCATCCTGGCTCGGAAGGAGCGAGGATGGCGAGATTACAACCTAGGAAACCGAATGGGGCAGTTCTGTTCTGTCATACAGGGTTGCTAAGAGTCGGAATCAACTCGTGGGCGCAAGACAACAAAACCAGGTACCGGGCATTTTCACCAAGTCAGTAGTATCATTTGTTAATCTGGTTTTGTTTGAGGTTCAGGTTTTCATTTGAGCTATTTATTTTCCAAAAATTAGCCCATAAACATGGACCCTTTTTTAAAAATAACTATTTCTGGCTCTCCACATTAATTTCCTTTGCCAAGTTGAATGCCTGATCTATATGTTAAAACTGTAAATCCCTCTTGAAGCCAAGAAGGTACACTATCTTGACCACATTTTCCCCTGTGCTGAGATGCTGTTGTAGAGGTCTGAGTAGACGGAAGTGATTAATCTGGAAGCAACCTAAGCAAGTTGTCGTTGTTAGCTGTCATTGAGTCGATTCCTGCTCCTGATGAGTCCGTGTGTTTCAGAGTAGAACTGCTTTTTTAAAAAAAATTAGTTTATTTTTATTGTATTTTAGATGAAGGTTCACAGAACAAACTACCTTGTCATTAAACAGTTAGTACACGTATTGTTTTATGACATTGGTTAACAACCCCAAAACATGTCAACACTCTCCCTTCTCGACCTTGGGTTCCTTATTACCAGCTTTCCTGTCCCCTCCTGCCTTCTAGTCCTTGCCCCTGGCTGGTGTGCCCCTTTAGTCTTGTTTTGTTTTAGGGGCCTGTCTAACCATCGGGTTGGGGCGAACCTCAGGAGTGAC
Source organism: Trichechus manatus latirostris (assembly GCF_000243295.1). Classification (NCBI taxonomy): domain Eukaryota; kingdom Metazoa; phylum Chordata; class Mammalia; order Sirenia; family Trichechidae; genus Trichechus; species Trichechus manatus. The sequence goes on from NW_004443985.1 coordinate 7,914,287, forward strand.
TTGAGTACTGAGCTAAGAGGGTGTCCGGGGGCCGTACTCTCCGGTGTCTCCAGTCTCTGTCAGGCCAGTAAGTCTGGTCTTTTTTTGGGAGTTAGAATTTTGTTCTACATTTTTCTCCAGCTCTGTCCAGGACCCTCTGTTGTGATTCCTGTCAGAGCAGTCGGTGGTGGTGGCCGGGCACCATCTAGCTGTACTGGACTCAGTCTGGTGGAGGCTGTGGTCGTTGTGGTGCTTTTTTTTTTTTTAATTGTTGAAAATATACACAGCAAAACACACACCAATTCAACAATTTCTACATGTACAATTCAGTGACACTGATTACACTCTTGAAGTTGTGCAAACATTCTCACCCTCCTTTCCTGAATTGTTCCTCCCCCATTAACATAAACTCACTGCCCCCTAAGTTTCCTGTCTAATCTTTTGAGTTGCTGTTGTCAATTTTGTCCCATATAGACAGTTCTTGAAAGGGCACAATGCTCAAGGCAGGCAATTTTTACTACTTAAGCTAACCTACTTGGCTGTAAACTTAATGGAAGCAGATCTCCAGGCCTATCTTCTGTCATACCACTGGGTGAGTTTGAACCCCAAACTTTAGGTTAGTGGTCAAATGCAAACCTAAAGTTTTGAGGGGGCAATGGTAGGTTTTGTGTGCTGTTGTCCAGAGTAGCAATATAATAATCTAATACAATAACACACTGGGACCCTTGTTTCTCCTATACTGGTGATTCCTGTCCAACATCCCTTAGAAATTTCAAACCAAGGGAAGAAAACGATGGTGAAGAGAGAAGAAGGAGGTATGGAGGGAGAAGAAAAAGAGTGATGTAGTTATGGGTAGAAGTCATTGGAAAGACAGAAGCAAGAAAGATTTCTAGGGAGGGTGGAAAAGATCTTCTATATAAACAGTATTTTCAAGTAATCATGATGACCAAGAATAAAACCACAACAAACTACCGCTGTGAAATATCAAGTGACTTATTGAAAATAAGATATTTGTGTGTCAAAGGAAGCAAGGGTGCCCAAGCATTGACTTAGTGAACAGACTTGAGCAAGAGAGAAAGCAGGGCATCCGTCAGGTAGATGTGGTGTCAAATAGTCTGCAGTTTTTCTTTTCTATGTTGATGAACTTTTTGATATTTTTACAGGATTGCTAACTAGCCCAATCAAGGCTTAGTTTTCACAATTTTTAGAGCTTATCTGTGTACTTTTAAATTTATTTTTAACTTTTTATTTGGAGATGATTTCTAACATCTTACATAACCACAGTAACCGTTAGTGGCCGTCGAGTCGATTCTGACTCACGGTGACCCCACGTGTGTCAGAGTAGAACTGTGTTCCGTAGGGTTTTCAATGGCTGATTTTTCAGAAGTAGAACGTCAGGTTTTTCTTCTGAGGTGCCTCTGGGTGAACTCAAACTTCCAAACTTTTGGTTAGCAGCCAAGCATATTAACGGTTTGCACCACCCAGGGACTTCATTGTATAATGACAGAAAATAAGAAATTAACGCTGACACAATACCATGAGCTAGATGACAGGGTTTTTTTTTTTTTTTTTTT
>NW_004443985.1:7915939-7927309 GCF_000243295.1 Trichechus manatus latirostris
TTTCACCAGTTTTTCCATTCATGTCCTTGTTCTGTTCCAGGATCCCAACTGTCTTTAGATATTGCATTAAAAAAAAACATTCCTGTCCAGTCGATTCTGACTCATAGTGACCCTATTGGACAGAGTAGAACTGCCCCATGGGGTTTCCAAGGAACTGCTAGTGGATTCAAACTGCCAAACCTTTTGGTTAGCAGCCAAGCTCTTAACCCCTGTTCCACATTGGGTAACAAATGGCCACACGCTTAACAGCTTAAAACACACATTTATGATCTCACGGTTTCTGTGGGTCAGGAGTTCAGGTACAGCTTAAGTGGGTCCTCTGCTTAGGGTCTCACAAGGCTGCAATGAAGATGTCAGCCAGGCTGCAGTCTTATCTGGAGGCTTGACTGGGAAGAGTCCACTTTTATGCTTACTCAGGTTGTTGGCAGAATTCATTCTCTTGAGGTTGCAGGATTGAGGGCTCCAGATTCTTGCTGGCTGTTGGCTGGAAGTTACCCTCCTGCCCTACATGCTGCTCACACTTCCCTGCCATGTGGGCCTCCCAGCACAGTCACTTACTTCTTCAAACCAGCTAGGGAGAGAGAGTCTCTTTCACGAGTGTACAATCAAGACGGAGACATATGACGTTACACAATCATGGAAGGAAGGAGCCCTGGTGACACAACAGTTAAGCACTCGGCTTCTAACCAAAAGGTTGGTGGTTCCAATCCACCCAGCGGCTCTGTGGGAGAAAGACCTGAGGATCTGCTCCCGTAAAGATTACAGCCTAGGAAACCCTATGGGGCAGTTCTACTCTGTTACATGGGGTCACTATGAGTTAAAACTGACTCAACAGCACCGAACTCCAACAATCACGGAAGTGACATCCTATCACCTTTCTGGACCTTGACACGTTTGAAGAGTACCAGTTAGTTATATTGTTGATTTGTGTACTTTTAATATTTGTGTTTAGAACAGTTATTCCAATGTCTTTCTGGGAAAATTGTGGGCACATGCATGTTACAAGTTTGAGCAGTAATGTGTTCTTGTATCTCTTTGTTGTTATTTCCCGAGAGATGTCGGAGAATGTATTAAGCATATAACAAGAGGTAGCAGATTAGATATAAAGGGTTGTGAGCCTAGAAGAATGATGACATCTTTGACAGAAATCACAAAATTTGGGAGCAAATCTGACATGGGAAGTGTAGTGAATATTTCTTTTTTCCCCTCTAGAAACCAAAACCAAATCCATTGCCATCAAGTCGATTCTGACTCACAGTGACCCTATAAGGCAGAGTAGAACTGCCACAGAGGGTTTCCAAGGAGTGGCTGGTGGATTCGAACTGCTGTCCTTTTGGTTAGCAGCCAAGCTCTTAACTACTGTGCCACAACAACATTCTCAGTTCCAGTAGAGGGAACATCTTAGTTCAACCAGGCAGAGCCGCAGGCGACAGGGATTGATTCAGGGATTGGCCGATGACCCAGTCAGAGCCATTGAGATCTACTCAGATGAAACGTTTCTAGGGTCACTGAGAAAGAGGCAGGTATAGTTTACTGATGGCCTTTACCTCACACAACATAAGCCTGGAACTGCCGTAGGCATTCTGCTATTTGTATTAATTAAGATTAGGTTTTGCTACAAGAGATGAAAAGCCTCCAATTACAGAATGTAAACAAGATAGAAATGTATTTTCCCTCACATAATGAAGTCTGGAGGTGAGCAATCCAGGGTTGTGTGGTGGTCCCATGCTTTTTAGGGAGTTTTACTTCTCTCTAGCGCTGTCATCCTTGACATACAGTTCTACTTGATGGTCCAAGATGGCTGCTTGAGATTCTAGGCAGCAGGGAGGAGGAAGGGCTGAAGAGGGCTCCTTCAAGGACATTTTCTGGAAATTGCTCATGACATTTCTACTTGCATCCCATTGGCCAGAACTTAGTTACACAGTCATGCTAAACTGGAATAAAAACCAAAAAAACCAAACCTGTTGCCGACGAGTCGATTCCTATTCATAGTGACCCTACAGGACAAAGTAGAACTGCCCCACAGGGTTTCCAAGAAGCAGCTGGTACATTCAAACTGCCAACCTTTTGGATAGCAGGCTGAGCTCTTAACCACTGCACCACCAGTGCGCCAGTAAACGAAACCCATTGCTGCCCAGTCGATTCCAACTCATAGCGACCCTATGGGACAGACTAGAACCGCCCAATATGGTTTCCCAGGAGCAGTTAGTGGATTTGAACTTTTAACCTTTTGGTTAGCAGCTGAGCTCTTAACCACTATGCCACCAGGGCTCCTGGACTCCAATAGAGCTCCAATAGAGGCAAGGAAATGTAGAGTTTATCCCAGGAGGCTGTGTGCTCACCCATAAGTTAGGGGATTTATCACAAAGGAATAAGGGGAGAAGAGTTATTGGAGGACACTGAGTGGTCTCTACTGAACCTCCCCAAAAGGAGAACCTGACTGAGAATGGAGCCTATGTTGAAGAAGCAGAGCTGAAAGATGAAAAATAAATCTTTCCCTGACGATGTCTTTGAATCTCTGGATCAAGCTGCACCTGAAGCCAAACTACTCCTGTCACTTAAGCTCAATTTTTTTCTTTTGCAACTGAAAGAATCGTGACTCATGTTGAAAGGAGGATTCTCTTGACAGGGAAGATAAGGCCATCTTTAATTGCTTGTCCTCTCCCCTCTCCTTTCCCTTCACAGTTGATCAGAAGAGCTACTGAGTTTTTACTTAGATCTCCTAAGGGTCAAATTATGCGTGTCCACTCTCCATTTCCTTTTAGCCTAAAGGAAGGGGAAACTGAGTCTCTTAGAACCTGCCTGCTGGGATTTGATGAAAATTAAAAAAAAATACTTTGGCTTGTAAATCCCCACTGAGACCCATAAGCTGGAATTCTCAGCCCTACCTCTACTAGGTATCTGTATTAATTGTCAGCAAATGCTTCTTGGAATTCTTTTCCTATTCAGTAAAAACTCCTGTGTCAAAAGAGCTTGGCTGCATACTTACCTCCTCTTTCTCAATTATGACTTTTATTAACATTAAGAGTACCTGTGGGAATTACAGCTTAATGGATTTCTTTCTGTTGATCCGAGATTCCTGCCATAATTGTCTCATTTTAAGGGGTTCCAAAGAGTTGGTTTGCAGTATAGTGTTCTTTTTTAAAGTAACTTTGCTAATAGTGTCAATTTGCCTAGTCCATTCCCTTGGCATCTTTTTTTCTGGGCCTTTCCTTTGAGGCAGAAGATGCAAAATGTTAGGTTTGGGAGTTTTCCTATCAGATCCTGAAAGCACGGTTTTTCACTTAAATTATTATGCGTCTCTGTACCTACTTATACCAGTAAAGTGACTAGGCGTGTCTACCAACTGCAATTTTCAGGTGATGAAATTTGGCGCTGTGAATTTAAATGATACCACAGCACCATATGGCATAGGGAGAAGCAGTGCTCAGTTTCTTATCTTCCAGAGAGTTCCTTTCAAGCAAGGGAAATTGCCATCACAGTCCACGATTCACCCACTCTCTGAGGCTCAGCATTCCCTGCTGCCTAACAAAGCGCACACAGACTGGATTTTCTGAAGCCACTGTGAGAAAAAAAGCTACAAACCATCACAGATGAGAAGAACCCATCTGAGTCAACCACTGCCCGTCTTCCCACAACCAAATGCTGAGGTCGCCCTGAGTACAAACTTCCAGGAAAGGGAGAACTCTGAATGTCCTTCACATACGTGTGAAAGACATGTCCTGACTCTTTATATGTATTACTATTATTTTTTAAAATTTATTTAACTTGAGGTAGAGCCATGTTACAGAACATCATTCATGTCCCCCAGGGCATGATAAGCAGTTGCTACCAGCCTAATGCAATTATGCCAGGAGCACCTTGGAGACTCCCAGAGCTTCTGAAACACAAGGTCAAGTACAAATGTCCAGGTATGGAGGGAGGGGAGTCCTACTAATTTATGATTATGGGGACTCTTCTCTCTGAGTCTGCCACAAGTTAAAGGAAGTCAGGGAGCTACACATCCTCTTTAGGATTATAAATGGGATTCTGATATTTCAGACTCTGCCATTATAGGGGCAGAGTGTCCTTTCTCTCACACCTGATTTTAGGGAACTCCTTACTGCCTGAGGAGATGGTGGACTTCTACTTGCTTTCTCTCAAGTAGGCATCAGGATAACTCAGAAAGAGTATCGACACCATGAGGATGGTGGTCTAGTATAACGTGCAAATGAGTTAGGCAAAGGCCTCTCATATGATGGCCGTGCTGAGTATTTTCTTTTGCCCTGTCCGATCTGCTCTCCACCCTGTCCTCTGCTCCCGGTGGCCAATGTATGGATACATCACTGTGGTCCCTTGATCTCTGGCTTCTGCTTGGTTTTGGCTAATGGCGAGTACTGGCAGGTGCGGTGAGAATGTTTATTCCTTCCACATCCCCTCTGTGGGATCACCAGTGCTGGCTGCGTCCCTCAACTGAGCAAAGGCACGGCTGCGGTCAGGCGGCCCTCTGCTCAGGGTTCTCCTTCTCTCTGATTTCTGGTAACTTCTCTCACTTCCTGCCCTGCAGCCTCTGGCAGTAATAAACCCCTTCCCTGCTGTTACTAGCCCTGGAGACTACATTACCCATTGTGGTTTCCCTAATCCTGCCCACATTTTCATAAATAATCCATTTACTAAACATCTCTCAGATTACTCAGTTTGAGTGTGCCTTCTTTTACTTGCCAGAATACCTAACTGATAAAACGGCATTGCCCTGATTTGTGTGCATTTTCTCTTTTGCCTCTTTTACATTACATGTCCTGACCCTAACAGTTTCGCCCTTATAATTGTTTATAAAAGCCCGCCATGTTTGTTTCTGTTTGCGTTTATTACTCTCATGTATTTCTGTCCTTCCATATTTCCGGAAGGACATGATGATATCACCTCTGTTAGCCAGCCTTACCCCAATCTTGACTTCCCTCTGTCCGTTTAAAATGATCTGTGTCATTAGGTCACCCACACAGCCTTTTAAGAAATTGGGGAAAATCATCACACTGGCTATTCCTTGTCATGAAGACAACCTCTAAAGATAGAGTTCATCGAATTCAGTCTTCTTCTTCTTTTTTTTTTTTTAATTTGATTGAACCTGTTTGGTGTGGACAGAACCTCAGGTGACATTGAAGTATGTAATATTTTGGTTGGTGCAGATTTCGCTTTCTTTTGAGATAATCGTCTTATAAGAAAAAAATGACAAGGAGAAAGAGATACTAATGTACCACACTTATGATAAAAAATGAGACAGATATGGGTGCTAATTTCTAGGCTATTTAAAATGAGTAGTTATTCAAGACTAAATTAGACACTACATAATTTTTAGTACAACTGAAGTATATGGCACCTTAAAAGAGAGGTAAAATATTTTGAACGCTAGGTATTCTTATGGTGGCTTTGGGCCAGAACTAAATTTCACCCAAATGGAAAGGACATGGAGCAGATCCTGTAAATACCCCCCTTGCCTTCCCCTGGCCCACCGTGGAGGTTGCCTGCAGCTTCAGTGTACAGTTACTATACTTGCAAACTGCTTCCTCCCCCGCTACGTTTCTCTGCTGGAGGGCTTTTCCTGGCGGTGGGACTGTGCTGGGGCTGTGTGAGAAGGATGCCAACAGTGCCTGGGATTGTCCCTAAAGCAGTCCTCAAACATGTAGGAACGGGCGGTGGAGAATGAACATCAGAGTTTCTTCACCCCCTTGTAGCGGAGGAACAGTTCTGAGATGTGTTCCATGTAGTAGGTCAGTGGGGCCCCAGCAGTCTCTAGCCCCTGTTGCCCACAGCAGTAACCTGCTTATTAACAAACCCTTTACTGGTTTTCTTCCCTTTTCTTTGTCATTTCCCCCCTTCCTCATTGTGCTTCTTGGGTTCACCTTCTAAATCAACAACTTGAACCCAAATTCTCGACTCAGGATCTGACTCTGGAGAACCCACTTAGGATAAGAGAAGGGTGATGGCAGATGAGTCATGCAGAATGAGTAGATCATGCCCTTCAAAGCTTCGAAAGAACAGTGTCTTTGATGTTCTTCTAAGTCATCTCTGTCTTTAGATTAACTATTGAGAACACTGTCTGGTTCTAATCAACTCTACAAATCTCCACAATCTATGCATGCAATGAAGGACTCAATAAATATTTGATAATAACAACAATTCTAAGATTATGCTGTTTATGTTAGCCATTATCAAAGTGAAGGGGTATAATTATTGCAAAAGAGCAAATAATATTCTGCCTCTTCTTTTTTTTTAAGGTAAGTGCAGTTAGCTCCTTTTAGTCATCTCTGTAAGCTAAAAAAATAGAATGTCTTACTCAGATGAGTGCTTTTACGGGATGATAAGCTTATACAATTGTGTCCAATGAAAACTGAATTTCTCCTCAGGTATCTTGTCAATTTTTCACTTTCCTTTGCCCAAGTAAGAGCTTAAGTGAAGTGATTGCAACACTTCTGCACAGTTCTATTAGACAACAACACGGTTTTGCTAAGTGCATATCAGGGATATAGATTTGCATGCACACTCTTACCATTTAGAACTGGCTAGAGACATTTAAGGAGTCCTGGTGTCACAGTGGTTAAGACCTTGGCTGCTAACCAAAAGGTTGGCAGTTCGAATCTGTCAGCCACTCCTTGGAAACCCAACGGGGCAGTTCCACTCTGTCCTATAAGGTCTCTACGAGTCAGAATTGACTAGACAGCAGTGGATTTTTTTTGGTAGAGACCTTTATGAGGCATTAGTGGTTCAATGGTAGAATTCTCACCTTCCATGCGGGAGACCTGGGTTAGATTTGCAACTGATCATGGGGATGGCGCAGGACTGGGCAGTGTTTCGTTAGGTTGTGCATGGGTCACTATGAATTGGGGGCTGGTTTGACAATAGCTAATGACAACAGAGACCTTTATAAGCCCCATCGAAAAGAATCCAAGCCAAAAATAAACGGCACATAGTTCAATGGAGGAAACAGTAGCGAAACAGGAATTACGTACATTATTTCACTTTAAGCAACTCTTAAAAGTTTGGTCTTCATTCTTTGACTTCTCATCCATCCATCATTGATTGAAATGAATTATGGCTTTGGCATATTGTTTTAGGAAGTTTTCCCCATAAATAACTCACTAGCATTCATCATAGAGTAGAATAGGGACAATTCACACCCAGGATAATACCAGACAATTTCTTCATCTAGCTAATATTGGTGGAGTTAATGAAATTGTATAGACTTGCTCCAAAATTCATTGGGCATCATTATTCACTGCCCTAGAATGCGTTTAATCACATTCAGTTATCCAAAGATTGTATTACACGTCTCCGAGGAAGGAAAATTATGGAATAAGAAGTTAGAATCTTCCAGGCAGTACACAGTAGGAAAAACTACGCAACCATCCCTCCTGGAAACCAGAGCTTAACTTTAAAACATCAGACTTAATCTTAAAACATCAAGCTAAAATGTAGCATATCTTAGCAAAACAAGATAGAGTGTTTGTTCAAATTACCACATATTTCATCCTTCAAAACGTATTCTTGATTCACTTTCAGAACCGTCAGCCTAACTACATTCGGGCATCACTTGCAATAAGCTAATGGTACAGCAGCACCAAATGCCGAGACAACTCCAATTATCTCTTAATTACACACAGCCGGCTTCCCATGGGTGTCCCCCTTCTGAGGATACTTAACAAGAAACAAAGACAAGTCAGGCAAACCAGTCAGAGATCCCATGCAGGCTCCCTGATGACAGGTTTACTCTGAAGCGCTGTGGAGCAAGATACTGTAGCAGCATCCGTCACCAGGAAGAGCTTGCCCAGCTCAAGAAAGTAGTCGGACCAAATCTGATTGTTGTGTCCACATTGAGGGGCTTGAGGAACTAGGAAACCAAGTGATGGAGATAATCCGATTGACAAATCAAGGGTTGACAAGGAGCCCTGGCCCCTGGACGTGTGAAATAAGGAAATTTCAGGGACCTCTTTCACCTCCGTTGTGTTGCCCAGAGCAGGATTTTTATCTTCTTTGAGAAAGAATCAATAACTCCTTGTTACTGTGAGATCATATATTTAGTAGGGGAAATGATCTAAGACGAGAAATATGTCAAGCAACTCCATTTTGTCTTCAGGGAGATGAAGGTAATTGGAAAAAGCCTATCAATTAAGGAGTCAATGAAAGCGAATTGCATAACTATTAGTTGCCAGCACCATCCAAAAGTGAGGTTAATAAAAACTTTGCATGTACTCTGTTTTTTCACACTTTCTGTGACAAAGCTGGCGGGGGAATGGAAGTAGCACCCAGACACATGTGGATGGTGTGAATGTGAAAATGGATCCACTGACTGAGGGTGATAATCATTATTCTATGTGCATAAATCACTTGCCAGACAACAAAGGATGTTCACGAGCTTTCCTTTCTTTGATTCATACCACAGCCCTGTGGAATGGTTAGGGAGACATATTGGTGACCCTTTTCTACAAATGAGAACGTCTCTTGATCAATGGTCTAGAAATTTCCAAGAGCTGTGGGAGGTTGACTACTTAATACGCGGAGCCCTGGTGGCACAGTGCACACCAAGTACTGTGCCTACTGTCTTGGTTCTCTAGTGCTGCCGTGACAGAAACACTACAAGTGGACAGCTTTAACAAACACAAATTTATTCGCTCACAGTCTAGGAGGCTAGAAGTCCAAATTCAGGATGCCAGCTCCCGGGGATGGCTTTCTCTATCTGTTGGCTCTGGGGGAAGGTCCTTGACATCAATCTTCTCCTGTTCAAGGAGTTTCTCAGTGCAGGGACCCCGGGTCCAAAGGATGCACTATTCTTCTGGCTCTTGATTCTTGGTGGTATGAGGTCCCCATGTCTCTCTGCTCACTTCTCCCTTTTATATCTCAAAAGAGATTGACTTAAGACACAACCTAATCCTGTAGAGTGAGTCCTGCCTCATTAACATAACTACTGATAATCCCACCTCATTAACATCATACGTCTGAGTCATCTAGTGCTGCTCTAACAGAAATCCCACGAGTGGATGGCTTTAACAAAGAGAAGTTTATTCGCTCACAGTCCAGTAGGCTACAAGTCCAAATTCAGCGCATGAGCTCCAGGAGAAGGCTTTCTCTCTCTGTCGGCTCTGGAGAAAGGTCCTTGTAATACATCAGTCTTTCCTCAGTCTGGGAGCTTCTCTGCGCAGGAACCTCAGGTCCAAAGGACGCGGTGTGCTCCCGGCACTGCTTTCTTGGTGGAATGAGGTGCTTATGTATCTCTGCTCGATTTTTTTATATTTCAAAAGAGATTGCATTAAGACACTATCTAATCTTGTCAACCTCATCACTATAACCTCATCACAGTGATAGAATTTACAACACATAAGGAGATCACATATAATCTCATCATAGTGATAGAGTTTACAACATATAAGGAAATCACATCAGATAACACAATCATATAATACTGGTAATCATGACCTAGCCAAGTTGCTACACACATTTTTGGGGGGACACAATTCAATCCATGACATCATAGAAGTAGGATTTACAACGTATAGGAAAATCGCGTTAGGTGACAAAATGGTGGACAATCACACAATGCTGGGAATCACGGCCTAGCCAAGCTACACACATTTTGGGGGGACACAATTCAGTCTATAACACCTACCATAGGAGGAGGGTGCAAGAGTGGATTAATGGAGGTTTGTTGAACCAGACCTAAGAACAGCTGTCACACCCTCATATCCAGCTCCATTTGAGAAATTTCAATCAGCCCCATGTGTACCTTCCAATCCTGATAAAACAAAACACCCCAAACCCATTGCCATTGAGTCGATACCGACTCATAGCGACCCTGTAGGACAGAGAACTGTCCCACAGGGTTTCCAAGACTGTAATATTTATGGAAGGAGACTGCCACATCTTTCTCCCTCTGAGTGGCCGGTGAGTTTGATATCAATCTTCTGGTCGAGGAGTTTCTCAGCGCAGGGACCCCGGGTCCAAAGGATGCACTATTCTCCTTTCAGGTAGCAGCTGAGTGCTTTAACCACTGTGCCACCAGGGCCCCCTCCAATCTGGCTATCTCCTCTGTTTTCACAGAACATTTTCATATCTTTAATTAAACCTCTTTTCACTCCTCTCTCTTTGTTTTGTATCTCTTTCTGCTAGACCAGCAGCCTCAAGTCTGGCTTTGGAATTTCCAGGGACAGTGATTCTCAAAAAAGACAGTCTGCTCCCAGATCTGCCTGGTTTTTTTTTGGAACTCTTGGACTAGACCTTTTCATCTTTATGATATCAGGCTTGATACAGTGTTAGTGTTGGAAAGTAATCAATAAAAATTGATTGTGGAATTTAAGTGAAGGGTGATGCAGGTGTTCATTCGATTATTACAACTTTTCTGTATGACATTTTCAATATAAAAAGTTAGAGCAAAAAGATGTGATTGATTAAATAATCACTAATAAAAGTGGAAGTAATTGGAAAAAAACAAAGTATATTGTGCTTTAATACTAAGTAAAATACATAAGGAAATAAACGTTTGTTAAACAAACGAATAAATGATCTGACGTCCATCTTTTTATTTGGAAGAAGATACTAGAAGTGAGAACTATCAGACAGAATTCATTTAAATCAGGGAGAGATAAATGGTACCTGGAAGATCGTAGAAACATGAAAGAGTTGGAGACTAAAAAAAGCTTCTCTGCTTAGTTGTATTGTTGGAATCCACAGACCAATTATTTTCCCAAATAATTCCTCATTCCAGATTATCTTCTAAATAGAAACCTGTTTCTGCTTTCATTTCCAGAAAAAACCTCCACTGTCTGTACAAATGGACAAGGAGCAATAACGTGGATCAACATGAGGAGACACTTTGTAGAGCATGGGCCAAGAACAGCACAGCTGTTTATACTATTCCTTTCTGAGAGGTCTCGGACTGCCTGCCAAGCCCACAGCACATTTCTTCAGAGTCCCTCATGCACAAGAGAGAATCATGCTTTGTACCATGTGACCCCTACCATCTTGGCTACATCTAATTAGAGCAGAGATGGGTTCCAGGTTCAAAGATAGCCAAAGGTCAGCAGTCTTTGAGGTAGATGACGGCTGGCTTCTATTCTGGATGATGGCTGGCCTCTATCCTGGATGATGGCTGGCCTCTATCCTGGGTGATGGCTGGCCTCTATCCTGGGTGATGGCTGTCCTCTAACCTGGATGATGGCTGGCCTCTATCCCAGGTGATGGCTGTCCTTTATCCCGGGTGATGGCTGGCCTCTATCCTGGGTGATGGTTGTCTTCTATCCTGGGTGATGGCTGGCCTCTGTCCTGGGTGATGGCTGTCCTCTATCCTGAGTGATGGCTGTCCTCTATCCTGGATGAGGGCCGTCCTCTATCCTGGGTGATGGC
>NW_004443985.1:7928414-7991644 GCF_000243295.1 Trichechus manatus latirostris
CCTCTATCCTGGGTGATGGCTGGCCTCTATCCTGGGTGATGGCTGTCTTCTAACCTGGGTGATGGCTGGCCTTTATCCTGGGCTGTCCTCTATCCTGGGTGATGGCTGTCCTCTGTCCTGGGTGATGGCTGTCTTCTATCCTGGGTGATGGCTGTCCTTTATCCTGGGTGATGGCTGTCCTCTATCCTGGATGATGGCTGACCTCTATCCTGGGTGATGGCTGGCCTCTATGCTGGGTGATGGCTGGCCTCTGTCCTGGGTGATGGCTGTCTTCTATCCTGGGTGATGGCTGGCCTCTCTCAGGATGTTGAAGTATGAGACAGACATAGAAGAAGGGCAAGAGGAGCACATCACAGAAGCAGAGAGGTAACAAAGAGATGGGAAGATGCAGAAAATGGAGTCAGCTGGCCGTGCCTGCAGCAGTAGAAACAGAAGGAGTAGATAATTATTTGTTGAGATTCTTTGGCCTCAAGGGACAAAAACTCAACTTGAACTTGCTTAGGCAAAAAGGAGAATTTATTGGGCAATATAGCCACTGATCATGTTTCAGCTCTTTGAAATTTGAAGGACATAAAAATCCAACAACACACTGTCATAAGTCATTGCTTTTAGGCTTTCAATGGATTGTGACAATTCTATTAGAATATGAGTTTTTTTTTGACATTGTGGAAAATCACAGTATTTCAAATTAAATAGCAAGTCCATTTACATTATGAAAATACTGTTCCGGAGGAACTAGAAAGTGATCCAAAGTCCTCATTCTTTTTCTATGATAAGTTGAAAACGGTGGTTATTCTCTTCCAGAACGATGGGAAACACCTGTCTGAAGCATGCCTCGTTCTTCATCCCAATCACTGAACTTGCTACTTCACACTTGCTATAGGGTTGCAGAGTGTTTAGATATTTCAATGTTTAAAAAAAAAATGAAGTTCTTTGTGGACCCTTTTGGAGATGTCTGGTCAGCCAATGATACACAACTCCCATTTTCTCAGGAACGACTCCCATTCTAAAGCCAGGATGGTTATTTGGTGTGACCCTGTCCCTGACCATGGCTGCCTGGACCAGAGCTGAATTAGATCCAAACTAGTCAATCTCTTGGGCATTTGGGGTTGAGACTGAAAGGAAAATCAGTCTCTTGACCAAATTTGCAGGTCCTGAGAAGACCTAGTGGTGCAGTGGTTAAGAGTGCAGCTTCTAACCAAAAGGTCTGCAGCTGGAATCCACCAACTGCTTCTTGGAAGCCCTATGCGGCAGTTCTACTCTGTCCTATAGGGTCACTATGACTCGGAATCAACTCCACAGTAATGGGTTTGATTTTTTAAAAATTTTATTTGAGAAGAAGACAGAGCTGGTTTACGGGGAGAGAAAACAGACAATGCTCCCGCTGAACGAATCCTCCTACTTTTCTAATTCCTGGGCTCTTTCCTTCCAGAGGCCGTGTCTTCTACCTTGAGGTCCTCAAGCCCCTTGTGACATTTCACAGCCTCATCTGAAAGTCCCCTCTTTGCGAGCCTGAATTCTTCTAATTGTATTTCTGTCGTTTGCAACTAAAGAACTTTCACTAACACACTTTTCCTTCTGCTGAGCTAAGTTAAACCAAAACCTTATTTATATCAACAAAGAACTTAATTAAGCTGAGTGGGTAACAGCATCAAGAAGAACTTGGATTATCACGAGTAGCTGATAGTAGTTGCTTTAAAGGAAAAGAGACCGTAGTGGTGACTACACATTGAGTTGCAAAGCCCCAGTCAATAGTCTGTGCACATCAAACTGCCTGTGTGAAGTGCTGATTGTTTCTAGAGACCAGAATCAGAAACAGGTATGTCCTCAGTTAACGAACAGTGTGAACAAAGGAAAGGGACCTTTTACAGCTTGTGTGGAGCCGCTAAGCATTTAGAGGTGGAGGGAGTGCATGAGAGTGAAGTTTTCACTTCAAATGTCAGAGGATTTTGTAGTGCTTATTATTTCAGGCTACCAGACTGCCTGCTTTCATGTATTGATACATTGGCTTTATAAAAAAAAAAAAAAGTTGGATCACATGTTCATAGCCATCTGCTTCTGGTGACTAAGTTGAGGGTATCGAATGCCAAGAAAGGATGTATTATCTTTTATCAACTAAGGCAAAAATAAAAATCTCAGATCAAAAATCAGAACTTGGGGGAAGAAGCATCCGGATGTCTCAAATAACTCAAGGACTATGCGAATGGCAGACCTCTTTTGAACTCTGGAGAAGTCTAACTTTTGGGGATGAGTTTTGTCTGCTTGGAAGAAGGTAAGTTCTGTCAACATGAATGTTACAGGACGTGACATGGTGTGCTGGCCCAGGTCCAAGTTCTCTCTCAAGCTACCCGTTGCCGTCAGGTGATTCCAACCCATAGTGACCCCATAGGACAGAGTAGAACTGCCCCGCAGGGTTTCCAAAGCTGTAACCTCTACAGAAGCAGACTGTCCACATCTTTCTCCCTTGGAGAGGCTGATGGGTTCAAACCACTGACCTTTAGGTCAGCAGCTGAGTGCTTACCCACTGCATCACCACGGCTCTTCCCTCTCTTATGTTACTTGAAGATAATTTCCCCTTCCCCTACATCCCTCCACTAACCAAAACAAAAATTTTAAATGAGCCTGAGTCCCGCTGAAATTTTGCCTGATTCAAGTTGTTAAATACTTCATTTAAAGGCCCCAGTTCCCTGGCACAAGGACCCAAGAAAACACTTGCAATGAAGAGAACAGGGTGCCATGATCACATTTCACATTCTTGGCCAACAAGAGCAATTAGCTTTTCATAGAGACAGTCTCTCTTTATATTCATGGAACTGATTTTTCTTAGGGATGCCTTTGGAGTGTAGCACTAGAGCATTTATTCTTCACTCTTCAACTTGAGCATTCGTTTAATTTCCAAGTCTGCCCTTGGCCCTTGACCTCACTTCTTAAGTGTTAAATTTAGTTCTCTGTGATTGCTGTGGACAAGAGGAGTTCTAGACAACATTGGAAGAAGGTAACATTTGTCGCTGGCTCCTTTTCATCTCCACCATTAACACAATTCCCTTTCCTCTCCCCTTTCAGCCAAGCCACTCATGTTGCCTGGATAATGCATCTTAAACAGACCCTACTTTTTCTCTAGTGCCCAGAAATCCTACTTCTATATTTACCTGTAAGCAAAATCAGATACATATTTTTCGTTAACTCGAAGACATACGATTATTGAACACATATCAGGTGCTAGCCTATGTGTTAGGCATATGGATGTAAAGGCAAATGCAATGAGGTCCTTGTGTTTAAAGTCTGGGCAATGAGGAGCATTAGTGGTTCAGTGGTAGAATTCTTGTCTTCCCTACAGGAGTTCCAACTTCAGTTACAGCCAACGTACTTCATGCGCAGCCACCACCACCCGTTCCTCAGCGGAGACCTGAGTGATGCTGTGATGTTGATCAGGCTTTAATGGAGTCTCCAAACAGATGGCCTTGGATGAAAGTCTTGGTGATCTAATTCTGAAAATCTGCCAGTGAAAACGCTGTGGATCACAACAGTCCAATCTGCACCCGATCATGGGGATGCACAGGACCCAGCAGTGTTTTGCTCCATTGTGCATGGGGTTGCCATGAGTTGAAGACCTACTTGACTCCAGCTAACAACAGCATAGTGTAGGCAAGAAGACAGATACATATAAATGTACATCGATGCATAAACAAAACCAAGCAAGTCCAGTAAGTAACTATAAGGCTTAGGTAAATAACAGAAACGTGACATAATGATTAGGCTCCTAGGAAACAAGCAGGAAAAGGTAGGATTGGGAGCAAGGAAAGATTAAGCTTCAGACTATTCTAATCCAGTGCATTCCAAAAAAACGCGAGATAGCAATGTTTTAAATCGTGGGAGTCTATATTACATTATTTTAAATGGGAAAAACAAGAAGGCACTCTCAGACACAGGAATGAGTCACAGGCCACGACCTGAGGATGACAACTGACAAATATTTGAAATTGGGTTGGCCCTGGAAGATCCGGACTATATGGTCACAGTATCCATATTTCTTAAGAGATTAGGGGATTGGATCATAACCTAAATATAAAATGTTGGCTGTTTCTTTTTATTAAAATAGTGTGCAATAAGATGGATATCTATTTTGAAATTAGAATCGGAGAAAACTGGAATTGAGATGAACCACACCGGCATAGTTATTGATCTGCTCTGGCTTAGCCATTCATCCTTTGCCATATGGGGTTTCATAAAGAAAGATAGTAATATGATAGATTTCTTCAAAAGTCTATTATGAAAATAGAAAATGACATTTTTTTTTCTTCCTGGGTAGACTTAGCCTGATCCTTCCGTATCTGTCAGGACATTTCTTTGCATACTGTATTTATTGAAGGGCTTGATATATGCCATTGTTGGTGTTACAAGATAATGGAGGAGTGGAGGTGAGATTAGAGAAGCCCAAAGGTCGAACAGTGAACAGTCACCTTTTTCTTCATGAGCAAAAATGGTATCAAGGGGAAGCACTCACAGAAAAATGATACAGAATTCTCCTAAAATTTTGCTGTTTAAATGCTGTATTTTTGGAGATAAGAATTTGGTTATGATCCTTGGGTTATTGGTTTCAGCTACTGTAATAGAAAGACCAGAAATAACAGTGGCTTAAAGAAGATACAAGTACTGGTGTAAGCAGCAGGGGGCTGGTAAGGCAGCTCCCTTGGGTCAGGAACCCAGAGTCCTTCTCTCTTGCACTGAAATTCTTTGAAGCCCCTTGTGTCTTCATCGATAAAGTGGGAGAGGTGGTGCCTTATTTTCTTTTTTTTAATCGTGATTTAGGTAAAAGTTTACAGAGCCAATTAGTTTCTCGTTAACAGTTAATACACAAATTGTTTTGTGATATTGGTTGCCAACTCCGCAATGTGTCAACACTCTCCCCTTCCCCACTCCAGGTTTCCTGTTTCTATTCGTCCAGTTTTCCTGTTTCCATTCATCCAGTTTTCCTGTCCCTTCCTGCCTTCTGGTCTTTGCTTTCGGCCTGGTGTGCCCATTTAGTCCCATATACGTGATTGAACTATGAAGCACGTCCCTCTCATGTGTTATTAAGGCCCTATGATGATGTCTTATTTTCCTTGTGAAGGTGCTAGAAGAAAATGCATGTAGTCTACCGGTTGCATTGTAGGATCCCAGTTTGTGGTCCTTACATTCATTCCTAATTATGAGACTTCAATTTGCACAGGGGTCCATTTGAAAATAAATGTATCATAATACTGGTCTACTCTCTCTTGAACCTTGGAGCCCATCTCTCTCTCTTCTGCTGGAACTATTCCGTTTTTCACTTGATGTCTTGTGCCTACTTTGAGGGATGTTGCTAATTGGAAAGCATACCCTTGTGGGGAAAAAAATAGCTGAGAGATTTCTGTGGGTGAGCCCCAGAAAGGGAGACCTCTGTGGATTTTAACCTAAGGAAGTTTTCCCCAAACTTTCTTCCTTATCATAGTCGCACAAAAGAAGTAGTCTACCTTGGAACTCCAAAATACCTGAAGGGTTTCCAGCTAGTAGACATCTCTAACCTTCCTGTATCTGAAGAAACTGCTCATCCAAAAAACCCCAGGGACAGGCAGAGCTGTGGCCCCAAGTCCACGAGGCCCAAGATTTTCCAATTCTGTGTTTCCAGATGACTGAATCATACATGTTCTAAGGTATGTTGGCAATTGTGCTTTTTATTTGAAAGGCTCTCCCTGTATCCTAGGCTTCCATTGTGCTGGGGGCCCAGCAGCATCTAACTTGGGTTAGCTGCTGGGGGATTGGGCTTATCTGGGCCAACTGGAGACTCTGGGTGTTACCAGACATATATTTGCATGAGATGATTTGCCTGTAGGAAGGGAGCTTGTAATCTGGGGGAGGACATTCCTGTAGAACCGGCTTTCGAGCTCCATGGACTGTGCTTACTCTAGGCAATATGTTTCTCAGTCTTATAAAGAGCTGAAGGCCAATGTTTCTCAAGGTGTGGACTCTGAACTATCTGGGGAAAGTTGTTGAAAACATGGATTCCCAGGATCCACCAGACACTCTGAATCAGACTCTCCTGAGAAAGGGCCTAGGAATCTGCATCCCAGGCAATCCTCATCAGCTAAAACCTTGCTACTTGAAGGGTACTATGGGGGTCAACCTCACCTGGGAATGTGTAAGAAATATAGACTCTCAGGCTACACTCCAGAGCTACTGAATATCAGAATTTTAACAAGATCCTCAGGCGATTCTTCTGCACACGACACTTGAGAAGTATTGGCCTAATTGTTTGAGAACCATTGAGCCCAAAGAATTCTTTTCGTTACAGACTTGGTGATATTGGGGGCAGGACACAACCAGTATTTGCTGAGTGTCCACGTGAGGCAGCGTGGCACAGAGACGCCCTCCCACAAGCATCCCAGAATGATTCCGGTGTGGTGAGGACTCTAGGGAAGGTGGTGTCAGTCTGCCATCTCCAGGGCTGGCATCTCTGGGAGCCTCTGGAGGCAGCACAGATGTCCTGATAGGTATTGACAGCACTGATGTGGGCAGGTGCCTCAAATGGCTTCCCAGGTAGCAGACATCACAGAGGGAGGCTGGAGCAGGGGAGGATCGTATGGTAGCTCCACATGGTAGGTAAAGACTTCTTCCAGCAAGCATGTGGGACAACCCTGCTGATTCCCAGAAGGAGCAAGGTGAGACTCTGGGGTTTTGAGGAGTGCTGACAGTCTATGCAATGTCAGTGGGGGCCAGCTCTGGTAAGTACCGTATTTTTCACAAATAACACACCCACATAAATAAAGTGCCCACGTATATAACATGAGGAAATGATGAAATGAAGTAAAACAGTTCTGGCACAGCACACCCATGCATATATCACTCATGTCTCGTGACATTTCCAGAAGTAAATTTCTACCTCATTCACCCGTTCTCCCGTATTGCAGGTAAATCATATTGTTCTGTTCATTTTCTTTCATTCTGTTTATTTTCTTTCATCTCCTGTTTATGTGTATAAAAATAGTCCAAAAATGTTACTTTTCATCATATTTGTAAAATAAAGGTATAAACCATGGTCAAGAAGTCATGGATGGAGTTTGGCAGTCCCCTGGTAATCGGAAAATAAATAATCAAAGCTGTGCATTTTTATCTATTAATTCAAGTTGACAATTACAGCCAATTAGGTCAACAGTTGAACACGAAAACCTTATCAGATGGTCTTAAATGAAACGATTAGGCCTATTTTAAGACGAAAACACAATTTCTTCTGGAGACTTTTATTTGTTGAATTCGAAGACTGATTAACCAAAATTATGTTTCAGTTTAAGATTTATGAAAGCACTAAAATATAAACAACATCTTGTTCTTTTAGCTTTAGGCCTAGCAGCATTTCTTACTTAACAATTTGTAGTTCTTCTTGCATTCATACTCCTTGGTTTCAACTTGGCGTCCCACTGCTCCGCTCACAAGAATGACGACGATGTTTTATCGGGAAATTACAAAAGTTAAATTTTGTATATCACTTCTGATCGACCAGTAAATACTTTTAGCTTAAATTTCAAGTAATATAAAATCAATATCTACCTTAAGCGATGTTTCCATGTGATAAGAAATAGACATTGAAGTCAGCAACATGTAAAAAAAAATTGGCATAGCACTTAGGAGAATAATGTGTGGCAGGGGGAGGTTTGAAGTTGGCAAAACGTACAACACCGTGTTATTTGTGTAAGAAGGACAGTGAGGCCCAAAGAAAACAGGTCACATTATAGTTTGTACACCAAATAGATGCAATTAGAGGAAGTGTGGATGTGTCCCGGGTCCCTGGGTGGCGCAACTAGTTCGTACTTGACTATAACCTAGAGGTTGACAGTTTGAACCCTCCCAGTGGGACTGCCTGGCCATCTGTTTCTGTGAAGATTATAGCCAAGAAAACCCGAGGGAGCCGTTCTACTCTGTGACACATGGGATCTCCATGAGTCAGAATTGATTTCATGGCGATAGGTTTTTTTTAAAATATGTGTCCAAGTGGTTCTCAACAGGAGGAAATTTTGCCCCTCCAGGGCATTTTGCAACATCTGGAGACATGGGAGGGAGCCCTGATGGCGCAGTGGTTAAGTGCTCAGCTGCTAACCGAAAAGTTGGCGGTTCAAATTCACCAGTTGCTCCATGGGAGAAAGATATGGCAGTTTGCTTCTGTAAAGATTTTGAAACCCTACGGGGCAGTTCTACCCTGTCCTATAGGGTTGCTATGAGTTGGAATTGACTTGAAGGCAACGAGTTGGGTGTTCCATTGGAGACTGGCATCTAGTGGGTAGAGACCAGGGATATTGACAAACATCTTACAGTTCACAGGGCAGCTCCCAGAATAAAGGGTTATCCAGGTCAAAATGCTATAGGGCTAAAGTTAAGAAACCCTGGATTGTATCCCAAAGATGGACATACAGAAGCAGTATTCTCTATCCACCTTATAACCGTCACTGGTGGTGTTTAATGATTTACCATGGAAGGTTGAGCTAGCAATGTAAGCACCTTTCTGGCTGGCAACTGGGTTGACTAGATCATTTCAGATTGACTATTTGTTCTAGTGCCTTTGCAGATATTGAAGTTAAACCGATCAATCTCTAATACCTAGGAGAGTCTTCTGGGCACTGTATTTGTCCTGTTTCCTCATTTTCCTGGTATTTCTCTTCAGCATTATAAGTTCTCTGAGATAACACCACCAATTCCTGCCGAGCTCTGAGCACTGTGTTATCAGGGGAAACCA
Source organism: Trichechus manatus latirostris (assembly GCF_000243295.1). NCBI lineage: Eukaryota > Metazoa > Chordata > Mammalia > Sirenia > Trichechidae > Trichechus > Trichechus manatus. Next base: position 7,937,158 of record NW_004443985.1, read on the forward strand.
CTCGGAATACTTCAGCTTTATCACGCACTCTGTCTCCAGGCTGTAGTAGTGGAGGAAACGATTATCCATCATATCCTTGTACCCAGTACTTGCTCTTCATAGATGATCAATTTTGAGCTTAAAAAACAAATTACATTTTTGGAATAACCAGTTATTAGTTTTTTATTTCTGTTAACAGTGGGCCACCATGAGGACTCATGGAATAAAGGAAAGGCATGATTCCAGGAAGTCAAATTTCCGGATAGGAGAAAGAATACACTTTTTTAGGGAGGGCTAGAGCCCTGGTGGTGCAGTGATTAAGCGCTTGGCTGCTAACCAAAAGGCTGGCAGTTCACATCCACCAGCCGCTCCTTGGAAACCCTACGGGGCAGTCCTACTCTGTCCTATAGGGTCACTCTGAGTCGGAATCAACTCAATGGCAATGGGTTTGGTTTTTTTGGTATTGACCACAGCAAAATTCAAATTTATTTTGTTTATTCTATGGAAAGAGCAATATAAAGCTTAGAGAGGCTGCATGCTATAGTTAATAGAGTTTTGGATTTAGGTGTACATCCTGATTCTTCAGCATTTTAGTTGTGTGACTGTGGGCTACTCTCAGTTTCCATTTTGGTTAAATTCTATTTAGCTCATAGGATTGTGTGTTGGTTAGCTATTGCTGTATAACAAAAGCCACAAAATCTAGGATGCCCAGGTAGCTCAGCCAGTAGGGCATCAGATTTTAATCTGAGGGTCCAGGGTTCAAGTCCCTGTTTGGGCATGTTTGGCTGGGAGAGAGCTGATGGAGGCTGGAATAAATTTGTTCTCTGAGAGTCTCCTCCTCCTGCTAGAGTCAGAGGGCTAGCCTGAGCATATTTTTTCTTAGGGCACAGCAGAAGCAAGAGGGCAAGCTCAACTGGGAAAGTGCATTTCAAGTCTCTGCTTTTATCACATCTACTAACATCCCATTGGCCAAAGCATGTCATGTGACTGAGACCAAAGTCAAGGGGAGGGGAAGTACAACCCGCCCAACATGAAGCCAAAGCAGCCACCTGGGTAAGCCCAACATTGCAGGGGAGGGAAGTATACTCTTCTTGTGGACCTTGAATTCTCCACTTACTTGTTTCAACCTCTTTGCTTTTCCTCAAACATACCAAGCCCATTCCACCTCTGGGCCTTTGCACTGGCTGTGCCCTCTGCCTGGTATGCTCTTCCCTAACCTAGACACCCCCAGGCCTCGCTCCTCACTTCTTTTACTTGTTGTTAGCTGCCGTCAGGTTGGCCCTGACTCATGGGGACTCCATGAACAACTGAATGAAATACTGCCAGTCCTGGACCATCCTCATGACTGGCTGGGTATTGGACTGTTGCGATCCATAGGGTTTTCACTGACTAATTTTCAGAAGTAGATTGCCAGACCTTTCTTCCTAGTCCATCTTAGTCTGGAAGACCCTGCTGAAACCTGCTCAGTATCAAAGAAACATCCAAGCCTCCACTAATAGACGGGTGGTGGCCGCTCATGAGGTGCATTGACCAGGAATCAAACCTGGGTCTCCTGCGTGGAAGGTGAGAATTCTACCACTGAACCACCACTCCCTCCCCACTCCTTCACAGAGACCAGCCCTAACCATCTTATCTAACACTGCTACCCATCTCCCTCTAAGCCTGAATTTGCAGTAGCTTATTATCATGCCCTGCTCCTTGACATTATATTACACACTTATTTTGCTTATTTGTTTATTGTCTGTTCCCTACTAGAATGAAAGGTCCGTGAAGGCAGGGACTTTGTTTGGCTTGCTGCTGTATCTTCCGTGTCCAGGGTGGTGCCTGCGCCTAGCACATAGTAGGTATTCTGGTGAGTTTGTGAAATGAATAAATGCTTGTAGGGAGGAAAGGACATCATTTCTGAGTATTCATCACCATTTTAGAGAGGAAAATACCCCCAACATAAAGAAGGGCAGTTCTCTGACCATCACAGCTTTATGGAAAATTCACTTGAATGTGTGCACTTCCTCCTCTAACAGCCAGCGACGGCGTGGAGCGCTGTGCTGGGTGCTGTCTTTGGAATTGAGTAAGGCAGAGTCCCTGCCCTGAAGAAGTGACGGTCTAGAGGGCGAGTAGGGTCTCACTCTGTGGTCTCTGAGGGTGCCATTCACATAGACATGATGTAAGCAATGCCTCTCTAAAGTCGTCAAGTGCACGATCTGTCCAAACATACACAGCAACCCTGGGAGACAGGCATTTCTCCTCCTTCCAGCGAACTGGCACTTCCTAACAACCCAGCTGCCACCTGGACGTTCATTCATTCATTCAATAAACATTGTTTTGAGCATCTACTCCATAGAAGTGCTAGAAGCTGTAAAACCAAAGTAATCCCAACATAATTCCTGAATGCCCATTGCTTACAGTTTGGGGGGAGACAGGCAAGTGAAAAGGCAAATACAGCACACACATCAAGTGTACAATTGGGCTTCAATGAGAGGACATCCAGGGCCTCCACCGCTGTCCTGGGGGATAGGGGATTCAAGTAATGGGAGTGGGGGCGGCTGGGCCGTGGAATAGGGGTGCATGTGAAGAAGTTTGTGCAACACTTTGTGATTGAAGGTGCGTAGGCACAAAACAAATGAAGTGCTATCCTCTATTCGGCACACTAAGTTTGATATGCTGATATAAACACGTCCTCCTAATTATTTGTGTAGCCATCTTGCCAATAACATTACAGCGCTGTTAATAGAACTCAAGACAAAGGGAAACGTTTCCCTTTATTCTTGAGTACTTTCATTTTTACGTCTTTCCAGGCTTTGCAGGAAAACCTAGGAAATATTTCTATCCCCATGATTACGGTGCTGACGTGATTTTATGGCAAGGCAATTTTAGTTTCAAGGCTTTGTCACCCCTGGGCTCTGTCAATGGTATGCAACAAACGCCTGTACTTCTCTCTGCGATGCCTTCATCAAACCCGGTCCGGTTTTTACAACAGGGCCCAAGAGGTCTCTGAGTGGTGCAAGTGGTTTGTGGTCAGCTGCTAACCCAAAGGCTGGTGGTTTGAACACCCCCCTCCCCCAGGGGCATGGTGGAAGAAAGGCCTGGCGATCTGCTCCCATAAAGGTTACGGCCAAGAAAACCTTATGGGCAGCTCTACTCTGTACACACGGGGTTGCCATGAGTCAGAACTGACTCGACAGCAATGAGGTTTTTTTTCGGTTTGATGGAAGTGACTGTAGCCAGCTTATGTTAAAGCAGGAATAGTTACGTGTAAGTACCATATTAACTGTAAAGCACGATGCCCAAAAATATTCATGTGACAGAAATAAAGGAAAAGATAGCAGATGATATTGAAGCAGCTGTGGTCTTCCCCCCTTCACTAATGAGGGAGGATCCTTCCTTGTTTGGTCAGACCAGGGTCTTCCTTTCTTATACAGAATTCTGGCATTGGGATACATCAACATCAACAACAACAAAGCATTCTAAACCAGAGAGCTACATACTAAAGAGCTGAGGTGAAGAAATGGCAGGGGACACCAGGAAATGGAATGATTAGCTTGCAAGCATCGTAGTGACAGTAATAGTGATATAATACTGGTAAATATTTAATAACCAGCTGTCTGAAAAAATTTTTTTTGCATAAGTTAATTATAAACTTTACTGTGTAGCATACAATTTACAAATCATATATGCAATCCTGTTTATTATAAATTCTATATGTGTAACCAATTGTGGTTTACGATTGGAAAACTTGTTTGGCAGGGATGTATCCTTTCACCTTACTTATTCAATCTGTACATAGAACAAATAATCAAAGAAGCTGGACTATATGAAGAATAACGCAGCATCGGGATTGGAGGAAGACTCATTAACAACCTGAGAGACACAGATGATATAACCTTGCTTGCCAAAAATGAAGACAACTTGAAGCACTTGCTGATGAAGGTCAAAAACTACAGCCTTCGGTATGGATTATGTCTGATCGTGAAGAAAATAAAAATCCTCGTAACTGGGCTGATAAACACAATCATGATGAATGGTGAAGAAAATGAAGTTGTCAATGATTTCATTCCACTTGGATCAACAATCAGTGTCTGTGGAAGCAACAGTGAAGAAATCGAGTGATGTTATCACATTGGACAAATCTGCTGCAAACGACCTCTTTAAAGTTTTAAAAGTAAAGATGTCACTGTAATGACTAAGGTGAGCCATGGTCTTTTCAATTGCCTCAGATGCATGTGAAAGCTGGACAATGAAAAAGAAAGACAGAAGAAGAACTGATGCATTCAAACTGTGGTGTTGGTGAAGAACACTGAATATATCATGGACTGTCAGAGGAACAAACAAATCAGTCTTAGAAAAAACACAACTAGCGTGCTCCTTAGAAGCAAGGAAGGTGGGACTTCACCTTGCTTACTTTGGATATGTCATCAAGAAAGACCAATTGCTAGGACATCATGTTTGTTAAGTAGAGAGTCAGCGAAAACGTGGGAAACCCTCAATGAGATGGATTGTCACAATAGCCACAACAATGGACTCAAATATACTATTATGGATTGAATTGTATCCCCCCCGAAATATGGGTTGTAAATCCTAAACCCCTGTGTCTGTGGATGTAATCTCATTTAGGAATAAGACTTTCTTTGTTACCATGGTGAGATGATATCAATATACCCACTAAGCCGCGGCTGTTGAGTCGATTCCAACTCATAGCAACCCTACAGGACAGAGTAGAACTGCCCTATAGGGTTTCCAAGTAGCGCCTGGTGGATTTGGACTGCTGACATTTTGGTTAGCAGCCATAGCTCTTAACCAGTATGCCACGGGGGTTTCCATGTCAATGTAGAGTGTGTCTTAAACAAGTCACCCTTGAGATATAAAAAGAGCAGATTAGACATAGAGAAGGAAGCACAAACAGAGGGGAAAATACACACCACATGAAGATCACCAAGGAACTGAGGAACAGAAGCTGAAAAGAGACAAGGGCCTTCCCCCAGAGCCAACAGAAAGAGAAAACCTTCCCCTAGAGCCAGTGGGTTGAATTTGGACTTCTAGCCTCCCAAGCTGTGAGAAAATAAATTTGTTTGTTAAAGTCACCCACTTGTGGTATTTCTGTTACAGCGGCTCTAAGAAACAAAGACATATACCAACTGTCAAGAAGATGACACAAGACAGGGCAATGTTTTGTTCTGTTAAACGTAAGGTTGCCATGAGCTGGAGCCGACTTGACAGCAACTAATAACATCAACATAACCAACTGATTCTCACAGAAAGCTTTCACTGATTTTTGCCTAATTCTTATATCCATAGCCAACTTCCCAAAAATTTGTCCATGAAAATCTTACAGATCACAACAGAATATTGTCCAACTTGTTTACTTTGGATGTGCCATTGGGAAAGACCAATTGCTGGAGGGGGAATTGTATTTGGTGAAGTAGAGGGCAATGAGGGCAAGGGAGACCCTTGATAAGATAGACTGGCACAATATCCCCAAGGGTGAACTTGAACATGCCGGCGACTGTGAGGGTAATGCAGGACTGGGCAGCTTTTCATTCTGTTGTACATGAAGTCACCATGAGTCAGAGTCAACGTTACTGCAGCTAACAGCAACAAGGAAGTTGCCACCAGATCTTTGAAATGATATGCTCATTAAACACAATATTTCAGTGTTCCAACAACCAATAATGATAGGCAGTAGAGGAAGATGAATGGAATACATTTTCTGTGTCAAAGAATCAGTAAAGCTTTTGGATTGTGGCTGGAGGTGACACTAGACTCCAGTCACGTAGGGCCTTTTAAACCTTTTATAGAAGCTTGGATTCTCTCCTAGGGGCAATGGAGGTGCCACCGATAGAGTTTAATGTGGAGTAATAGGCTCAAGTGTGACTTTGAAAAAAGTAGGTTGGAGAATGGTTGTATAAGTTATAAAAAGGCTAAAGACACCTGTCTTAGTTATCTAGTGCTGCTCTTACAGAAATACAACAAGTGGATGGCTTTAACAAAGAGAAATTCATCTTCTCACAGTCTAGTAGCCTAGAAGTCCAAATTCAGGGCGTCAGCTCCAGAGGAAGGCTTTCTCTCTCCATTGGCTCTGGAGAAAGGTCCTTCTCACCCATCTTCCCCTGGACTAGAAGCTTCTCCGTGCAGGAACCCCTGGTCCAAAGGACACACTTTGCTCCTGGCACTGCTTTCTTGGTGGTATGAGGTCCCCACTCTCTGCTTGCTTCTCTTTCCTTTTATCTCTCGTAAGATGAAAGGTGGTGCAGGCCACAACCCAGGGATAATCCCTTTACATTGGATCAGGGATGTGACCTTAGTAAGGGTGTTACAATCCCACCCCAATCCTCTTTAACATAATTCAATCTTGCCTCATTAACCACAGGCAGAGATTAGGATTCACAAAACATAGGAAAATTACAATCACAAAATGGAGGACAACCACACAATACTGGGAATCATGCTTAACCAAGTTGACACATATTTTTGGGGGACACAATTCAATCCATGACAATACCCCAAATTGAAGGTAGAGATTTTTTTCTCCCTTGTGTAGCAGTTCAGTGGGAGGTGGGAGAACCAATCTAATGTTGCTTTGCTGCATGAGATCAGAGAGGGATCAGACTCCTATCTTGGTGCTCTGCCATTCCCTAAGGTGTGGTCCTCCTCTAGGGGCAATGGTGGTTCAGTGGTAGAGTTCTTGCCTTCCATGTGGGATACCTGGATTTGATTCCTGGCCAATATACCTCTTGTGCAGCCACCACCCATCTGTCAGTGGAGGCTTGCATGTTGCTATGATGCTGGACAAGTTTCAGCACAGCTTCCAGATTAAGATAGCCTAGGAAGAAAGGCCTGGCAATCTACTTCTGAAAAGCAGCCAGTGAAAACCCTATGGGTCGCAACAGTCCAATTTGCAACTGTTCACGGGGATGGAACAGGACCAGGCAACGTTTTTTTCTACTGTGCATGGGGTTGCCATGATTGAGGGCCAACTCCACGGCGGATAACAACAACAGCTTAGCTCCACTTATGCATTTCAACCTGTGTAATGGATGAAATAGCAGCTTCCTTGTAACGATGAGACCTGAAAATGTCACACAGCACTTCTGCTCAGAACTGTTCTACTGGCCAGAACCTAGACACATAGCCACAGCTACCTGTGAGGGGAGCCGGCAGGCTGTGGAAGAAAGCGGGGACAGATACTGAAACAACCAGCAGTCTGCTATAGGGAGAGAGCTGGAGACTGGGATTTTAATGAGGATGTACTTGTAGCAGCCAAGGTGAGAAAATATGATGTCCTGGAGAAAGAGAGTATAATTGGACATAAAGAAGAGAGAGCAGATTGAAGTTATTTATGAAGTGGAATGGACAAGACTTAGCTCACTTGGTGTAGAGAGTGAGAAAGAGGAGTGGTTGATGATGAGTCCCTGGTTTCTGGTTTGGGCAGCTGGACGAGCAGTAGTGCTAGTCGCTTGGATTGAGGACATTAGAAGAGCTGCAGGTTAGGGGAGCGATTTGTTCATTTTGGCCACATTGAATTTTGGGTGCCTGTGGACATCCTTATGGAGATGTATAATGGAAATGTGGGACTAGAGCTCAAAAGAAAGACCTGGAATGGAAATGTAGATTGAGAATCATCATCACCACTGCAAGCTGGGTTCCTTGGAAAACAGACTTTCTGAAAAAAACCATCTTGCAGAGGTAAATTACAGTGCTTTTGGGATTAATGCCTGTGGAAAGGAAGGGAAGGACGAGGGACTGGGTAAAGGGAGAAGTCAAACTGCCAACTAGTCCCAATGAAGGCCTCGGCCTACAGATCCTGCTGTGAATACTGAAAATGCAACAGCTCTTCAGAGTTGTCTTGAGTGAGGGCTGGGCCTTTATATCCTCAATTCAAGCAGTAATTTCATATGGGAAGAGGATGGCTCTCTTCTCAGAGGGAGGCTGATTATGCTTTCTGCCAGCAGTGATCCCAGCCATCGAGGTAAGAAGTTCTTTCTTGAAGGGAGATCTGGGTGGTGCTCCACTGAATCTATCACAAGCGCATAGCACTTAAAATGCACCTTGGAGAATACCAGCATTGAAGGAGTGGCAAGAAGCAAAAGTCCACAGTGGGCATTGAGAAGGAATTGCCAGAGAGGTCAAGTCCTTCAGTTTCCAGTTGCTGTGGAGTCAGTGCTAACTCACGGCGACTCCATGTGTGTCAGAGCAGAACTCCGCTCCATAGGGGTTTCCATAGCTGAGTTTTTGGAAGTAGATCTTCAGGTCTTTCTTCCAAGGTACCTCGGGGTGAACTTGAACCTCCAACATTCTGGTTAGCAGAGAAGCACTAACTACTTGCATCACAAGTCTAGAAATGGTGAAATCATGGAAGTCAGGTGAAAACTGGTGTTCAGCAGCGTCTAACGCTTTTTCAAGAGAAGTTGATAAAGACAAGGATTTTGCAATCAGGAAGGCATTGGTAACTTTTTAATAAGCTGTGTCGGTGGAGAGTCTCGCTTGAGGGATGAGTGGCAAGTGAGGAAGCAGATAAACCTTTGTCAGCGTTTGGTCGTGAAGAATAGAAAGACAGGTGGTTATTGGTGTGACAGGATTCTTATTCTTAATTTTAGGGTGGGAGAGATTTAATCTGTTTCTGTGTCAGTGGGCAGAACAACAGAGAAGAAAAGATTAACGATATGGGAGAAAGGTGAGTAACTGATGGCAACACGGAGCTTGCAGAGCACAAAAAAATCGTACAGCACCCATGGAGTGATTCGATTTGAACCAGAAAAAGAAAAGAGTGACACTGACATTTATTTAGTCCTTTCTAAATGCCAGGAACTGCTGGACTGTTTGGCTTTATTTAGTTCTTTTGGCCAATCATTCCAACTATTATTTTGCAGAGCAGGTTCAGAGGAAGTAAGTAACTTACCCATGGTCACACTGTTCCCAGGAAGCTGTGCCAGGATTTGAGGCTATACTTTGTGCAGTGAGAAAGGACAACTCATTGTCTGAAATCCCAGGAAGAACAAAGGATGAGTGAAGATGGACTGAGTGCAAGTTGGGTAAGAGGAGGAAGGCTGCTGTAACAAAGATACCTCAAACTATAAGGGCTTAAGTAGCTAACAGTGTATTTATCTCCCAAGAAATACTCCAGAGTGAGCTATCTTGGACTGGTGGGGTGACTCTGGTCTACAGGCACATTCAGTGACCCTAGTTCTTTCTAGTTTATTGCTCTCTAATCTCCTTGAATGTTGTCGCTGTCCACATGGCTGAGGTTGGCTCACTTCCATATTGGTGGTCTAGCCTGGGGCAAGGGAGAAATAGAAAGTCTGGGTCCATGTTTTAGGAGGTGACCCAGAAATTGTACACACCATATTTGCCCACATCCCATTGGTCTGAACTAAGTCACCTGGCCACACCTAGCTGCAAGGGAAGCTGGGAAATGTAGTGTCTTCTCAGGTGGCTATGTGTTGTTAGTGGCTTTATTGTCGATTTTGATTCATGGTGACCCTACATGTGCAGAGTAGAACTGTGCTCTACAGGATTTTCAAGGCTGTGATCTTTGAGAAGCAGATTGCCAGGCCTGTCTGCTGAGGCACCTCTGGGTGAGTTCAAACCACCAACCTTTTGGCTAGTAGTAGAGCATTTAACTGTTTACCCCACCCAGGGACTCATGTGTGGCTCTATATGATCAAATAAAACTCAGGGGCTCTATTACTAAAACAAATCAGGAAATTCTCAAATCCTTTGTGGATGGGAAGTTCCAAGGAACATGAAGAGGACTGAGTCTATAACATTTACTGGAATGAACTGTTCTGCTTCTTGTTTTCAAAGCTACCCTAATTTACACTTCCCAACCCTTCCTTCTGGAGGTATCATGGTCAAGAGTTTGGGTAATACCTGATCAACTGGCTTGGATTAGGGTTTGCCCTTTGTTCATTCTGTGACTTTGGTTCAGTTACTTAATGACATCCCTCAGCCTTAGTTTTCTTATTTTAAAAATGAAAATAATAATAACCTACTTCATAAGATAGCTGTCAGGACACAGCGAGATGATACACATAAAGTCCTTAGTGTTTTATTGCCTGGCATATAGTAAGTAATCAATGGACATTAATTATAATTAACTGTTTCTTCTTACCCAAGTGGATGATATATAAAGTAGGTTTTTTAAAATTGTTTTGCTTTTTGATAAAGCTTGTATTTTCAGGCAAACCATCTTACTTGGTCAACATTTTGAGTTGCTTTTTCTCTGTGAGAATTTTAATACAATGGATAAAATCTTAGGAAATATGGCTTAAAACATCCTTCATACACTTCCCTACCGTAAAAAAATAGTGTAAGTTGTAAAGTGCTCTAAAACAACAAGGTGACCTTTAAAGAAAAGCAATTTATTCATAAAGTAAATCCCCAAAAAGCGGAGGGGAAGGTCTTTTGTATCGCTGGTATCGGATCTCTGAGCTGGTGCCCGGTCTAGTGTCGCTTGTGTTGGTCACACGTTACGTGTAAAGAGTTTCTTATTTCAGAGCTGATGGAGACTGTGAAAGGGGAATATTGAAATTTAGTGTAGTAAGAGATATACTACCTGTCCTACAAAAAGCCCCACAGGCAAAAACAGTTGACACAAAATGCAAATGGTTATTAAGCATGTCCAAAAAATAGTAACAATAGTAATAGTAATAATTGTTGATGTTTATTGGGCTCTTCCTTTGGGCCATGTGTTGGATGAACCACGCTACATGCTTTTCTCACTGAATTCTCTCAGCAATGCCATGAGTTAGGGACTATTATTCTTATTGCTCCCATTTTTCAGATGAGGAAACAGGTGCTTAGGAATATTCACTAACGTGCTCAGTGTCATTCGCTAGTAAGTGTCATGGCTTGGATTCTGTTCGAGCACTGCATGACTCCAATGCTCAAGATTCTGCGATTTTTTTTTAAAATAGTGCTTTAGATGAAGGTTTAGGGAGCAAAGTAGTTTCTCGTTACACAATTAAAACACATATTGGTTTGTGACATTGGTTGTCAACCCCACAATGTGTCAACACTCTCCCCTTTGCGACCTTGGGTTCCCCAATTCCAGCTTTGCCCCTGGGCTGGTGTGCCCATTTAGTCTCGTTTTGTTTTATGGGCCTATCTGATCTTTGGCTGAAGGGTTCGGAGTGACTTCAGTACTGAGTTAAAAGGGTGTCCGAGGGCCATACTCCAGAGGTTTCTCCAGTCTATGTCAGACCAGTAAGTCTGATCTCTTTCTGTGAGTTAAAATTTTGTACTACATTTTTCTCCAGCTCTGTCTGGGACCCTGTATTGTGATCCCTGTCAAAGCAGTCAGTGATGGTAGCCGGGCACCATCCAGATGTGCTGGACTCAATCTGGTGGAGGCTGGGGTAGTTGTGGTCCATTAGTCCTCTGGACTATCATGATTCTATGATTTTGATGAGAGAAGGAAAGGGAGAAAAGGAGACTTTATTTATTTATTTTTGGCACTGTAAGCCCTTCCCTAGAGGGTATGTCTGAATTGGGTGCTTAATTATGGGGTTTCCTATAGATGAAAGGAGAGGGCAATGTTGTTTCAGTGGTAGAATTCTTGCCTTCCATGAGGGAGACTGGGTTTTGATGTTTGACCAAAGCATCTCAAGTGTAGCCTCCATTGTCTGTCAGTGGAGGCTTGCGTGTTGCTATGATGCTGAACGGGTACAAAGGAGCTTCCACACCAAGACAGAGTAGGAAGAAAGACCTGGTGATCTACTTCTGAAAATCAGCCCTATGGATCACAACAGTCCGATGCTGTTCTGCATGGGGTCACCATGAGTTGGGGCTGACTCAGTGGCAGCTAGCAACAACAACGTAGATGAAAGGAATCCCTCAGTGGTGCCAACAGTTAACATGCTTGGCTGCTAACTAAAAGATTGGAAGTTTAAGTCTACCCAGAGGCACCTTGGAAGAAAGGTGATCTACTTTAGAAAAATCAGCCATTGAAAACCCTGTGGAGCACAGTTGTACTCTGAACACACATGGGGTCTCCATGAGTAGGAATCAACTCAATGGCAACTGGTTTCTTTTTTAGACGAAGGAATTAGACAGTTGGAGCTGAGGGTTAAGGGAGAAGGAAAGCCAGAAGGTACAAGCGGGGAGGAGAACAAGCTATGGAAACCCTCGAAGAGTAACTTTAAATGCTTTGCAATTTTGGCAGCAGTGCTGACATTTCATGCTCATCCTTTGCTAGCCCAACCTACTTGGTCTGACTGAGAATGACTTTAAAAAAAATTTCTTTTTTAATTCTAGCATTTATTTATGTCTGCTTTATCTCCTACTGTCTTAGTCATCTAGTGCTGCTGTAACAGAAATACCACAAGTGGATGGCTTTAACAAAGAAATTTATTTTCTCACAGTCTGGGAGGCTAGAAGTCCAAATTCACGGCATCAGCTCCAGAGGAAGGCTTACTGTCTCTGTTGGCTCTGGAGGAAGGTCCTTCTCATCAATCTTTCCCTGGGCTAGGAGCTTCTCAGTGCAGGAAACCTGGGTCCAAAGGATGCACTCTGCTTCCGGCTCTGCTTGCTTGGTGGTATGATGTCCCCCATCTCTGCTCACTTCTCTTTTTTATATCTCAAAAGAGATTGGCTCAAGACACAATCTAGTCTTGTAGATCTCATCAGACTAACTGCTCTAATCCATCTTATTAACATCGTAGTGATAGGATTTACAACACATAGGAAAATCACACCAGATGACAAAATGGTAAACCACCACCCAATACTGGGAATCGTGGCCTAGCCAAGTTGACATATATTTTTGGGGGACACAATTCATTCCATGACACCTACTTTATCTCTTCTTTTTCCTTCTTTGCTTTTTACCTTTTTTATTGTGTTTTAGGTGAAAGTTTACAGCGCATATTAGTTTCTCATTGAAAAATTTATACACAGATTGTTTTGTGACATTGGTTGCAATCCCCGCAGTATGTCAGCACTCTCCACCTTTCCCTTTCCACCCTGGGTTCCCCATGTCCATTTGTCTGCATTCCCTGTCCCTTCCTGCCTTCTTGTCTTTGCTTTTGGGCAGGTGTTGACCATTTGGTACTGTATACTTGATTGAGAACGATTTTTATTATCTATATTGGTGATCACCATTCTGGAATCTCTGGAGAGTTCTGCTTTCAAATTTCCTGACCCATTGTCCTCCTAAGTACATTCATTCACACTTGTCAGACTAGTAAGTTTGAGAAACATGGTCTTGCAATTATGGGCACTGTTTCTGGAGCCTCTCAGTTCTAGTTCATTGACTCCAGCTGGCAAGGTGGATCCTCTCTCGAAGAGTAGTCAGCCTCTGTCAGAAGACAAGAACATCTTGGTGACAGCTCTGACAATTTCCTGCTGTCCTGTGGAGCAGGCATGTTGTTTAGGGATCTGTATTGTTGGTTATTTTATTTGCAATGTCACCATGCTTAATTCATGTTGTTTAATCAAACCATCTGAACCCTTTTAATAACAACACTTTAACATAAATACCCACGTCAATCACATTTAAAGACAATGGGTGGTTTGGATGAATGTATTTATAATTACAGAATGTTGTCCTTGACCCTGTTAAGGGAAAATTTTGACAAAGAATCTACTATGAGTTATGAAATTGTTGTTGACCTTGAATTGGATAAGATACAAACCAGATACATACCTATAGAAATAGGGGACAGAAATATTCTTCTGTATAGCAGACTAGAAAGAAAACCCCAAACATTCTATTCATTGTAAAAGCAAAATACTGTTTTTATATTTTTCATGTGGGTCTTGGAGTCCAAACAGACACATCTTGCTAGGTAGTACTATGGGAAGAACAGAGGACATGGGACCCCTGGCCTCTAGTTTTGGCTTTGTCATTGTGTCTGTCAGAATTCTTTGGGCTATAAGTTGCAGAAAGCACAACTCAAAATGACTTAAGCAGAAAGAGAATTTACTGCTCAGGTTACCTAGATGTTCAGGGGTAGATCTGGCTGTAGGCTCTTCAGGGCTCTAAGTTATGTCATCAAGACTTAGTTTCTTTCCATCTCTTAACCCTACTTTCTGCCTTGTCTGCTTCATTCATTCCACATGATGGAGTACAACAGATGTTTCATCTCCTCCCAGGCTCTGTTGTTCTTATGTGTCATTGAGTCAATTCTAACTCATACCAAAACCAAACCCATTGGTGACCGTATATTGTATGACAGAGTAGAACTGCCCCATACTGTTTACTAGGCTGTAATCTTCACAACCTTGAGTATACCCCACCTGAATTTAGAGACCGTCTAAAGAATAGATTTGACACGTTGAACACTAATGACCGAAAACCAGAAGAGTTGTGGAATGACATCATGGACATCATACACGAAGAAAGCAAGAGGTCATTAAAAAGGCAGGAAAGAAAAAAAAAGACCAAAATGGATGTCAGAAGAGACTCTGAAACTTGCTCTTGAACCTCTAGTAGCTAAAGCAAAAGGAAGAAATGATGAAGTAAAAGAGATGAACAGAAGATTTCAAAGGATGACCCACGAAAATGAAGTAAAGCATTATAATGACGGGTGCAAAGACCTGGTGATAGAAGGCCAAAAGGGAAGAACACTCTCAGCATTTCTCAAGCTGAAAGAACTGAAGAAAAAATTAAGGCCTTGAGTTGTAATAGTGAAGGATTCTACGGGGAAAATATTAAACAATGCAGGAAGCATCAAAAGAAGATGGAAGAAATGCACAGAGTCACTATACCAAAAAGAATTGGTCAATGTTCAACCATTTCAGGAGGTAGCATGAGATCAGGAACTGATGGTACTGAAGGAAGAAATCCAAGCTTCACTGAAGGCATTGGCAAAAAAACAAGGCTCCAGAATTGACAGAATACCAATTGAGATGTTTCAACAAACAGATACAGTGCTGGAAGTGCTCACTCATTTATGCCAAGAAATTTGGAAGACAGCTACCTGACCAACTCACTGGAAGAGAGCAGTATTTATGCCTATTCCCAAGAAAGGTGATCCAACTGAATGTGGAAATTATGGAACAATATCATTAATATCACACACAAGTAAAATTTTGCTGAAGATCGTTCAAAAGTGGTTGCAGCAATACATCAACAGGAAATTACCAGAAATTCAAGCTGGATTCAGAAGAGGACATAGAACTGGGGATATCATTGCTGATGTCAGATGGATCCTGGCTGAAAGCAGAGAATACCAGAAAGATGTTTACCTGTGTTTTATTGACTATGCAAAGGCATTTGACTGTGTGGATCGTAACAAATTATGGATAACATTGCAAAGAATAGGAATTCCAGAACACTTAATTGTCCTCATGAGGAACCTGTATATAGATCAAGAGGCAGTCGTTCGGACAGAACAGGGGGATACCACGCGGTTTAAAGTCGGGAAAGGTATGTGTCAGGCTTGCATCCTTTCACCATACTTATTCAATCTATACGCTGAGCAAATAATCCAAGAAGTGGACTATATGAAAAAGAACTTGACATCAGGATTAGAGGAAGACTCGTTAACAACCTTAGTTATGAAGAAGATACAACCTTGCTTGCTGAAAGTGAGGAGGACTTGAAGTACTTACTGATGGAGATCAAAGACTACAGCCTTCAGTACGGATTACACCTCAACATAAAACAAAAATTCTCACAACTGGACCAGTAAGCAATGTCATGATAAACAGAGAAAAGATTGAAGTTGTCAAGGATTTCATTTTACTTGGATCCACAATCAACATCCATGGGAGCCACAGTCAAGAAATCAAAAGATATATTGCATTGGGCAAATCTGCTGCAAAAGACCTCTTTAAAGTGCTAAAAAGCAAAGATGTCACCTTGAGGACTAAGGTGCACCTGATCTAAGCCATGGTGTTTTCAATCGCCTCATATGCATGTGAAAGCTGGACAATGAATAAAGAAGACTGAAGAAGAATTGATGCCTTTGAATTGTGGTGTTGGTGAAGAATATTGAATACCACATACCATGGACTGCCAAAAGAACGAACTGTCTTGGAAGAAGTACAACCAGAATGCTCCTTAGAAGCAAGGATGGTGAGACTATGTCTCACATACCTCGGACATGTTATCAAGAGGGACCGGTCCCTGGAGAAGGACATCATGCTTGGTGAAGTAGAGGGTCAGCGAAAAAGAGGAAGACCCTCAGTGAGATGGACTGACACAGTGGCTGCAACAATGGGCTCAAGCATAACAATTGTGAGGATGGTGAAGGACTGGGCAGGGTTTTGTTCTATTGTACGTAGGGTCACTATAAGTCAGAACTGACTCGACGGCACCTAACAACAATACTTCATTGGTTACCTTATTATGGAAAATCACTCCCAGTTCGTGGCTTGTCTTTTCATATTATTGTGGTGTCATTTGATGAATGTAAGTTTATAATTTTTAGCAGTTGAATTGATCAATCTCTTCCTGTAAGATTTCCTCTAAATTTGTGCCTTGTTTAAGAAATTTTCACCCCCTTCCCCAGGGTCATAAAGATATTTTCCTCTAAAAGTTTAAATGTTTTGCTTTACATATCTAAGTCCTTGATCCGTTGGGGAAACACTGTAGTGTATGTTGTGAGGTAGATATCCAATTTCAGGTTTTCCATGTGAACAACCCAGTGTCCAGTGTCTTTCCCTACTGCTGTGAAGTGCCACCTCTATCCCACACGGCATGTCCTTGGAGACATGCTTCTGTTTTTAAGCTATCTGTTCTGTTCCCTTGGTCCGTTTGTCCATCCCTGCATCAATAAATGTGTTTTATTTTAAATATAGGATTTACACATTGCTTGTAATAGGATGTGAGTAGAGTGTGGCATAGAGAATCAGAGCTATACCCGTGAAGGCCCTTTCTATGTCCCCTCATACATTCCACAGTGCTTTGCTGATCTGATTTCAAGATGTTATGTTACATCCTATCTAATAGGTATCATTGCTAGTCCCTGCTCGTGTCCATTTGTTTTGTAATAAAGGCACTGTTTTTGTTTTGTTTTGTTTTTTAATCACTTCTGATATCTGACTAAAATAAAATTGAGTTAAAATATCGGAGACATTTGGGGAAAGGTTATGTATGTGTCTTTTTAGCTGTAGAATTCCTGGAGAGTAAGAAATACTTTTTGGAGGCCTTTGAAAGGAGAACTGTTTCGGGATGGATTAGTTCAGCCGCGTGAGAAGGAGACGTGAGGAAAGGGTTGGTCTTAATCTGGGGTCTCAGGGTATAAATAGACCCCCAAAATAAGTAACACCCAGAAGGAAAAGAAGCCTTGTGGCTCTTTTAGCCTACAGCACACTATTAATACTCGGTGAAATAAACGGTAATAAAATAATCGCAGACAAACGGTAAGTAGACAGGATGTAGCTAAAAAATATGACTTTCGTGAATAAGGCTTTTAGCTGGTTAAATTATTTTCTGCTTCTGTGAATAAGTTTAACCATCCTTTTATGTACCATCTTAATGTGGTTTTACATGAATATAAACGAACATGATTCTTAATTCCATGTTTTAATTTTCTGTCCCTTTTCCAGTGGCAATGGCCATCTTTGTTGTTCCTCCAAGAAATTTCTTTGCCTGTAGCATTCCCAAAGAACAAGCTTGAGCAACATTTCATGGAGAGGTGCATTTGAAAGGCTACCTGCTTTAAATAAGCTAACCCCATTAGAAAAAAGTGGGGGAGTAAGCTCCTAGGACTGCATGATTAAAATAGTCAGAAACTAAGCTCTTTAGAGATCACGTCTTTTTAGTCCGTAGTGCCTGGCATGTTGTGACCGTACATGGTGGGTTTTGATAATAATTTTATGTATGAATCGAAGAATGTGTAGGAAAGCAGCTGCCCCAAGATGAATTGGACTAGAGCCATGGGGAACAGTGTCCGATTAATTAAACACCCTGGTCCTTGTTAAAATCACCATTCTGTTCCACGGAAGCCAGCCAAGGAAATATACAGCGAGGTTAAAGACTGCCTGGACAGTTCAGATGTCAGCTGTGCTCTCGGCCTTTGCTTCCTGCATTGAGCATGTTGACCCTCTGCCAGCTTGGCTGCAGAAGCCAATTCTCTTCTGTTTCACCAACCAGAATCTCCTTACCCTGGTGCAAACGTTTAGCAGAGAAGATGGAGGAGTGGGGTTTATTCACACGGCACATTGCACAGCAAGCTAGTTAAAAAGCCCCCTTAAATATTTCCGATTCCTCAATCATTTGTGCCCAACTCCCAACGGGAGAACATCTCTCTAGATCCTCCCAGGTAGCCCTCTCTGTGCAGTCTTGCTCTAGAACATCTGAAGTTCTCTTCTTTATTTTATCCATTATCAGGTTAGCCAGCAACTTTCATCACTTGGCCATGTCCTGGGGGCCCTTACATCTCCTGCAAGGGGCTTTAGTCAGTCATCCAACACGTATTTATTGGATGTCCACCATGTGCCATCACTGTTCTAAGACTTGGAGATACAGCAATGAGCAAAACAGACAAATGTCCCTACCATCAAGGAGTTTATATTATAGTGGGAAGATGCAGACAAAAATAAATACATAAAGCAAATAAATAATAATTGAAATATGTGACACATCAGTGCTAAGAGCTATGTGCAAAAATAAGGCAAGGGCGGGCGAAGAGAGTCTGGGGAGGAAGTTGCAATTTTTAATAGGATGGTCTGGGAAGATTTTGCTGGTAAGGTAACGTTTGAGCCAATTCCTGAAGGAGATGAGAGAGTAAATCATGGATCTATCTGGGAAAAGAGCATTCCAAGTAAATGGAACAGCAAGAGCGCAGGCTCTGAGGCAGAAGCGTGCCTGGCTTCTTTCTGGGACAGCGAGGAGGCCAGTGTGGCTGAAGCTGAGCCAGCAAGGGAGAGAGTAAATGGAGATGAGGTTGGAACGATCATTGGGCAAGGTCTTGAAGGGCCTTACGCTATGAAGTGCTTGGTTTTTACATGGAGCAAGATGGGGAGACATTGGGGAATTTTGAGCAGAGAAATGACCTTACCTGATATATATGTTCAAACCTCACTATGGCTGCTGAGTGGGTATCTTAGTCATCTAGTGCTACTATAACAAAAATACCACAATTGGATGGTTTTAACAAAGAGAAGTTTATTCTTTCACAGTCCAGTGAGTCCAGGGGAAGGCTTTCTCTCTCTGTCGGCCCTGGAGGAAGGTCCTTGTCTTCAGTCTTTTCTTGGTCTGGGAGCATCTCAGTGCAGGAACCTCAGGTTCAAAAGTCATGTTCTGCCCTGGCACTGTTTTCTTGGTGGTATGAGGTCCCCTTGTCTCTCTGCTCGTTTCTCTGTTTTATATGTCAAAAGAGATTGGCTTAAGACACTGTCTAATCTTGTAGATCTCATCACTATAATTGCCACTAATCCATCTTATTACATCATAGTGATAAGATTTACAACACATAGAGAAATTGCATCAGATGAAAAAATGGTAGACAATCATACAATACTGGGAATCATGACCTAGTCAAGTTGACAGATATTTTTGGGGGACACAATTCAATCCATGACAGCTGGTTAGAAGGCTAATACAATGATCCCAGCTACAAATAACAGTGATTTGGAAAAGGGTGCTTGAGGTCGAGGTGGTGAGAAGTGTTAGATCCTGGGTACATTTTAAAGGAAGCATTAAAAGGCCTTGCTGATAATTTGGATGGGAATGTGGGGCGAAAAAAGAGGAGAGTAAAGGATGACTCCAAGGTTTTTGGTCTGAGTACCTAAAATAATGGATTTTCACTAACAGAGATGGGAAAGACTGTGGCACGGGAGGTGTGGGAAAACCTGAAAACCGATATTAGACATATTGAGTTTGAGATGTTGTTGTTGTTAGTGGCCATCACGTTGGCTCCAACTCATGGCATCCTTACGTATAACAGAACCAAACGTTGCCCAGTCCTGAGCCATCTTCGTGATTGTTGGTATGTTGAATCCATTATTTTGGCTATTATGTCAATTCATCTCATCGAAGCTTTCACTTACTAGATATTCCAGGGGAGATGTTAACTAGGCACTTGAGTATAAGACTCTGAATTTCAGGACTGGAAATATAAATTTGGGAGTTGTCAACATATAAATACTTGTCAAAAGTGTAAGGGTTGTTGAAATCACCAAGGTGGCTGGTATAATCTGGTAACATGAGATTCAAAGCCAATCCGAATATTTCATCTAAACTATTAAGATGCTCTTCCGAAGTGGATGTCTCCTTACATGTTACTCTGGTAGGGTTGCAGACACCTAAGACAATGTGATCTGACCCCATATTTCCTCTCTGACCAATCTGCTCCTCTTGCCCTTGCCCATTCTGTTCCTGGCACACTCTCTTCTTTGCTGTTCCTTGAACATGCCACACATGCTCCATTTTTATGGCTTTGGCACTTGTTGCTCCTTCGACCTGCAAGGCTTTGTCCCCAGACATATGTGTGTTTTTTTTGCTTGTTTCCTTGAGGTCTCTCACTGTTACCTATGTATTCGTTATCTCTTGCTGCATAACAAACTACTACAAAACTTAGTGCTTTAAACAACAATGTGCATTTATTGTCTCACCTTTTCTATGGACCAGGAATTTGGAAGCAGCTTAGCTGGGTGGTTCTGGCTAAGGGTTTCTCATGTGGTTGCAGTCTAGATTTCAGCTGGGGCTGTAGTCATCTGAAGGCTTGACTGGGGCTGGGGGATTCACTTCCTAGGTGGCTCATTCACATGTCTGACATAGTGGGACTGTTGGTGGGAGGCCTCAGTTCCTTCACACATGGTCCTCTCCCAAGGCTGTTTGAGTGTCCTCACAACATGGTGGCTGGCTTTCCTCAGAGCAAGTGATCCAAAAAAGCAAAGCGGAAACTTCAGTGCCTTGTATGACCCAGCCTCAGAAGTCAGACAGTTTCACCTCTGCTATACTCTACTGCACAGAGACCAGCCCTGATTCACTGTGGAGACTATACAAGGATGGAGATGCCAGGAGATAAGGTTCATTGAGGGCCATCATGAAAGCTAGCTACCACATCTTATTAGAGATGCCTTCTCTGAGTATCCTGTATAAAATAGCAACCTCCCTTCTCAGAGCTTCCCATCCTCTTTATCCTGCATTATTTTCTCCATAGTACTTATCAGAGCCCTGCTGGCACAATAGTTAAGAGTTTGGTTGCTAACCAAAAGATTGGCAGTTCGAATCCGCCAGCTGCTCCTTGGAAACCTTATGGGGCAGTTCTACCCTGTCCTATAGGGTTGCTATGAGTTGGAATAGACTTGATGGCAATGGGTTTGGTTTTTTTGGTTTATAGTACTTATTACTATCTGACATTTTCTCAATTTATTTGTTTATTGCCCCCTTTCTGGAATGTAAGCTCCCTGATGGCAGGGAATTTGGTTTACTGCTGAATTTGCAGTTCCAAAAACTTGCCTGGCACACATAAAAGATGCTGAAAATTTTTTGTTGAATTATAAGTGAGTGGATGGATATTTGACTTTATTTCTCTTAATTGTCACCTTGGTCGTTCGGGTGGTTCTTCCTTTAGATAAACTCAATATTCATCATACCCCAGCATCAATTGGGAGATCAGCCATGAAACAAATATTTTTAAAATCTCAATTTATCCAGCACAGTAAAACCTGCCAAAGCCAGAACTTATGTAAGGCAGAAACCTGCCAGAGAAGGAAAACTCAAATATTTTCCACTAATAGAGAGCGATAGGAAAGTGGGAAGGCTTCACCCTGCTAAAGGCGGAAAACTTGAGAGACCCGGACAAACATGGCAGTCCCATTGAGTTTCAGTTCTCACAGGTTTCCCTGAGCTTGTATTATTAAATTTTAATGGGTTATTTGAAAACTAACACAGTGAATTATAAGCCCACCTGTGGCAATTTTAAAGTTGCCCCAGATTAAAGCAATAAACTGTTGGGAATCTGGAAATCTTGAGGTTGTTGTTCCCGCCAGAGGGTGAGAATTCTGTACTGTTGTAGAGAAGTGGAAAAAACATCATGACTAATTCTGATGAAATACTATGGGTGTTTTTCTGTGCGTGTAATAATAACAGAGGGTGAGACTGGAAGGAAATATAAAATACATTCCAAATTTTTCTACCATGCTCATATATTTACTTCCATAATTAGAAATGAAGAAGTTACAGAAGCTAAAATCAAAGAAAGAATAATAATTTGGAATTAGGATAAACTCTTTTCTTTCTCTGTCCTCCTTCTTACTGATTGGGGTAGTTATGTAATCTCCCTGAGTCTCAGCTTCCTGCTCTGTAGGTAGGAGAAATTAATACAGAACCTCAGCCTTGACTTAGGTAGAAAAATGTCCCGGCGTTGGAATGTGTTGGCTCATTCACGCAACCTACAGTAACGTTTAGAAAGAAAAGGACAAAGTTTAGTCCCAGCCAGCTCTCATACGAGGAAGCAGGATATAACCTTGCTATGGAAAGTCCTTTCTGCTCGCACAGCCAAGGGCAGCCAGATTGGCTGACCAACAACATCACTCCATTGCCAAGCAAGGAAGTTCCTGCCAGTCTTCTCTGGCTAGATATAGCATGGGCTGAGGACTGGTTGTTCTGAGTTGTTCTCCCTATTTGCTTTCATCCAAAAGAGAGTCTAGTCTGGTTACCTTATTTTTATCCGACCATTGTTTTGTTGAAGATGGTGTATTGGAAATATTTAAATGTATCATTTAGCTTTATGTTGCTGGACTCTGAGGACTTACACCTGGACCTGACTCAGAGGTATGCACAATTCCCAGAAATGCTAGGCTCGGAGCTAGATGTAGTAATAGGGTGAGATTTCTGGTTGTCTCTCACGTGAAACACCTTGGCCCAGAATGAATGCTCAGCAGATATCTGCTACCATCGTCCTCATTATTAATGCCTCTATTTTCTCTTCCTCTGCAATAACACAGACACCGCCATTAATCTCACTTCCCTCTGGGCTTGCTTAATGCTGTGGGCCCGAGCTCCCATGGAAGCATGGTTGTGGTTACAGCCAAGTTTTCTTAAAAAAGCTTGAGTAACAGGAAATCAGCACACTTTTAGCCAACAGACTGCTGGGAGAGACTAAGTCAGTAGGGATAAATTAGTCACAAGGCTGATATTGATGGACTCAGACAAATTCTAATCAAACTAGAATTAGGAACGTGGGGATTCAGAAAGGCAGATCAATAAACAAGAAAACCCATGACACAGATACCTGTATGGTGATTGGATTTCCCCTGTATGGTCTCTTTCCCATCCTCCCGAGATGGATCAGTACTGCGATTCCCTTCTCTTCACCCCTCTTTCTCCTTTTACCTTCTGGCAACCCTGGGCCTGCATTTCCATAGGCCAATGGCTGCTGAAGTTCGGTTGTGACTTCCCTCTATTTGTGGCAGGAGCCACGGTCCCCACCTGGACCACCTCATACATTCATGGTGCCTGTGTGACTTCTGCAGGCATTTCAGTGTGCGACCTGATGGTTAGAGAAAGTAGCCTGTAGCTTCTCTTTGAACCCTCGTCACTTTCTCCCTAAAGCCAACTTTAGAACAGAACTGTGTTCAGAGATTAGGGTGGTGGTGGGGAGCTAGGAGCCCTGATGGCACAGTGGTTAAGAGCTTGGCTGGTAACCAAAAGGCCAGCAGTTCAAATCCACCAGCCACTCCTCAGAAACCTATGGGGCAGTTCTACTCTGTCCCATACGATTGTTATGAGTTGGAATTGACTGGATGGTAACAGGGTTTTTTTTTTTTTTTTTGGTAGGGAGTGCATTGACTATGAGAAAAGAGCAAAGGCCATTTTATTTAGAGGGTTCACTCACTGCTTTACCCATTCAGTCATACATTCTGGTTAACCTATTTTCTTTCCATCATTACCTATTACTTTACTCAATTCTTTAAATAGATACCATACAAATTCAAACAGTACAAAAAAGGCATGTGTGAAAAGTTGAATGTCCCTCTCATTCCAAACCCCTAGTCCTCCTTCCCCAAAGCCCCCTCCGTTACTGGTTTTTCCGTGTATTACTTCTCCAGATAGTCTATACATGTAGATCGATTAATATATATTCCCCTTTATGTTACAGCAAATAGTGGCAAACAACACACTGTCACTTTTTCACGTAACGGTATATCTTGCAGATTACTTCATATCAGTAGAGATTTGCCCAAATGTTTCTAAAGCCTGCATAGTATTCCATTTTATTGATGCACTATGTTTTGTTTAAGTTTATTAATTGGCCTACAGCTTGCTTTTAATCTTTAATCTTTTAATCTTTAATCTCTTCAATGAGCATCCTCATACATATTTGGGGATGGGATGCAAATGTGCTAGCATATCTGTCAGATTAATTTCTGGATGTGGAATTGCTTGGTTGAAAGGTATAAGCAGTGTATGTTGGAGTCGGTTTGCACAGGCTCACAAAGAACCTATTGGATGCATCTCTTCCCAACTCCATGATCCGTAGCATCACATTGGTGACTTGAAATTGGCCATAGTGAGAGTATTTACACCACAGAAATTGGCAAAGACTACAAAACAGGGCTTCTCCCTCACTCCTGGGGAGCCGATGGTTAAACATTTATCAGCACATCACTGGGTATAAGCATTAAACTTTTGACAGATATTTCCAAATTGTCTTCCAAAGAAGTTGGACCACATTTTCATTTCTACCATGCGTTTGGAGGGACAATTCTGACCACAATGATTCATCATATCAGAGCACTAGAGTATGCCAGCTATTCCTTGAGACTGAGCACAAGGAACTCTTAGTTATTTATATGTCTCTGAAAGCATACATTTATATTCTTGCTAAGATCTTCAAATGAAACCCAACATTTACAACCCTTTCTTATGGCTCTATGCTTCCACTACTTAGGCAAATAGTTGCTGGTGAAAATGACCAGCTATTGATGGGAATGAGAGGAAGTCAATGCCCTATACTTGGTCATTAGCCTTCTTATAATTACTATTCTTTATTAGAAATTTTCTTAAAAACTTGCCTTGTAAGAGTAGTTTGTACACATGATAAAACCTCATAGACTTGGGTGGGGCCGTTCTGAAATAGTGACAAGTAGGAATAAGAATGTTTTGAAAATGTCATTGTTCACGTTTTCTATTTTCCTTCACATGACAATGTTAATTTGTTTCAAATTATTGCCAAATCCTGGTTTAGTAGAAAAGATAAGAAAACATATATAATTATTAAATGAAGATGTCTTATCATCATTGAAGTTTAATAAATATGCTATTCACATATATTAATTCCAGTCTCCAAAAACAGCTTCGATAGTAAGTAGGTTAAACATTCCTCTTGAAATTAAAGATCAGTGCTGTTTAATAAAACTTTCGGTGATACTGGAAATTATCTGTATCTGTGCTGTCCAATATGTAGCTACTAGGCACATGTAGCTAGTGTGGCTAAGTAACCAAATTTTTAATTTAAGTTGAACTACATTTAAATAGGCACATGTGGCTCCTGGCTACCTTATTAGACTGTCCAGCTCTGGACTATATAATCTTTGCTCTTTTCTTTCTTTCTCTAATTTCTGACCTCTTCTTCTAGTCATCCATGGCATTCATATTGCCTCCACGAACATTGGAAAATTAATCTGAACAGGCCTTATTCTAAGCATTTAACAGATATTAACTTCTTTAATCTTCTCAATAACTATATAAGGTAAGTGCTAGCATTAGTCCAGGTCCCTGGGTGGCAAAACAGTTTACTCTCTACTACTAACCAAAAAGTTGGCAGTTTGAATCCACCCAGTTGTGCCAGCTGGTAATCTACTTCCGTAAGATTACATCCATTGAAAATGCTATGGTGTGCGGTTCTACTCTGAAACACTTGGGGTCACCATGAGTTGGAATCAACTCGATGGCAATGGATTTTCTAAAAAAAAAAAAAATTAATCCTATTGTACAAATGAGGAAATTGAGGCAGGGAGGTTTGTAACTTGTTCAAGCTGATGTTCCAGGTTGTCGTCACTCTTCCCCACTCGGCAGCCAGCTCTTCTTCCATCTTGCCCGCTGACCAACAGCAGCTCCAGGTCCACTTTCAGATGCTTGGCAGCAGAACCACAAGGTGATTCTCTACAAGTTCTCCTTTGCAGTCCTGCTTCAGTGACTGGGGTTCCTGGCTGCTAGATTCCCCTCAAGCTCTAACTTGTCTACTGGGGCCAGTGTCAGGAGGGCTGGTTGGTGCCTTTTCCTCTGATCCGCCAGCTCTCTGCTGGCTCTTCACCGCCATGCGGCGTGGTTGTTGCTGTGTGCAGCAGAGTTGATTCCAACTCATAGCGACCCCATGTGACCGAGTAGAACTGCCCCAGAGGGTTTTCTAGGCTGTCATCTTTACAGGAACAGGTTGCCAGGTCTTTTCTCCCATGGTTAGCAGCTGTTATGGATGAAATCGTGTCCCTAGCCATGATTCCCAGTATTGTGTAGTGGTCCACCATTTTGTGATCTGATCTGATTATCCTACGTATTGTAAATCTTCATTTCTATGATGTTCATAAGGCAGGATTAGAGGCAGTTATGTTAATGAGGCAGGACTCAATCTATAGGATTAGGTTATATTTTGAGTCAGTCTCTTTTGAGATATGAAAGAAAGAAGCAAGCAGAGAGGAGAAGGACCTCATACCACCAAGAAAGAAGCACCAGGAGCACAGAGCGTGCTTTGAACCCGGGGTCCCTGTGCTGAGAAGCTCCTAGACCAGGGGAAGATTGATGACAAGGATCTTCCCCCAGAGCTGACAGAGAGAGAAACCCTTCCCCTGAAGCTGGCACCCTAAATTTGGATTTCTCACCTCCTGATCTGTGAGAGAATAAATTTTTGTTTATTAAAGTCATCCACTTGTGGTATTTCTGTTATAGCGGCACTAGATGACTAAGACAGCAGTCAAGTGCTTAACAATTATGTTACCAGGGCTCCTTTGCTGCCATATCCTCCCCCAATTGTGTAAGGGCTAATTCCTATAACATACCCCTTATCGCCTAACACCCATAGTGGTTCTGCCTCGCTGACCAAAATCCTGACTGATAGGCCAGCCTACCAGCAAGCTCCTCCTAAAAGAGGCTGGCCTCCCTGCTACCAGAGGAATTATAATGATGTGGGGAAGAAAAACCTCAGCCCTGCTACTTGGGAGGGTCTAGAGTGGTGATATCCTTCCTATTAAAACAGTTTATAATATTTATTTTCTTGGCAGCTTCCCACCACCTCTGTTCCCACAAACTGCAAAGACGAACTGCAGCCTTTATTTGCCAAATTCTAATTAAGGGGCTTCAGCCAAATGTTCCCAAGGATTCTGGACGCCCTCACCACCGAGCTGGTCTCACGGTAATGAAATAAAGCATTTCCTGGTCTGCATCCCCTGCCTCACCGCCAGGTCTGAGAGATTGGATACCACTGGTTTGCTGCTCTTTTCCTAGGGCCCTGTGACTGAGGGGAGAGGCTCAATAAATATTTGCTGGATGAATCAATGGGGCAGCACTTGTTCAGTGGTCGAATTCTTGCCTTCTATATGGCAGACTGGGGTTTGATTACCAGCGAATGCACCTCATGCGCAGCCACCACCCATCTGTCAGTGGAGGCTTGCATGTTGCTATGATGCTGAACAGGTTTCAGCAGAGCTTCCAGACTAAGATGGTCTAGGAAGAAATGCCTGACGATCTACTTCTGGAAATCAGCCAGCAAAAACCCTATGGATCACAGTGGTCCAATTTGCAACTGATCTTTGGGATGGAAGTGGACGAGGCAATGTTTTGTTCCATTGTGTGTGGGGTTGCCATGAGTGGGGGCCAACCCCACGGCAGCTAACAACAACAGCTTAGCCTGGGGTCACCATGAGTTGGAAGATGAACGAATGAAGGAATGAAGAAGTGGGCTTTCAATTAAGGTGACTTCACTGTGGTAGGGAGCAGGGATGTAGCAGACCCCTCAGTGCTCTGGCCAAATTTCCTGGGGTCCCCTTTACCTTTTCTATGTGCCTCTCCCTCGGCTGCAGTGTGTTTTTATTTCCAAAGGTCTACACACACCACTCTTTACAGATTTTTCTCAGGCTATGAGAGCCAAGTCAAAAATGCCTGAGTTTGTCCCCTCAAGGCAGTCCTTAGACAATGACAGACTGGTGTGAGGTCATCAAGGAAGCTCTGAGGCATAACTTCTACTCCAGCTCTCCCCGGGAGATCAGGCTGCAGCCACTCTCTGTGGGGGCCTTCCCTGCAATCTCACCCCTGCTTGACTTCATCTTGTCATGCTTTGCCCACTCCTGTAGAGGTCTGTCTTGGTTGCATGCTCATAATAAATCACCAGCAATGAATCCTCACCTCAGGGCACACCTCTGGAGAAACCCACCCAAGATCATGGAGTATCAAAGAAAGAACATTGGCTTCCAACCTGGTTTACTATAAAAAACAAACACCAAATCTGTTGCTGTCAAGTCAATTCCCACTCATGGCAACCCCATGTGTTAGAGCAGAATGGCTCCATAGGGTTTCCTTGGCTGTAATCTTTACAGAAGCAGAAGACTTTCTCATTGTGGTGTGGATGGTTGGGTTCGAACTGCCAACCTATAGGTTAGTAGTTGGGTGCAAATTGTTTGCACCACCCTTCTTTGATTCTTTTGATCCCAATGAAATGGCGGTCACAAAAAACAGGATATTGAAGGTAGGTAAAGGGTTTTACTTGTCCTTTACTCTTTGCTAATGAAAGTGAAAGACATGGTCTTATCATTCTACATCTAATCAGGGAAACAGAAACTTGGTTTGTGAATAGTTATAAAGGTGTTTGAAGGGCTAGAGTAGAAAAAGTGGGAAGATAAGATTTCCCAAAGATTAGTAACTGCAGGAAGCTGCTACCACCTCTAGGTCTGAAAGAGCAAGGAGAACAGTATGTTATTCAGAGTTGACAATGTGTTGTTGTTGGAACCAAACTACCTGGGAGAAACCCAGAAGCCTGCACTCATGACAGCTACCGCTGCCTCCACTGCCAAGGCCGCCGCCATTACTGCAGCTACTACATCTGCAAGAAGCACAGCCAAATCTACAGCAAACAGGCTTCTTCCTTCCTCCTCCTTCCCAAACTGCTGCCAGTGCCTCCCATTGGTAGTGTCTGACAGGAAGCCAGCTGGAAGGGAAGTCTGGGAGATGTAGTTTGCAAGCTTTTTTCCTTGCAGTAGAGAAGAGGGTATAGAAGGGTGAGCACGGGGCTGAGAGAAAAGAGACACTGTTTGCCACTTGACCCCAAAGTTTCTGTCCTCTTCCTGAAGGTAAAGGCATCCAAAAACTTGCAAAGCCCCAGAATTGAAGTAGGATGCCCTTACTGGGGTGGATGAGTTGAGGAGGGGGGAAAGATGGGAGGGAAGGCGATGAATGGGACAGCAAGAGGCACTGCCTGCAGTCTAGCACAGAATGTTTAGACCCCTTCATTGTCCTCTGCAGGGCAGAAATTTTAAGGGCTGAAACCTTCTGTTCTCTTCTTTGGAACATGGATGGCTAAGCTTTCCTCTAAACTCTTAAAAGAAACTGCACAGATCCCAGGACCTAGCAAGCATGGTTTCAAATACAAGTGAGTTTTAAGAGGAGCCTTGCAGACCCTGTAGATTCTCCTGCTTGGTTGCAAAATGCAGCTCATCTCCTGGCGGGGGCCCAGAGACCTTGGCATTTGTTGTTTAAGAATCAAGTCACAGTTGGTTAATCCCATCTGCTTTCAAGAAATTGGAAAAATCAGTGCCCCTGTGTCTAAGGCTCCATGCAAGACATTCTCCCGTGGGTCTCCTGTAAGTCACTTTTTGGTCAGAGAATTTTAAGCTCCATTGTAGGAAAGGTAATTTAGAATCCCACTGCATTAATTTTCCATTTCTGCTGCAACAGATTATCACAAACTTAGTGACATAAAACAACGTGGATATATTGCTTCACACTTCTGGAAGGATATCATTGAGAAAAAATCAAGTTTTCAGTATGTCTGTGCTCCTTCTGGAGGATCTATGGGAGAATGTGTTTCTTTGCCTTTTCCAGCTGCTGATGTCAGATGGATCTTGGCCGAAAGCAGAGAATACCAGAAAGATGTTTACTTGTGTTTTATTGACTATGCAAAGACATTAGACTGTGTGCATCATAACAAATTATGGATAACCTTGCAAAGGATGGGAATTCCAGAATACTTAATTGTGCTCATGCAGAACCTGTATGTAGACCAAGAGGCAGTCGTTCGAACAGAACAAGGGGATACTGCGTGGTTCAAAATCAGGAAAGGTGTGCATCAGGGTTGTATCCTTTCATCATACTTATTCAATCTGTATGCGGAGCAAATAATCTGAGACTTGGACTATGTAAAGAAGAGCAGGTTATCAGGACTGGAGGAAATCTCATTAACAGCCTGCAATATGCAGATGACACAACCTTACTTGCTGAAAGTGAAGAGGATTTGAAGCACTTACTGATGAAGATCAAAAACTACATACAGCCTTCAGTCTGGATTGCACATCAATATAAAGAGAACAAAAATACAACCGGACTAACAAGAAACATCCTGATAAACGGAGAAAAGATTGAAATTGTCAAGGAGTTCATTTTACTGGGATCCACAATCAATGCCCATGGAAGTAGCAGTCAAGAAATCAAAAGATGCATTGCATTGGGCAAATCTGCTGCAAAAGATCTCCTTAAAGTGTTGAAAAGCAAAGAGGTCACCTTGAAGACTAAGATGAGCCTGACCCAAGCCATGGTGTTTTCAATCACCTCGTATGTATGTGAAAGCTGGACAATGAATAAAGAAGACAGAATAATTGATGCCTTTGAATTACGGTTTTGGCAAAGAATATTGGATATATCATGGACTGCCAGAAGAATGAACAAATCCGTCTTAGAAGAAGTACAACCAGAACGCTCCTTAGAAGCAAGGATGGCGAGACTTTATCTCAGATACTTCAGACATGTTATCAGGAGGGGCCAGTTCCTGGAGAAGGACATCATGCTTGGTAGTAGAGGGTCAATGAAAAAGAGGAAGACCCTGAATGAAATGGATTGATACGGTGACTGTAACAATGGGCTCAGGCATAACACTGATCATGAGGATAGTGCAGGACCAGGCAGTGTTTCATTCTGTTGTACATAGGGTCGCTATGAGTTGGAACCAACTTGATGGTACCTACCAACAACAACAACAACAAATTCATCTGTTGGTGGACATTTCTACCTTTTGGCCATTGTGAAAAGTGCTGCAATGAACATTGGTGTACAGGTTTCTGTTTGTGTTCCTGTCTTCACTTCTTCTAGGCGTATACCTAGACGTGGGATTGCTAGGTCATATGGTAATTGTATGTTCAACTTATTGAGGAACCGCCAACATGTTTTCCACAGTGGCGGCACCATTTTACATTCCCACCAGCAATGGACGAAGGTTCCAGTATCTCCACAACCTTGTTGATACTTATTGTTTTCTATTTTTTTGATCGTTGTCATTCTAATGGGGGTAGGTGATATCTCACTGTGGTTTTGATTTGCATCTCCCTAATGGCTAACGATCTTGAACGTCTTTTCATATGTTTGTTTGGCCATTTGTATAACCTCTTGGTGAACTATCTGTTCAAGTCCTTTGCCCATTTTTTCATTGGGTTGTCTGTAGAACCCTTTACTGTTTTAAGTAAACTACTTTAGGCCTAGTTCCTTTTATTCATTGAACAAACATTTTTAGAGTAAACCAAAAAAACCAATTGCCGTGGAGTTGATTCTGACTCATGGCAACCACACGTGTGTCAGAGTAGAATGGTATGCCTAGGTTTTATTTAAAAAATTATTATTGTGGTAAAAATACATACAACAAAGCATTTGCCAATTCAACAATTTCTACATATGTAATTCAGTGATATTAATTACATTCTTCATGTGTAACTATTATTTACAGGATTTTCAATGGCTGATTATTTTGGAAGGAGACTGTGAGGACTTTCTTCCGAGGTGTCTCTGGGAGTGCTCGAACCTCCAACCTTTCAGTTAGCAGCCAAGTACGTTAACCATTTGCACCATCCAGGGACTCCATTTTTGGAATAGTTGCCACATATGGGTACTACCCCAGGTTCTGGGGCATAAAGAGTTCCTGGAGGGGAAAAATCAGACGGATCATTGCAAAAACAGAGCTGGTGTGAAGATATGCCCAACAATCAGTTGCCTATATTTTTGTCCGGGAGTGTACAGCCAGGTAGGTCTGGACATTTGTCGCTCAGCTGTGCACGGATGAAATCTCACTACCAGTGTGCCAATGTGCTCGCCATGGTTCACTGGAGTTCTGAAACCACCTCTATAGAGTCATTCATTGTAGGCATCTGAATCACCCTCAGAGCTTGTTAGTTATATAGACGACCTCCTCCACTCCCCAGCCTCAGAGTTTCTGAATCAGAAGGTCTGGGGTGACCCCCTGGGGTTAACATGCTTCACAAATGCCAAAGATTATTCTCTATAAAGTTTGAGAATCATTGCACTCCTGTCTTGGTGCCCTTATTCACATTAAAAATGCAAAGGCAATTTTTTGTGAGATGGGAGAAGTGTCATAAGAACCCAACCAAATGCCAGCAGAGTAATTGCAGTATTTATTACCATGAAGCTACGCTTTCCATATTGTCTCTCTTTCAGGGCTCATCCTCAATACGGTGAATATGCCTGACATTGCAGTAGGTGAGAGATGGTGTATGTAACCTCCAAAGGGCACTCTGAGCTTTGGGCGCATCTGTATCTGTTTGCTCCTGGAAGAGTCCAAAAGTAGCAACATCAGATAGAAAATTCAGTTCTTCTTTTTGCTCTTCACACACTTGCGTTTTAATCTGAAGTCTATTCGATTCTTTCTTTGGCTGGGTTGATGTGGATTGCCATAGTTCACAAAAACTAAGATATCATCAGTTTTAAGGCATACCACTATTTTATGCACCATTATGAAGGAGAAAACACTGCCAATTAAATTATGACGAGCATTCAACGATAAGACATATCCTAACTTCAGAGAGGTTAAAACTTCTGGAAGGGAAAGTGTAGCGCTGAAATGCAGTGTTTCAAGATTGCTGCTTTCCGTGAAAGAGGAGGCTGTTATTTCTGGGATAAGATTGAGTTTCCCTTGAACTGTTTTTGCAGGTTATCTTCCCTACCCTTGGCACCCAAGCATGGGAGAGCAGAATCAGGTCCTGTGTTGGCACATATTTATATTACATAGGTCTCTATCTTGCTAATTAAAAACCAGAATTTTATAGAATCAAAGCCCGTGATTATAGGAAACAAATTGAGATTTAGGACTAAGGATAAAGCTTAACAAGAAAATGTAACAGGAAGTTAGAACCCGATCTTCTCTGGTATCATTTAAAGCTTTACAGGTTAGCAAGAAGAAAAAGGGAAAGTATAGTTCTATCTTTTGTGGAATTAGTCTGAAAATGTGTTTGCTGGTTATTTATACTCTGAAATGTCCTTCTAGACTATGGAAACTTAGTAGGCAGATTCTACCCTAGAAGTTTACAAAGGACATTAGAAGTCGTGTTTTCCAACTCAGGTGTCGATACAGTCGAGATTGTTCTTTGTCCCTTGGGAAGACAAAGCTGGGTATTACCGCGGCTATAAAACACTAGTGGGATTTCAAAATCCCATTCAATATGCTCTACGCCAAAAGCAAAGGGTACATGGTGACTGGAATTTGTTTTTCTAAACCAGGAGAGTATATGTGACTTTTATTTGGCCAAGAAGCCACCCACACCTAGACTTGAAAATAGAGCAATTGAATTTGAAAACCAGATTTGCAACCCATTCTATTTAACGGCAGTGATACATTTTTGCTCCCAGGGCAAGAGGTGATTTGGTCAAGGGTTTTTTTTTTTCTTTATAGGCTATCTTGTGACATTTCCACCCTCCCCCCCCCCACCCCTTCTCATAGCCTCAATTACTTAGAACAGGTTCTTGACCCTGGCTGCACGTTGGAATTACTAGGGGGTCCTTTAAAAAATACCCATGCCTAGGTCTCCATCTAGCCCATTTAAATCAGAATCTCTGAGGCAAGACCCAGACTTTGGGGTTTTTTTTTTTTTTGAAGCTCCCAAGTATTTGTAATGTGCAGCCCAAACTGAGATGCCCCACCTTGAAGCAATAATGTTTGCCCCCGGGGTTTTGCAAGTGTCAGGATAATGATTCGGATTTGGCCTGTGCTGATAACAAATCTTCCGGAAGAAGTAGCTGGCACATTTGGATTGGCATAACCCCTGTCTTAGGGTCACATTCCTCAGAGACAGACTCTGAGTTGAGCTTTTGTGTGCAAGCGATTTTAATTAGAGTGCTCCCAGGGAAACTCGTAAGGTGCTAAGTAGGACAGAGGAGTGGAGAGTGGTAGCTGGTCTTCAAAGATGGCGACCTTCCATTCCTTCCCTCTCTGCTTGCACACGCCACTTTACTCATTGAGGTGGGGCCTATTTCCCCTCCCATCACGGCCTCCTTACAACTTGTCTTAACCAGCAGAACATAGCAGAAGGACCACTAGGGCAAATCCAGGCCTAGCTTTGAAGCAGCCTAGCAGCTTGTGCTTTTCCTTAGGCGAAGCCAGCTGCCACGTAAGAACTCCAGCTACCCTGAGACCAGCTAGCTGTGACGAAGTCCAAGCTAGTGACGTGAAGAGGTTTCGTGGAGGAGACTGAGCGGAACCTTCCAGCGAGTGAAAATCGAGGCCCACACATATAACCCCGGTCAAGGCAGCCAGCCAGCCCCTCAGTCATTTCAGCCACCCCCGCTGAGGTCCCCAAACACCGGGGAGCAGAGACAAACCATGACCACCCTGCCGTGTCTGAATTCCTGACCAGGAGAATAGAGAGCAAACAAAATGGCGGCTGTTTTTAGCTGTCCGAGTTTGTTACCAGCGAAGGATAACCGAGTTTGGGAGGAGATTGCTGTGCAGCACGAGGTGCTGGAAACAGCAAGAAATCCAGTGGGGAGGCGATTTCAAGCAAAACCTTTGATTCCACTGGGGAAATCTGAACTATGTCTCAGATTTATCCTGACCTAAAGCTTTCATATTCCTCAGTATTGGATAAGGGGCTGCTGGATTTGACCTTGGGGAGACAGAGAGGGTGACACAAACTCCTAGACACTTCTGACTTTCTATGGAGGCCATCCAACCCCAAAGTACACCGAGCCCGGGGCGTGCATTGATGGCATCATCATATCAGAGCAAGTTACAGTAACTGTTGCCTGATACTATATTCAACGCTTAACAGGCCATCCAACCCACGCAAAAACCTATGTGAGTATCGTAAGACTTAAGACAAATCCATTGAAGGGAATCGGGACCCTACTTAACATTAACAAAATAGAAGGACAGATATGTGTAGGTAGGGCAAACAGGTAGCTGCAGTTCCTGTTTTTTGCAAGTTAGGAAAAATAAGCCCTGAAACATAATGCAGGCGGAAGATGCTTGCACAGCAAAAGACGCAGCAAAGCAGCTTTGTGACAACGCTGAACAATTTCCTGCTGTTCAGAGGAGCAAGAAGAGGCGAGACGCTACGCCATGGCAGGTGGGGCTGACAGTTGTGTCGGCAAGCCCGGCCCCTAATTTCTGACCCAGCTGAAGAAATGCCTGTGGTCTTTTCACTGGGCTTAATTAGAGCATGAATACGATCTGTTTCTTGAAAAGTGGAAATTGGTTAGAATTCCGTTACTATTTCTGTAGAGAGAATTAATTTTCAACAAAGTGTTTTGGAAATTGCGTGCTCGCCGTTTTGGAAGCGCTCAGATTTTAAAGGCAAATTGTGGCTACTTCTGGCCTTTGCTTTCGGGGGTTGTCGTGTGCTGTTGAGTCCATCGGACGCGTAACGACCCTATGGCACGGGGTAGAACTGGCACGGGGTAGAACTGCCGTAGGGTTTTCCTACCTGTGATCTTTATGACACCAGGTCTTTTCTCCCTCGGTGGTTGACGGGTTTAAACGGCCAATCTTTAGGTTAGCAGGTGAGAACTTAACCCTTGCGCCACCAGGGCTCCTTCCTCTTGTTGCTAGCTCCACATTAGAAAACAAGCAAAAAAAAAACAGAAACGGATTTCTTTGCCCATAATATAAAGCAATACATTTTGTGGTACTCCTAGGCTTAGCGCACATCCAAAAGCAATTCTTTACTTGGTCTCGTGGTTTTTAACACGCAGGTGTTCATACCAAATGAGTTTCACATGCAGCCATGAAGAGCCGATCTATTCCATTTGCTATAAAATACAGCCTGAGCCTCTGCTGGGCACGGAGCACTGCCTTTGGGATTTTTACGAGATGAGGTGATAGCTCTTGGTAGGTAAATGTGGTCTCTCAACAGCTACTGGCCCCAAAGCCAAGTTAGCCAAGGAATCAGTCACCCTCAAATGGCTGGCACCGAGCTACTGTCGCTGGAGCTGCTGGGAAAAATCTCAGGTCAAGCGAGGCATCTGATGATGCGAGTGAACACTATACACATCCATTTCGTGGGTAATTGTTTCCCTTCCACAGGCTCCGGCCATCGGGACAAGGAAGCATCAATCGGCCCCAAATCGATAGCCATCCTGGCACCTGGGCATGGTTTCCTCCTTCATTCCGATCCCTTCTCTGGAAATGGTGAAATTTTAATGGGAGACAATGAGACCCCAGGGATTTCTAAGCGATAGCTGATGGAGAGAGGTCTTCTGGGGTCACCGACACAATCACTGCCGCCATCAGACCTAACTGTGGTTGCTCCCTGCTGGGGGTGATTGGGATTTGCAAGTTGATTAAAGCTGGAGATTTAGTGGCTGGAAGAGAATTTCTCAGATAATTGCTGGAAGTGGGCCAATGCTTTCGCTGGACTGAGCTCCGTATGGCTTATTGTATGCTCTCTGACTGAAACCAGATCCACAACAGATGGAAGAGCTTCTTAAAAGAGGAACCTTCTGAACAGGTGCTGTGTCTTCTGACGCACAGAGCAGGAGAAGGGGCTCGGATGCTTCCTGCGTTCCTGTTTCTTTGCGCTAAGGTGTTCACCCAGGGAGGGTCAAAGCTGATTCAGATTTTTTAAATTGGTGTTTGATACCCTAGTCTTAAAGTTATAAACAGACTCCTCGGGGTTGGGTGCTAAAGAAAATAAAATCAAAGCTGACTGTGTTCCCCTCTGAAAACAATCTCAAAGGCCGTCCTACTTCGTTATTCACCTGAATGTTTTCTTTTGTAATTTCATAGTTTTCTGCTTGTTAATGTTGGCATCTTTCATGATTTTTCTTGCACAAGAACACGTCTGTCTGTCACAGCAGGCCATCTGATTAAAACAGTGCATCAATGTCATGGATTGAATTGTGTCCTCTGGAAGGTGTGTCTTCTTGGCTAGGCCATGATTCCCAGTATTGTGTGGCTGTCCATCATTTTGTGATCTGATGTAATTATCCTATGTGTTGTAAATCCTCGATGATGTTAATGAGGCAGGATACAATCTACAGGATTAGGTTGTACCTTGACAGTCAATCTCTTTTGAGATATAAAAAAGAGAAGTGAGCGGAGAGGGACTTCCTACCACCAAGAAAGAAGTACCGGGAGTGGAGCACGTCCTTTGGACCTGGGGTTCCTGCACTGAGAAGCTCATAGACCAGAGGAAGATTGATGAGAAGAACCTTCCCCCAGAGCCAACAGAGAGAGAAAGCTGGGGCCCTGAATTCAGACTTCTGGCCTCCTAAGAGAGAATACATTTTTGTTTGTTAAAGCCATCCACTTGTGATATTTCTGTTATAGAAGCACTAGATAACTAAGACAGCCAGAAAGGTTAGTATTATAGCCCTAAATAAAAACCCCAAACAGCTTTGTGCTGCACTTAAGTTGAAAATGTTTTAAATTATGTGCTTGGAAGATGTTTTCAAAAAATACTATGCCACCCAAGATTGGTGAGGGGGTTCTGGAAAAAGGTAGTCCTGCACCCTATAATCTCTCCCAGAAAACCATATTGCAATATTGATCAACAGCCTTAAAAATGTACATGCCTTTGACCCAGTACTTCCTCTACGATTTAGTCATTTAGGAAATAATCAAGGATGTGAGCAAAGGTATAGTTTCTCTGATGTCTGCTGCTACTGCCTTGTCTGTTTATACTAGAAAAAGCTTGGCAACAGTGTTCACCTTTGCAGGACCGGAAGAGTGTGTGTCCAGTAACAATGAATGGAGGCAGTAATGGTTTAGTGGGACAATTCTTGCCTTCCGTACACAAGACCCAGGTTTGATTCCTAGCAATGCATCTCATGCCCAGCCACTACTCATCTGTCAGTGGAGGCTTGTGCGTTGCTCTGATGCTGAACAGGTTTCAGTGGAGCTTCCAGACTAAGATAGACTAGGAAGAAAGGCCTGGCGATCTGCTTTCAAAAATCAGCCAGTGAAAACCCTATGGATCACAATAGTCCGGTCTGCAGCTGATCATGGGGATGGTGCAGGACTGGGCGGTATTTCACTGTGTTGTGCACGGGGTCACCACGGCTCGAGGGCCGATGTGATGGCAGCTAACAGCAGGTACAGTGAAGGTGGAAATGTTAATACTGGTTGTCTCCACAGGGGAGAATTACACTGTTATTTTGCTTATCTGTATTTTCCAAATTTTCTTCAGTGAATATGTCACCTATTTTAAAATATTTTCAAAAACACTCATTTGAACTGTAAAATATTTTTGTTGTAGAAGTTTGTCTATTGATGTGGAAAGAATATTCGCAAGATAGTAAATATCAATAGAAGAGTATTAAACTATATGTGATCCGATTCTACTGTTTTAAAAAGAGAAATCAATTCTCTCTCCTGTTCATCTCTCTGCTTCTTCTCTCTCTCTCTCTCAGTCACTCACACACACACACACACACACGATCGTGTGCACGCATACACACATTGGAAGCACCAATATATTGCAGTGGTTATCTATTGGTGAAAACATTATGATAATTTAAATTTTCTTCTCTTTGTTTGGAGGCCTGGTGGCACAGTGGTTCAGAATTTATGGCCGCTAACCAAAATGTCGGCAGTTGGAATCTACCATCTGCTCCTTGGAAACCCAATGGTGCAGTTCTTCTCTGTCCTATGGGGTCACTATGTGTCAGCATCGACTCGATGGCAATGGGTTTGGTTTTTTTTTTTGTGGGGGGGGGTTCTCTTTATGTGTATAATTTATCACATTTCTTCGATGAACACACAATACTTGTATAATTTTAAAAAATACAGAGCTTAATTTTACATGCAATAGATAGGATGCCTTACATGTATATATGAAGGAGTATCAGGTGGCTCTGTTCTCTGGCCCTCCTCCTTCTCTTACTGTGTGCTGACAGTAGGTTTCGGATCCCTTCCTGTCTTCAGTAGAATGGAGACTCCCCTTAACTGAGAGGTGGTCTGGGGCAAAATGCCTCAGAGGACCGTTAGGTAGCTACTCTGTGGCCTTTGGGGTAATAATATATATATCTAGTACTTAGAAGCAGGGATGGGAAGGGGGCATTGGTAGCCTGCCCCTCTAAAATGTGCACCACCCTCACTCACCATTGCCTGGCTCTGTGCACAGGTTCTGCTGGTGGCTTCCAGCTCTCCCACCTGGGCTGGGCAGGAGGGAGCCAGTGTGTACAGGGTGCTGATCTACTGGAAACACAAAGCTCTCTTCAGGCTCTCACAAAACACACTGCCCTTAAGGTCACCCCCATTGGACACTGACTCCCCTAGAAAAGTCTGTGTGAGAGGGAGAGATCAAGGAGCAGCCAGAGCAGAGATTCCTAAATGGCGGGTGCTGTGGATGGGCCGTGCTGCCTAGCAGTTAAAAGCAAACAGTGGTGGTGCCAGATGTCTCTGGGCGTGCAAGGCTCCGCCACACGTGTGACCTTGGGCAAATACTTAACCTCTCTGGTTTCCTCATTTGTAACATCCCAACAAAAATGTTGTGATGATTCAGTTAGGTGATATGTACACAGCACTTTATGGAGCCCTGGTGGCATAGTGGTTAAGAGCTAGGCTGCTAACCAAAAGGTCGGCGGTTGGAATCCACCAGCTAGCTGCTCCTTGGAAACCCTATGGGGCAGCTCTACTGTGTCTTATGGGGTCGCTATGAGTTGGAATCGACTCGATGGCACTGGGATACACAGCACTTTTAGCAGAGCTTGGCACTTGGCAAGTGCTCTGCAGGTAAGCTACAATTTCCACAAACGTTGCCCAACTCTTGTTCCACACGTCCTTGTTTATTGTTTTAGAATAGGTAATCCAGACACATGATACAGATTCAAAACATAAAGGAAAACGTGTAGGTCAAACAAAGCCCCCTGCAAAGATGTGCACACCCTAATCCCCATCAATGTTACATGGTGAAAGTGTCTTTTTGGCATAATTGGGGGCAATAGTGGTTCGGTGGTAGACTTTTCGCCTTCCATGTGGGAGACCTAAGTTTGATTCCCAGCCAATGTAACTCATGAGCAGCTACCACTGTCTATCAGTGGAGGATTGCATGTTGCTATGATGTTGAGCAGGCTTCAGTGAAGCTTCCAGACTAAGATACTAGGAAGAAAGTCCTGGTGATCTACTTCTGAAAATCAGCCAATGAAAGCTGTATGGATCACAATGGTCCAATCTGCAACCGATCGTGGGGTTGGCGCAGAATTGGGCAGCATTCTGTTCGTTGGCCATGGGGTCACCATGAGTTGGGAGCCAACTCGATGGCAGCCGACAATAACAACAGATGTAACTAGGGTTAACCGAGAAAGTCTGCTGCTGTCAAGTTGCTTCCGGCTCATAGCGACCTTTAGGACAGAGTAGAACTGCCCCACAGGGTTTCCAAGGAGCGGCTGGTAGATTCCAACCGCCGACGTTTTGATTAGCGGCCGAGCTCTTAACCACTGCGCCACCAGGGCTCCTCTCAGGATTTTTAACGTTCAAATAGGAAGATGAGCCTAATTACCCAGGTGGGCCCAATCTAATCAAATGAGCCCTTAAAGACAGAAATTTCTCAGCCTGGAGTCAGAGAGACGTGACATCGAGCAAGGCAGGGAGGATACAGCAGAAGGTGAAGCCAGAGAGATTTGAAGCATGAGAGACTCAAGTCCATTGCCAAAGGGGCCTCATGACATGCAGGCAGCGGGGATGCACAAAAACCAGCCCCCTGGCTGCCAGCCAGCAGGGAAACGGACCTCAGTCCTACAACCACAAAGAATTAAACTTGGCCAACACCCTAAATGAGTTTAGAAAGGGATTCTTCCCCAGGGCCTCCCGTAAGGAATGCGGCCTTGCAGGTCCCTTGACTGCAGACATATGAAATTTGG
The DNA here is from genome assembly GCF_000243295.1 of Trichechus manatus latirostris. NCBI lineage: Eukaryota > Metazoa > Chordata > Mammalia > Sirenia > Trichechidae > Trichechus > Trichechus manatus. Next base: position 7,978,310 of record NW_004443985.1, read on the forward strand.
AGGGAGAAACCAGCCAAACCAACCTCGACTTCTGACCTACAGAGGTGAGAGATGATGAACTTGCATTGGTTTAAGCTGCTAAATTTTTGGCCCTGTTCGGCAGCCATAGACCGCTAATGTAAGTGAAAAGTAAGTTTCAGTCCCATCTTTATTCCCAGATCCCCTGTTTCCCTCTCCCAGAGGTTACACTCTAGATTTGTTGGTGGGTGCTGTCAAGTCAATTTCAACTCATAGCAACCCCATGGGACAGAGTAGAACTGCCTCATAGGGTTTTCTTGGCTGTAATCTTTACGGGAGCAGATTGCCAGGTCTGTCTCCTGCAGAGCCACTGGGTGGCTTTGAACTGCCAACTTTTCTGTTAGCAGCCAAGAACGCTTAACTGTTGCACCACCAGGGCTCCCTCCTTTGGGTTTAGATGGGAAAATGAGAAAGAGGAAGGAAATAGTTCTCTTAGTATTTTAAACTGAGATATTTTGTTTGGGAAAAGGAAAGAGTGGGAAGACCGATATTTCTTGGATGTTTTCTCAGGGAAACTTTTAGGGCTGCATCGTGCCATGCATAGTACTGTCCACATGAAAACGATTAACAAAGCAGTAAGACTATTTAAGACATTTTATGAGTCTTCATAGAAGAAAAAGCCACAACTACTTAGAAACAGTGGATAATTATGAACGTAACTGTGAACTTTAAAGATTTGAATGTATCAGAAAGGAAAGTGCCCTCCATGAAACTCTACAAGGATTTCTTGCTTGAGCCTTGGGGAAGCTTCTGGATAGTCGAGTCATGTCCCTCCCGGAAGCCCTAAGACAGAAGGGAGAAAGGAAGGGAGAAAAGGAAGAGACTGTTAGTCAATTTGAAGAGGAGAATTACACGAGCAGAAAAGAGTTGTAAATATTCCAAATGGCATCTGAGCTAGAATCGTTTCAAACCACGTCTGCGACAAGGTAGACAAAAGACAGTCCTTTAGACAGATTGGGGTCATTTTTGACGTCCCCACTTCTGGTGACAGTTAAACCAGTTATCAGTCGGTGGCCTTTTATTTCTCCCATTGACATTTGGAAAGCTGACAATCTATCAGCTAATGTTTCTATTTTAAACCTGGATTTTTGGTGTTGTTTTTTTTTTTTGGGGTGTGTGTGTGTGTGTGTGTGTGTGTGGGCGGGGGGTGTCCAGTAAGTTGCAGTAAGTTGTCCAGCAGATATGTTGGCATTTTGGAGGGAAGCATAAATCTATTACAAACCACTGACTGTTGAAAACTGACTTGCATGTTGAAAACTTGTCTTTTAAAGCTTGTGTTTTACTTGATCCAACTGCTTCATATGTGAGACATGAATTTTTAATATGCTTGATGAATATTTGGGGGAAAATAAAATATCCTGACTAATTTGATGAATGCTAGCCCCTGTGGGAACATTGTAACCATCCCTACAACATATGGATGGTGGAATTCTTGTTCTAGTCACATTTCAGATAAAGTAAAATGCAGAACCCCCGAAACTATGGCCCTAAGACACCCCCCTGACTTGGAACTGCAGCCATTCTCGGAAACCACCTTTCAACCAAGCAACATGCCTATAAAATAAACGATAACTCCCAAAAACAATGTGCTCCGTACTGCAAACCATTATACGAGACCAAAAGGACATTTGCCCCAAAGTAAAAATGAGAAGGCAGAAAGGGGTAGGAAAACCAGACAAAAGGAATTGGGGACCCCAAGGTGGAAATGGGGAGAGTGCTGACACAGTGTGGGGACTGCAACCAATGTCGTGGAACACTCTCTGTACAATTTGTTGAACAGTGTCATGGATTGAATTGTGTCCCCCAAAATATCTGTCAGCTTGGCTAGGTCGTGATTCCCAGTATCATATGATTGTCTACCATTTTATTATCTGATGTGATTTCCCTACGTGTTGTAAATGTTATCACTAGGATGTAATAAGACAGATTAACGGCAGTTGTATTGATGAGGTCTACAAGATTAGGTAGTGTCTTAAGTCAGTCTCTTTTGAGATATAAAAGAGAGAAGCAAGCAAAGAGACAAGGGGACCTCATACCACCAAGAAAGCAGTGCCGGGAGCAGAGTGCGTCCTTTGGACCTGAGGTTCCTGTGCTGAGATGCTCCCAGATCAAGGGAAGACTGATGACAAGGACCTTCCTCCAGAACCAACAGAGAGAGGAAGCCTTCCCTTGGAGCTGACGCCCTGAATTTGGGCTTGTAGCCTACTAGACTGTTAGAGAATAAAGTTCTCTTTGTGAAAGCCATCCACCTGTGGTAGTTCCGCTACAGCAGCACCAGATGACCAGGACAAATGGGAAACTAACTTGCTCCGTAACTTTCACCTAAAACACAATAAAATATTTTTTAAAAAAATAAAATATAGCGTTCTCATGACAAAAATATCAAAATGTCACGGTAGTTCTTTTTAACTTTTAAACAGAAGACAAAAAAAAATTCTATTGCTTTGCTGTAATATTGTCAAGAGATTCTTACCGAGAAGAACAAGACATACCTCTTAGACTTTTATTCCCACCCAGAGGCCTAAGTGGGGTCGGGGAGGGCAGGTGGGGTGCCGCGCCCTGGGCGTTCCGTGCACGCCCTGGGGTGCTGCTTGAGGTGGGGCGCTAATAAGCAGTTTCCATTGGCCTTCACCGTTTCCATCGCCAGCTGTGAGAGATCATTCAGCAATTTCACACTAATTGCCCGAGGTGCTATTTTCCCTGGTTAGGCCCCTGTTCCCACCCAGCGAATGCAGCATAACCTGTGAAATTACCCAGGAGCTCACTTGTGGGCTTGTCCACCTCCAAACTCGAAGTTGCAATTACATTTATTTCAAAGAAAGGCCAGAAACAATCTCCTATGAAGTCTTTTTGCCTGTTAAGACACTCCACGGAGCATCAGGTATGACGCACCCCACATGGCTTCTTTTTTCCCAACAAAAGAATATCTGGGAATTGAGTGAATGCTTGCTACAGGCAGGGCTCCTTGAGTCTCTCTGTTTGCTGTCGGCTGAATAGAGAGGCGTCCCAGCTAAGGGGGTTTTGATCAACGGGAAGAAAGCCTTCAAGGTTAGCAAAGTGAACTTGGTTTAATTTGCTTTGGCAGAGGAATGAGGACAAGTGGAGCCCATTACAGGTAAAAGGAGCAGACAGACAGATGTGCTTGTGATATGGAATTGAGGATGACCGTTTGGGCACGGAGGTAGGGTATCTCACAGCTGTCTTTGGTCAATCCCAAATTCTTCTGATGTGGCTAAATGAAGAAGACTCCACGCGTGGTTACAATAACTTCCAATGAAACTGGTGTCCTAAGCATGGGAATTATATGAAAGAATATTTTTTATCTGTTATGATCATACATCTTCAAAAAGCAAACAATTAATACTCATGCAGTTGCCCTGCTTCTAATCAATTTGCCAAGAGCTCTCTGTATCCAGATTGTCAATGGGATCAAACTGCGTACATCTGGTTACCAACTGGGTTATTGCCGGTTAAACTGGGTAGTTGCTCACTGACGGAAGAGAACTACGGGATCAAATACTCTGGTTTTGACTAAAGAAAGGCATTTTAGAAAAGCAATGCACATTTTATCTTTAAATCTAAGACTGATCCTGACAGTTGATAACACCTGCTGTTATTTTTCTTTTTGCACCAGCCCTAGAAGGAAAGTTTTCAAATACATGTGTCAAGAGATTGACAAGAAGTTCCTCCTCCTTGTTCCATTTATAAAACTGCAGTTTTGTATCTCATTATCTTTTAAAGACTATCAAAGGAAGTGAAGCACTGTTTTTGACTATGGCAAGGTGAGGTTAACATGATCTTGGCAGCAGTTTATGACTAACTCCTTTAAACAGAATCCAAATTAGTTCACTTCTGCGATGACCCATCTAGTAAACTTTGGGCTTTTTTCGTTGAAACTTTCTTGGACTGAAAGTAGTTCCCCAGCTGATTTCTCCATTTATTTTTTATCATTGTCTGCCTAATGGAACAAGGTGGGTTGTTTGCTGCCGAGCTATGATGATTGTAATGTGCCATGTTTGATGGGAGCTTCTTGGATATAGAGTTGGGGAGCTGACAACAGTGTGAATCTTTGTGGGCTTCCCAATATGAACTGCCATGTGTTCTAATTAATACACCATAAATCTTATAGATTTCAGCTTCTAAACTTCTTCCTTGAAGGAATCTTTTCTGACTCTCTCAAATTAAATTTCTCTGCTCTATATTCCGCAGCTCCCTGTATTTCTCCTTCTGCAATTGTTCATCAAATTCTCAAATACTTGTCTGTCTTTCCCCATAGACTGTAAGCTCCATGAGGGGTGGGAATTGTGTCCATCTTTTTCGTGGTTATGTCTCTAGTGCTTAACCCAGTACTTTGCAAATATTCCAAACAAACAAACAAAACTTGTTCCTGTCAAATAGATTCCGACTCATAGCGACCCTATAGGAGAGAGTAGAACTGCCCCGTAGAGTTTTCAAGCAGAGCCTGGTGCATTCAAACTGCTGACCTTTTGGTTAGCAGCCGTAGCTCTTAACCACTACGCCGCTAGGGTTTCCTTGCAAATATTAAGCACTCAATAATCATGTGCAGACTGAGTGTATGCTCACCATTCTTTCTTCTTTGATTGTACACTTGTACCTTGAACAATCAAACCAATGCTGTTGAGTTGACTCTGACTCATGGCTACCTCATGGGTAAAAGAGTAGAACTGTGCACCAGTGGGTTTTTAATGTCTGATTTTTCGGAAGTAGATCACCAGGACTTTCTTTAGAGACACCTCTAGGTGGTCTTGAACATCCGACATTTTGGTTAGCTGCTTTAACTGTTTGCACCACCCAGGGACTTCACTTGTACCTTGTTGTTGTTGTTAGGTGCCATCGAGTCAGTTCCAACTCATAGCGACGCCATGTACAACAGAACAAAACACTGCCCGGTGATGCACCATCCTCACAATTGTTGTTATGTTTGAGCCCACCGTTGCAGCCACTATGTCAATCCATCTTGTTGAGGGTCTTCCTCTTTTTTGCTGACCCTCTACTTTGCCAAGCATGATGCCCCTCTCCAGGGACTGTTCCCTCTTGATAACGTGTCCAAAACACATGAGATGAAGCCTTATGATCCTTGCTTCTAAGGAGCATTCTGACTGTACTTCTTCCAAGACAGATTTGTTTGTTCTTCTGGCAGTCCGTGGTATATTCAATATTCTTTGCTAACACCACTTGCATTATGTAAGGTCATCTTTGCCGCCTTGCTTTAAGAACACTTCTCACTTTACCCCGAGCCTTTTCTATGAGGGTTCTTCCAGGTTTCCTTGTTAGTAAACTCAAGCTAATGAAAATGCAAATCTCCTCATGTTTTATGGGAGGGATTTATCTAAGACGAAGACAAGCTCATTTACTTGACCAGTCTGTCCTATATGTATACCTGCCCTGAGGTGACTGTGAGGGGAGCACTTCATTGCCTGGCAGGTAAATAAATTGTGTCAAGTCAGCATAGAGCCCTCACATGCTTGACAAGTACCTGCTGAGTCAAGTTATCAGTGGTAAAGGAAGTACTAACATGGGCTCGGAAGCATCCCTCTTGAATCTGAGAAAGCACATTTGACTTTCCGCATTGGAATCTTGACAAAAGGGTCTTAGATTCATGTCTTAGTCATCTAGTGCTGCTATAACAGAAATACCACAAGTGGGTGGCTTTAATGAACAGAAATTTATTTTCTCACACGTTAGGTGTCTAGAAATCCAAATTCAAGGCGCCGCTCTGGGGGAAGGCTTTCTGTCTCTGTTGGCTCTGGGGGAAGGTTCTTGTCTCTTTTCAGCTTCTGTTTCTTGGTTCCTTGGAGATCTCCTGTGGTGTGGCATCTATCTTTCCCCATCTCTGCTTGCTTAATCTGCTCCTTTGTATCTCAAAAGAGATTGATTTAAACCATGCTCTACACTGATACTGCCTCATTAACATAACAAAGAAAATCCAATCTCAAATGGGATTGTAACCACAGGTATAAACCAAAACCCAAACCCTGTGCCTTCGACTTGATTCCGACTCATAGCGACCCTATAGGACAGAGTAGAACTGCGCCATAGGGTTTCCAAAAAACGCCTTGTGGATTCGACTTTTTGATTAGCACTTAACCACTGCACCACCAGGGTTCACAAACACAGGTACAGTGGTTAGGATTTACAACACATATTTTTGAGGGGACACAATTCCATAACAATCCATAATAACAGTATTTCTGTTTTTAATCTTGTTTTCCCATGGAATTAATTTTTAGGGGTCTATAGTAGAATAATTTTGGGAACCTCAATTTATGTTTCTTTGGGGCTGAAAGCAAACTAATGAAAATAAACCGAAACTCAGAATGTCTGCTGATCTAGCTAATTACTCTAAAAGCCTTGGGATTCCTCCACTCTCTGCTCCTGTTGAGGTTAAGTGTCTTGTTCTCCCGAGATGGAGAGGATTCCTTTCTTTCCTGGAAGACACTTGTGTATTTATAGTCTCTGATCCCTGCACAGGGAAACCCTGGTGGCATAGTAGTTAAGAGCTACGGCTGCTAACCAAAAGGTTGGCCGTTTGAATCCACCAGGCACTCCTTGGAAACCGTATCGGGCATTGTACTTTTTCCTAAAGGGTTGCTATGAGTCGGAATTGACTTGACGGCGACGGGTTGTTTTGGTTGATCCCTGCATGGAGCCCTGGTGGTGCAGTGGTTAAGCACTCGGCTGCTAACTGAAAGGTCGGCTCTGCGGGAAAAAGATGGGGCAGTCTGCTTCCATTAAGGTTACAGCCTAGAAAGCCCTTTGGGGCAGTTCTACTGTGTCCTACAGGGTCTCTATGAGTCGGAATTGACTCAATGGCAACGGGTTTGGTTTGGTTGCTTTTTTCCCCAGGTCTTTACAAATCGCATAGCTGCCTTCTGTCATCTGTATTTTACAGTTTCTGCTGGTGAATTTTTTTTTTTTTTTTTTGAGAAAAGGTAAGAGTTAGCTTGGGTGGGAAGTAATTATAGTTTTCAATTCCCCATCTTTATCTCCTCCTAAGGAGGTGAAGCTCAAACGGAGGCCTTTTGGGGAGCTAAGATTGTAAGTCTGTGGGTGTTCCTGGAGGGAGAGACTATAGAAATGGAAATCAGGGCTCTGGTAAATGCCCGGAAGGAAACCAGAGAGAAGACAATTTTCGGACCTTAAAGGGAATTTGTTCAGCATTGGCATTTCCCAAGATTTCAGGTAAGCTGAGAGGATTTCACTTCAGACACTGCGTAATAAAATGCTGAGCTAATTTTAGAAGTTAGTATTCATCAATCAATTAAGTCAGGAAGTTATTTAAATCTCCCCTCCCCACCCAAAAAAAAAGAACAATTTCCGAGGCTTCCTGTTTCAGTCACTTTGCTGTGATAAGCAGGCCAGGGGAGCTTCACCTCGGCACGTGGTTCATGTTACACAGTGTAAGTGTCCATCTGCTCTGTGGGGGAAATGTGTGGCCAGAGCTGGTTCCAGAGGAAGCAGGAAACCCAGCTGACTCATTTTCTTCCTCTTTGATATGATTTGCCTTTTAAATGAGAGACTGTCAGTGTTGTGCAGATAGGAGTTTTCATGATGAAGCTCTGTTCTCGTTTTGATCTCTCAGGGCCAGATGACCCTCAGCATCCAGCGCCTTTGATTGTACTGCTATTTGTGGTAGATTGTTATTGTTCAAAATATTTATTATCCGCCCCTGAGGTGTCCTCCCTGGTGTGCCCCGTCCTCACCTCCTGCTTGCTGGAGGATTATATATCCTTGCCCTGGTGAACTCAAGTGTGGCCGTGAGACTTGTTTTGTCCAAAGAAATGTGAGTGAGACTTACGCGTGGACTTCCAAGCCGAAGATCTAAGGCTATTGTATGGTTATACCAAGGAGCCCTGGTGGCACAGTGGTTAAAGTGCTTGGCTGCTAACCAAAAGGTCAGGGTTTGAACCTACTAGCTGCCCTTGGGGAGGAAGATGTGGCAGTCTGCTTCCGTAAAGATTACAGCTTGGAAACAATGCCCCATAAGGTTTTCAAGGAGCGGCTGGTAAATTTGAACTGCCGACCTCTTGGTTTGCAGTGCAGCTCTTAACCACTGCACCGTCAGGCCTCCCTCGGACTTTGTCTTAGTAAAGCAAAGAACTGTTGAACCTATTACAAATAAAAGAAAGGACACGTGGCCCAATTACAAGTTTGCCCCGCTTCTAAACAACCTGTCTTTGCTTAACTGACAACTTTCCAAAATTGATTCCTTTTTTTCCAGCTAACTCCCTCAAAGTTTCTAGAAAACGAGATTGCCGTCTTTCTGAGGTAGAAGTCTTTGCTGGCTCCTCTTGAGTGCCAGGTTTCCTTGCTGCAGCAATTTGGTTTACTTTCCAATAAAAACTTCGTTAAAAATTTTTACTTGACTCCAGAATCTGTCACTTGATAGATCAGCCTGAGTCCCAGGGAGATTTAGAGAAGCGCCGTAACTGCTCTGTGATAAGCATGTAGCTTGATCAAGAAATAAAACCAAAACCCAAACCAAACTCACTGCTGTCCAGTCGATGCTGACTCATAGTGACCCTATAAGACAGAGTAGTACTGCCCCATATGATTTCCAAGGCTATAGAGTCAATAGCCAGGTGCTTAACCACTGCGCTACCAAAGCTCCTCAAACAAGAAGTGAGCTACTGAAATTTGGGGTCGTTTTGTTACCATAGCAGAACAGAATAAACTGATAAATGGTAGTGAAAATATTTCGGGAATATTCAGTGAAAACAACATTTGCCCTTGTTCCTCACTGATTTCCTCTCATAGAAAACATCCTTATTACCATATTCAGGGACACTTTTCTAGATCAGTATACACGCTTAGGAGAAAGCTCTAAGCAGCTCACTGAAAAATTAGGCTCCTATATAGAAGTATCTTGTTGATGTTGGGTGCCATTGAGTTGATTCTGACTCATAGTGACCCAGTGTGACAGAGTAGAATTGCTCCATATGGTTTTCTTGGCTGTGATCTTTACGGGAACAGATCGCCAGGTCTTTCTCCCATGGATCCGCTGGGTAGGTTTGAACCACCAGTCTTTCAGTTAGCAGCTAAGTGCTTAACCATTGCCCCACCGTGGCTCCTTATATACGAATACGCTGCAGTTAATTTCTGGGAAAGAGTTGAAGAGACAGTGTTTGCTTCATGAGGGCTAGGACCATGTCTGTATCGCTCATTGCTGTATCTCTGGTGCTTAGCACTGTGTCTTGCCTATACCAAACCTGTAAACCCTGCCATCGACTCAATTCTGACTCATAGCGACCCTATAGTACAGAATAGAACTGCCCCTTAGGGTTTCCAAGGAGTGACTGATGGATTTGAACCATCGACCTTTTGATTAGCAGCCAAGCTCTTAACCACTGCACCACCAGGGCTCCCCTTGCCCACAAGTGCTCAACAAATATTTGTGGAATGAATACTAAATGGCTGAATAAATGAGAAATTGGACATCTCCATTCTTACAGGTGGCATATACCATGCTGGATTTTCTTTTAAAAATATATTTACTTGTATGTTTAGGGCTCGAAAGGCAAGTTAAATCAAACAAAGAGAGGTTAAGGTGGGCCTAAAGGAGTTTGCTAGGGTCAGACCGGGTATCACAAACCCAAATGCCATTCAGGACTATGTAGAAAGCATACATGAGGGAGGCAGGCTGGATCACTCCAGAAAAAGTGTGCTCCCTCCCCTTTTTCTTGAAGCACGAATTTCTCTTGGTCTACCCGTGGTTTTTCCACCTGCTGATAGAGACGTGTGTATGAGAAATGCTTTTCTCTCTACCTTGACTGTAAGAAAAACAAATGCATATACATGATGGCAATCAGGCACTCACAGTCAGCCTCGGTTTCTAGGGGACACAAGTGATGAATGGGAGAGCACATGTCCTGTCAAAAGCAGTCCGTTATTTCTCAGCTCCTGTCGAGTGCCGCCATGTTGTCATGAGCCCAGTTTTTCCAGAGCTCTGAATTTTCAGGAGAAGCTGATAATATTATCTTGGTTTTGAATTTCCCAATTATTAAATGTTTTGACAACCGAAAATAATATGAAGACCAGTGCAGGCAAGTCACATATAGCCAGTAAAACCAGTTGCCATCAAGTCAAGTCTGACTGATAGAGGCTCCATGTGTGTGAGAGTAGAACCATGCTCTATAGGGTTTTCAATGGCTGATTTTTTTTTTTTTTTGGAGGTAGATGGTCAAGCTTTTCTTTTAAGGTGCCTCTCGGTGGACTCAAACTTCCAACCTGTGGGTTAGCAGCCAAGCAAGCCTGTTTACACCACCCAGGGACCAATCCTTTTCCAATCCTGTATAGGCCCAACTATATCCCCTTGCAGGGTGGCAGATTTGGCCCGTAGGCTACCCGTTGCAACTCTGGCCTTAGCTGGTTTTTAGAAGTCTAGCTTCTGGAGTGAAAGCTGTGGGCTTTAAAATGGTATTTGCACAGCTTGTGTGTGTGTGATTTTTAGGAAACACATGGAAGAAGGGTTGATGCCAGGTTCTATTGCCCCCAGGCAGGTGGCTCCTGAGTCCTTTCTGAGTGTCTCCTTGATTCAGGCCAAGGTGCTTTGACCTTGGGTATTTCTAAAACCAAACTGGAGAACTCGGGACTAAATTATATATTCAAAGTGTCCTTGAATATAATGAAAACTTTATTATTTTGTACCAGCATGTCCAATTGTTCCTTGTTTCCATATCCCAGATAATATTAAGGAATGTCCAATTTCCTCCAAGGGCAAAGCACTGGCCAGGTTGAACATGCAAACAGTTTGGAGCCCCAGGACAAGGAACATTTTAGAAGAGGAGAGAAAGGCCTGTGTATCAGGAGGTGTCCTCACTGTTTTCAGCTTTTCTAAGATTGGAAAGGTGTGGGCCACAGCTGTGGCTGCTGCTTGAAGAGATCTATGATCTACAGGGACATCTAACTAACAGAGTTTAAAGAGGACAATTGTCCCATTTGTGGCCACTTGGCATTACTTGAACACCTTTCTTCTATTTTGGACTCGTTTTAAATCTTGTATCCTAAAGGTAGAAGGCAGAGTCACCTTCCTGGCCACTCCCCTTCCCTGAGTCACAGCCCAGGCTTGTGACCCAGACCCTGGTGATGGGTTTCCTCTGTTGATCCCTCCACATCCACTCTCCACTCTCTCTACCTGCCCAGGAGGCTGGCCTGTATGGACTGCATCACCAAGGTTTCCTTGCCTCTAGCTTCTGGTTGGGTTTAGGCAAAGAGATGTAACAACAGGAGATTGGAGAGTAGATGGAGAGACCGGAAGGAGCATTAATTCCCCTAGATCCATCTTTGCCAGGAAATGTTCTGACTATTGCTACTTTTCTATAGCTAAGGCCACAGCTTCTGGAGGGAAGCCCCTCTCCCATCCTAGAGCCTTCACCAGGTTCCAGGAACAACTCCTTCCCCTTGGCCCTTCAGACCTAAGTGGAGTCATGGTTTCCACCTGTTGTTGGTCCTTGGTTGCTTCACCATCCCTGCCCACACCCTTGTCACCAGCCCATTTAATAAACTCTCTTCGATTATCCCTCTGAGTGTGCCATTTCCTTCTTGTCTGTCCCCACACTGATTCACTCTGCTAATCAGACATGTCCTTACCAAACTTTGACTTGATAGCTGGCAACAGAAGAGGGCTGGGGTGGTGCACTTGCTCTCTTTCTCTGGAGGTAGAGGCTGTGATGCAGAATTCCTGGCATGGATGAGGCAGTGGTATAAACTGCATGGTCATTGCCTGATGGCAGTGGTGGTGGCAATGGCCTTCTCATCAGACCGGTTCTGCAGTGTGGGGTTGGGCACCGTACCTGGGACCTCATCATCTCATCTCTATCCCGGTTCTCCAGCCCTCCAAAGGATTCTGTAAACTGCTTAACACCCTTTGAACACTCACCTTTTTGCTTAGTCAATCTGAGTCTCACTCCTATTGCTTACCACCATTAACCACGACCGAAGCATGGACCAAGCAGGGTTGGAGGCTAGCTCAGATTATTAAAAAAATGTTTCGTTTATATTGGTTGACTTAAAGAATGGATATAAAACATAGTCTCATGGGATTGTTGTTGTTAGTTGATATCAAGTTGATTCCGACTCATAACTACTCCATGTGTACAGAGTAGAGCTGCTCTATAGGGTTTTCAAGGCTGTGACCTTTCAGAAGCAGATTGCCAGGCCTGTCCTCTGAGGTGCCTCTGGGTGAGTTTGAAGTTGGCTAGTAGTCGAATGCTTAACCCTTTGTGCCATCCAGGGACTCCTTTCATGACATTGGAATCGTTCATTTTTCTTGCGTTAAACAATAAATACACTGCTATTCAGCTGTAGGAGCCCTGGTGGCTCAGTGGTTAAGAGCTTGGCTGCTAACCAAAAGGTTGGCAGTTCGAATCCACCAGCCACTCCTTGAAAACCCTATGGGGCAGTTCTATTCTGCCGTATAGGGTTGCTATGAATCGGAATCAACTTGATGGCAACAGGGGATTCAGCTGTACTATTATTTCTTTTTGGAGGGTATAATGTACTTTTCCAGACACAAATGATAAACTATTCAAGAATACTTGTTATCTTTCCCTCATTTAATTTCTCTTCTGAACGTGCCTGTGATGTTGGTTCAGAGAGAAGCAGCAAATGTGATTGTGTTTGCAAGAGGCTGCATTCCAGTCTGGTGTGAGCATGTTGGTCTGTGCTCCTCCTTTTCCTCTTCCTATAAATATGAAATTAAGCTTGCAGTTTCTGTGATGTCTATGGAAGGATTAATTTCTACGGAACAGCAGATTTTAAAACCTGCCTAAGGAATAGTTGTACTTGCTGGGTAAATCATCTAATGGTTTTTCTTCTCATATAGTAATGCTTAAAATTTTGGGCTCCCATGGAAATGTATGGAAAGATGAAATTTGTGAGAAAACACTGGTTCTCTCTTGTTATGTGGATTAATAAAATCAACGGCCCCTTCCCTTCAGTTGAGCATCTTTTATACAATATTATTACGAATGTAACAATTTTATTTTATTTTTTTAAGGAAGATGACACCAGGTCTACATTTGATGTTAACAGCTATGTATATCATGGTAAGGCTAAATAGCACAGTTAAGAGAAGAACAGGAACACAGCAAATTCATGAATTACAACCTCTGTGTTGTTTCCTTGTTAACCACCATGACATTCTTGATCTCCTTGCCACTCCCCAAAGTACCTATTCCTGAAGGTATTCTGCCCCAATTGTACTTTTTTTTTTCAATTGTACTTTAGGTGAAGGTTTACAGAACAAATAGTTTCTCATTAAACAGTCAGTACACATATTGTTTTATGACATTGGTT
>NW_004443985.1:7992419-8005785 GCF_000243295.1 Trichechus manatus latirostris
CGGAGCTCCACAGCCCCTCAGGAAGAAGCAAAGATGGCGCCCGGAGCCAGGTATTTGAGCGAAAGGAGGGGGGAGGTGGTGAGAAGTAAGGAAGGAATCAAAAGAAGCAGAAAAAAGCAACACCAGCAGCCAACAAATGGCACTTAGGAGCCGGCCAGTGTGGGCAGGTGGAATCCAAGCAGCCGGTGCCTCCCAGCCAAGAAACTGTGGCTGGGAAGCAGAGGAGGCCGAGTGGGGGTGAAGAAGGGTTGGGGCTGGAAAAGTGTATATCGCATATTACTGGTTGTTTTGTCTCCGACTGGAAGCTCCGTGAAGCTGCTTTCTTGTACCCCCTATTTGCTGGTCTCTTCCCAATTGTACTTTTAAGAACTCTTTTGGCTTCCAGTGCATGGCATCCCCAGACACCACAAATGGAGATCTATTCCACCTATTTTCCTAGTCCGTATCTAATAGGAAAATAGAAACCTTTCTAAATATTCCAAGCAGATAAGGATTTAAGGCAGGGAATGACTGGAAATTCAGGAAGAAAGGTGGTATTGCCCAGAGGTCAGGAAGCTACTCCCAGCCCTGCAGGAACCAGGAGCCATCACTTGCTGCCATTGTCGCTGGATCTGCTGCTGATGCTGCTGGAAGTGGTTTCTACTTCCTTCCAGGTTTCCAATCCAGCATTATGCTAACTGTGATATATGAACCACTGCCATCAACATCACTTGGGAGTTTTATAGAAATGCAGATTCTCAGGGCCCACGCACAATCTACTGAATCAGAATCTCTAGGTGTGGGGCTCAAGAATCTGTTTTACTAGAGCCCATCAGGTGATTCAAATGCAGCTAAGTTTGAGAAGCACTGTGCTATCGGTCATGCATGCCTTCCATTGACAACTTTTGACTAAAATCTCACTGGTAAGAGAGTCTAGAAAATGTAATTTGCAGGCTTGCAGCCATGGAAATGGAGAAGAAAGGAGGTTGCACATAAGGCTAGGTGCTAAAAGACAATCCCACTGTGTGTGTGTGTTTACATGTATACACACATACATACATTTATATCCATATATACTTTTTAATCTTTTCTTTCTTTCCTGTCTTTTGAATGACCTCTTGCTTTCTTTCTGTATGATGTCCTTTCACAACTCGCTGGTCTTTGGTCATTAGTGTTCAATGAGTCAAATCTATTCTTCAGACAGTCTCTGAATTCAGGTGGGATATACTCAAGGTTGTACTTTGGCTCTCGTAGACTTGTTCTAATTTTCTTCAGCCTAACTTGAACTTGCATGTGAGCAATTGGTGGTTTATTCCACAGTTGGCCCCTGGCCTTGTTCTGACAGATGATATTGAGCCTTTCTATCGTCTCTTTCCACAGATGTAATCAATTTGATTCCCATGTATTCCGTCTGGCGAGGTCCACGTGTATAGTTGCTGTTTATGTTGTTGAAAAAAGGTATTTGCAAAGAAGAAGCCATTGGTCTTGAAAAATTCTATCATGTGACCTCTGGTGTCATTTGCATCATCAAGGCCATCTTTTCCAACTACCAATCCTTCTTCTTTGTTTCCTATTTTTGCATTCCAATCACCAGTAATTATCAATGCATCCTGATTGCATGTTTGATCAATTTTAGACTGCAGAAGTTGGTAAAAATCTTCAATTTCTTCATCTTTGGCTGTAGTGGTTGGTGCGTAAATTTGAATAATAGTTGTATTAACTGGTCATCCTTGTAGCCGTATGGATATTATCCTGTCACTAATAGCACTATATTTCAGAATAAATCTTGAAATGCTCTTTTTGATGCTAAAGGCAACGTCATTCCTCTTCAAGTTGTTATAGTAGACCATATGATTTTCTGATTCAAAATGGCCAATGCCAGTCCATTTCAGTTCACTAACACCTAGGATATCAATGTTTATGCGTTCCATTTCATTTTTGATGATTTCCAATTTTCCTAGATTCATACTTTGTACATTCCACGTTCCGATTATTAATGGATGTTTGCAACTGTTTCTTCTCATTTTGAGTCATGCCACATCACCAAACGAGGGTCCCAAAAGCTTGACTCCATCCACATCATTAAGGTCAACTCTATTTTGAGGAGGCAGCTCTTCCCCAGTTGTATTTTGAGTGCATTCCAACAACCTGAGGGGCTCATCTTCGGGCACTATATCAGACAATGTTCCACTGCTATTCATAATGTTTTCACTGGCTAATTTTTCAGAAGTAGAGTGCCAGGTCCTTCTTCTTATGTTCTTAGTCTGGAAGCTCTGCTGAAACCTGTCCACCACGAGTGACTCTGCTGGTATTTGAAATACCGGTGGCATAGCTTCCAGTTTCACAGCAACACACAAGCCACCACAGTATGACAAACTGACAGACGCCTGGAGTTAGGGCTAGGGTTAAAGTGAAAGGAATAAATGAAGAAATAAACGAACTGAACAAAAGATTTCAAAGGGTGGCTCGAGAAGACAAAGTAAAGTATTCTAACAAAATGTGCAAAGACCTGCAGTTGGAAAACCAAAAGGGAGGAACACGCTTGGCATTTCTCAAGCTGAAACAACTGAAGAAAAAATTCAAGCCTTGAGTTGTAATTTTGAAGGATTCTATGGGGAAAATATTAAACGATGCACGAAGCGTCAAAAGAAGATGGAAGAAATTACAGAGCCACTGTAGCAAAAAGAATTGGTCAACGTTCAACCATTTTAGGAGGTAGCATATGATCAAGAACCGATGATACCGAAGGAAGAAGTCCAAGCTGCAATGAAGGCATTGGCAAAAAACAAGTCTCCAGGAATTGATGGACTACCAGCTGAGATGTTTCAACAAATGGTTGCAGTGCTGGAAGTGCTCACTGGTCTATGCCAAGAAATTTGGAAGACAGCTACCTGGCCAACCAACTGGAAGAGATCCATATTTGTTCCCATTCCAAAGAAAGGTGATCCAATAGAATGTGGAAATTATAGAACAATATCATTAATATCACTCACAAGTAAAATTTTGCTGAAGATCATTTAAAAGCATTTGCAGCAGTACATCGACAGGGAGCTGCTAGAAATTCAGGCCGGATTCAGAAGAGGACAATGAGGGAATGAGGGTTATCATTGCTCATGTCAGATGGATCTTGGCTGAAAGCAGAGAATACCAGAAAGATGTTTACCTGTGTTTTATTGACTATGCAAAGGAATTCAACTGTGTGGATCATAACAAATTATGGATAATATTGTGAAGAATGGGAATTCTGGAACACTTAATTGTGCTGCTGAGGAACCTATACACAGACCAAAAGGCAGTCATTTGAACAGAATAAGGGGATACTGCATGGTTTAAAATCAGGAAAGTTGTGTGTCAGGGTTGTATACTTTTACCATACTTATTCAACCTGTATGCTAAGCAAATAATCTGAGAAGCTGGACTATATGAAGAAGAATGGGGCATCAGGATTGGAGGAAGACTCATTAACAACCTGCTTATGCAGATGACACAAACTTTCTTGCTGAAAGTGAAGAGGACTTGAAGTACTTACTGATGGAGATCAAAAACTACAGCTTTTAGTATTGGTTACACCTCAACATAAAGAAAACAAAAATCCTCACAACTACACCAATAAGCAACATCAAGATAAATGGAAAAAAGTTTGAAGTTGTCAAGGATTTCAGTTTACTTGGATCCATAGTCAGCATCCATGGAAGCTGTGGTCAAGAAATCAAAAGATACATTGCATTGGGCAAATCTGCTACAAAAGACCCCTTTAAAGTGTTAAAAAGCGAAGATTGCACCTCAAGGACCACGGTGCTCCTGACCCAAGCCATGGTGTTTCCAGTTGCCTCATATGCATGCGAAAGCTGAACAATGAATAAGGAAGACCAAAGAAGAATTGATGCCTTTGAATTATGGTGTCAGCAAAGAATACTGAATATACCACTGACGCCAGAAGAAGGAACGAATCTGTCTCGGAAGAAGTACAGCCAGAATTCTCCTTAGAAGCAAGGATGCCGAGACTTCATCTCACATACTTTGGACATGTTATCAGGAGGGACCAGTCTCTGGAGAAGGAAATCATGCTTGGGAGAGTAGAGGGTCAGCGAAAAAGAGGAAGACCCTCAATGAGAGATGGATTGACACAGTGCCTGCAACAATGGACTCAAGCATAATAACGATTGTGAAGATGGCTCAGGACTAGGCAATGTTTTGTTCTGTTGTACACAGGGTCGCTATGAGTTGGAACCGACTTGATGACTCTTAACACGAACAATACTTCTTTCACTGGTTCATTAATAATATTACATAACATACTTAAATTTTTATTTTTTGTACCATCAACTTTAGATAATATTTCTTGATTAACTAGTTTGTAAAATGAGAAATTTATTAACTCTACACTTTTCTGCCTTTTCTCTCTTCTCTACCACTATTTTTACTTTATCAAAGTTTACATCATTTACATTCTGATCTCTATCTATATTTAATTCTTCCTTCCCACGTTTACATATTGATTCTGAGGTTTAAAAAGCAATCAACAGGTCTTCTGATTTCAAGCTGATAGAATAAGATGTTCCACTCCATTATCCTTCTTAAAATTACCTTCCAAACAACCAGGAGAAAAGACACATTAAAAAACAAAACAAATAAATAAAAAAATTCTATCTTAGATGAAACTTGGAGAAAATATCTTAAAATCTTGTATCTGATAAAGGTCTAGTGCCCAGAATATATAAAGAACTCTTACAGCTCAAAAATAAAAAGTTAAATAACCCAATAAAAAAATCCATACGTATTAAAATTGACATTTCTCAAAAAAGACATACAAACGACCAATCAAAAAAAAAAAGCTCAACATCATTAGTTATTAGGGAAGTGCAAACCCAAACCACAATGAGATACTATTTCATACCCACTAAAATAGCTTAATCAACAATCTAGAAAATAATAAGTGTTAATGAAGATGTGGAGAAATTGAAACCATGATTCATTGCTGTTGGGAATGTAAAATGGTACAGCCACCGTGGAAAACAGTTTGGCAACTCCTCAAAAAGTTAGACATATAGTTACTATGTGACTCAGCAATTCCACTGCTGGGTATACACCCAAGAGAAATGAAAACATATGTCCACACAAAAAATTTGTACCCAAGTGCTCATAACAGCATTATCCATAATAGCCAAAAAGTGAAAACAACCCAAATGTCTTATCAGTTGATGAATGGATAATGAAATGTGGTAAATTCATACAGTGGAATGTTATTCAGCCTTAAAAAGGAATGAAGTGCTGATACATGCTACAACATGGATAAACCTTGAAAATATTATGCTAAGTGAAAGAAGCCAGACTTAAAATGCCATATTATCATATGATTCCATCAATATGAAGTGCACAGAATAGGCAAACCTATAGAGATAAAAATTTTATTAGTGGTTGCTAGGGGCTGGGGCAAGGTGGGATGGGGAGTGACTGCTAATGAGTATGGGGTTTCTTTTGGGGGCGATGAAAATGTGCTAGAACAAGACAGTGGTGATAGTTGCACAACTTTGTGAATATACTAAAAACCACTGAATTGTACAGTTTAAAATTACAGTTTTATTGTATGTGAATTATCTTTAAAAAATATCTGTGTCTGAAATATTTTTATTATGTAATTATTTTCTGAAGAACCAGATAGCGTGAAAGACCTACAGAGGGGAGATATAATCATAAAATTAAAAAATCTGTGTTGCAAATTTTGATTAAGATGGAATAAGCCCACTACATCCTGCCTCTCCAACTAATTACAACTAAAAAACCCTGAACAGAATACATAAAAGTACTATCTGAAGTCTCTGAAAAGTTGATAATAACATGTACGTTGGGAAGGGAAATCAAAACTTGAAGAAATAGGGATATGGTGGTAAATTTCCAGTTTTTATTCCCTCTTGTATTTTATTTCCAGTTTTTATTTGGACTTAATCTCAGGGTAGCCCAAACCCTGGAAGTAGGCAGCAAGTGCAGACAGAAAAAACTGCAAGAGAAAACTATTCTGCTCAGAGGACCAGACAAGAAGACCCCCATAGGTTGGGGAGAGTGGGGGAAATCCCATTTGTTTTTTCTTTCCTGACCCTGCCCAGAAGCCAGCCTTTGTCCTGAAGCTGCACATTTGCGACAGTGGCCACATAAGTACCTAAAACTCTGAGAGAGAGAAAAAAAATCCTCCTCAACAAGAGGGGCTTGGAAAATGGACTCCTGTGGTCTGAAGACTTCGTAGGAATCCCTGTTGCTTTTGTTTCTGTTTCCTTTCTTTGTCTCTTTTCCGCAAAGATGGAACTAGTAGCAGCAAGTATGTAAAAGAGTGGGGAGGCTAGGGAAAATGGAACAGAATTTCAAATTCTCATAGACTCCAGACTTTCTGGAGCCAAGGGGGCTGGATGAACCCCTGAAACTATTGCCCTGAGATAATCTTTACACCTTAAACCAAAAAATCCCCTGAAGCTTTCTTAAAATAATAGTTTAGCTTAGCTAGTAAAAAAATGTCTGCCTTGAGCCTTACGCTCTTTTAAAAACTATCTATATGGGTGCAAAGTGACAACATCAACTCAAAAGATTAGACAGGAACCTTAGGGAGCAGTGAGTTGATGTTAATGGAGGAGGAACAACTCAGAAAAGAAGGGTGATGATGGTTGCACAACTCAAAGAATGTAATCAATGTCACTGAATTGCACACTGTATAAACAGTTGAGTTGGTGGATGTTCTGCTGTGGAAGGAGCCCTGGTGGTGCAGTGGTTAAAGTGCTCATCTGCTAACCAAAAAGTTGGTAGTTTGAACTCACCAGTTGCTTTGCTCAAGAAAGATGTGGCAGTTTGCTTTTGTAAAGATTTACAGCCTTGGAAACCCTATGGGGCAGTTCTTCTCTGTCCTATAGGGTCACTATGGGGTTGCTATGAGTTGGAATCAACTCGATGGCAGTGGGTTTGGTTTTTTTTTGTTTCTTACTGTGAATAGTCTCAACAACAACAACAACAACAACAAAAGAGTAGGGAGGCTAAAACCCAGGCTTTCAAGGCACAGAACCAGAAAAGAGGTCCTTGGGAGCCATGAAGTATAGGGGAAATCACGGAGAGAACAGAACTCCAGAAAGAGATTCCATAAAGATGTGCATGAAGTCCTAGGCCCATGCCCAAGATCCACATGTATGGAACTGGAGTGAAACAGCATATCAGAGGCTGGAGAATAACAATTCCTATCCAGATTCTATATCCCACAAAAATATCCTTCAGAAATGAAGGCAAAATAAAGACATTCTCAGATAAAAGAAAATTAAGAAAATTGATTTCCATCAGACATACTCATAAAAAAAAATGCTAAGGAAGATCTTCAGATGGAAGGTAAATGATACTAGAAGGAAACTGGGAACTTCAGGAAGGATGTTGGTAAATGGTAACTATCTGGGTAAATATGATAAACTACTTCTTCCTCTTAAGTTTTAAAAAATATGTATAATGCCTAATAGCAAAATTATAACAGTCTGATGGAGTCTCCAATGTATGTAAATGAAGAGTATGACAACTATACCATAAAGGCAGGGGGGAGGTAAAAGGACCCATATGATTGTTAGGTACCTACATTTCATTTAGAAATATTAATTCATAGTAGATTGTGAAAAGTTAAATTATGTGAAGCGATATAGTAAAAACTCAGTAGACAAATTATAACAGAATACTAAAAATTATTCAAATAATCCAAAAGTAAGGCAGGAAAGGGGAAACAGAAGAACAACCCCCCCCCCAAAAAAAAAAACCCAAAGGAAAAGCAAAACAGAGCAATAAACAGAAACTAATAATAAAATGGTAGACATAAGTTCAACCATACTAGCAATTACATTAACAGTAAATGGTCTAAACACACCAATTAATAAAAAGAGATTATCAGACTGGTTAAAAAACCAAAACCTAGCTATATGCTGCCTCTAAGAAACCTATTTGAAATATGATGGTATAGACAGTTAAAAGAATGGAAAAAATATATCATGCAAATACCAATCAAAAGAAAACTGGAGTGGCTACACTTATTATCAAGACAAAGTATACTGTAGAACAAGAAAAATTACAAGACATAAAAAAGAACATTATACTAGGAAAGTACACATAAGAGGGCCAATTCACCAGGGAGACAAAAGAATTATACATGTGTGTACACCTAACACAGAGCTTCAAAATACATGAAGCAAAAACTGATAGAACTGAAAGGAGAAATAGACAAATCTAATTATAGATGGAGACTTCCACACTCCTCCTTCAGTAATCATTAGAAAAAATAGTAAATCAGTGAAGATTTAACAAATTTATCTCAAGGAAATAGCTCACACGGTTGTAGATGCTGGCAAGTCTCACATCCACGGGTCAGGCATCAGGCTAGAGGTTTCTCCTGACTCATGTAGCTGCAGGGGCTGACAAACCCAAGATCTGCAGATCAGATGGCAGGCCGCTGGCTCACAGGGTGGAAAGGCTGAAAAATCCCAAGAAAGGCAGGCAATATGTCAGGCTGCTGGCTCAAGTGCCATGATCCAGAGGTCAGATGATGATGAGCCAGATGCAGGATCCAGAGCAAACAAGTGAGCTTTCCCAGAATGTCCAAATACATATTGGATGCAGGCCACACCCCTTACAACTGATTGGCTGATAACATCGGATCACATCATGGAGGATGACTATATCATTACATAACTGCCAAATTACATCATTACATAACTGTCAAACCACTGAGAATTGTGGCCCAGCCAAGTTGACACACAGCCTTAATCATCACAATTGGCAAGGGTATTGAAGACCTATACAACAGCATTAACCAACTTGACCTAACTGATATTGATAAAACTCTCCACCCAAAAATATAGTGGAATACACATTCTTTTGAAACGTACATGGAACATTCATCATGGTGGACCATATCCTGGGTCATATAATTAAGCTTAACAAATTTAAAAGAATGAAAATAATTCAAAGTATTTTCTCTGACCTTAATGGTGTTAAAACTAGAAATAACAGAAAGACAGCTGGAAAATCCCCCAATACTTGGAAATTAAGCATACACAAATAATATACAGGTCAAAAAGTAAATCTCAAGATAAGTTAGAACATATTTTTTAATGAATGAAATAAAAATACAACATATCAAATTTGTGGGACTCAAAATTTATGGAACTCAATTAAAGCAGTGTTTAGAGGAAAATTTATAGTCTTAAATGAAAATGTTAATAAGGAAAGTCTCCAATCAATAACCTAAGCTTTCACCTTAAACAACTACTTAAAAAAAGAGCAAAATAAGCCCAAAGCAAACCGAAGAAAGGAAATAATAATGATAAGAAAATAAATCAATGAAATGCAAAACAGAAAAGCAATAGAGAAAAACCAGTGAAACAAAAGAGGATTTTTTGAAATCAATAAAATGGATACACCTCTAGGCTCACTTTCCAGGAAATAAAAAGAAGAGAAGACACAAAAATTACCAATATTTGGAATGAAAGAGGGGGTATCACTATAGAACCTGCACACTTTACAAGGATAAGAAAAAAGTACAAACAACTCTAGATACATAAATTCAACAACATAGTTGACATGGAGCAAATCCTTGAAAAAAACAAATTACCAAAACTCAAGAAAAAATAGATAACTTGTGTAGTCCTATATCTATTAAGGAAATTGCATTCATGTTAGAAATTTTCCAAAAAAGAAAAATCCAGGCTTTACTGGTGAATTTTGCCAAACATTTAATGAAGAAATAACACCATTTCTACAAAATCTCTTCCAAAAAATAGATAAGGAGCTACTCGCTTACTTCCAAACTCATTTTAAGAGGCCAGCATCATTTTGAATCAAAACCCAGACAAAGACAGTACAAGAAAAGAAAACACAGACCAACAACCTTAATGACATAGATGCCAAAATCTTCAACAAAATTCTAGAAAATTGAATCCAGCAATATATAAAAAGAATAATATGTCACAACCAAATGAGATTTGCCCTGAGAATGCAAGATGGGCTTAGTATTAAATCAATCAATGTAATCCATCATATTAACACACTAGAGAAGAAAAAGCTTCTGAGTTGGCTAGATAGTTCTGGCTTTGTCAGGGCTCCCTCATGTGTTTGTGATCAGTTGTGGGTTGGATAGGCAGCTCAATGATCTTAGGTGGGCTTGCTTACCTGTTCGGGGGTCACCTGATGTTGGATGGTCTAGGATGACATTGGGATGGCTGGAATGACTCTGTTCTCCTCCACGTGGTCTCTCTTATTCTCCAGCAGGCTAACTTAGGCTTGTTCTTGAGTCAGGAGCAAGGATGCACAAAAGAACACAGAATTGTGCACCTCTTGAGATCCTAGTTTGGCGCTGGTGCACTATTACTTCCATTGCAGCTTATTGTCAAAGGAAGTGACAAGACTAGCCCAGATTAAGAGTATGGAAATGGATATACTCTTTGACTGGAAGACCTACAAACTCACATTGCAAAAGGGCATGGGTGCAGGGAGGGATGGAGAATTCAATCCATTTATTGCCATCGCTGTGCAAACAGAAAGTCATTTAGATATCTTAAAGAAAAGGGAGTTTGTTATAAAATGCACATGGCTAGATATTTTATCTATTCACCTAGAGATAGAAACTCAATTTCCCTCTCTGTCTTGCTAATGGGTGTGTCTCTTTCTATCACAACCACCAATGAACCCATTATCCAGATCTTTGGTACTAATTACTGACAGAGAATCTGACAGATCAAATCTATTTTGGGCCATCCACTGACCTGTAGTTTGACTAGTGATTCCTACCCGTATCCCCTCTGCACTTACCATTCCAGTAATTGCCAACAATGTCCTATTCTTAAGTGTCTGCAACTCTCTGCCTAAGGGCTTTCTCTTGGCCCAAGCTAGTGGGGGCAGTCTGGCAGTGCTAGGGAGCTGTCCTAAATCAATGGCATGAGAATTGGTAGACATGACAGAGGATTTGTACTGATGGTCCTAATTCTTTGCCCTCCCTGAATTCATGCCCCTTGCCTTCTGACTGTGCAGTTCCTCTCACTAAAGAAGTGATATTTATTTCCCCAAATATTGAATCTGGGCTTCATGTGATTTTCTTTGGCCCATAGGATGTCAAGCTGGATTCAGAAGAGGATGTGGAATGATGGATATCATTGCTGACGTCAGATGGATCTTGACTGAAAGCAGAGAATACCGGAAAGATGTATCTGTGTTTTATTGACTATGCAAAGGCATTTGACTGTGTGGATCATAATAAATTATTGATAACATTGTGAAGAATGGGAATTCCAGAACACTTAATTGTGCTCATGTGGAACCTGTACATAGACCAAGAGGCAGTCATTTGAATAGAACAAGGAGATACAACGTGGGTTAACATCAGGAAAGGTGTGCGTCAGGGTTGTATCCTTTCACCATACTTATTCAATCTGTATGCTGAGCAAATAATTTGAGAAGCTGGACTATATGAAGAAGAACACGGCATAAGGATTGGAGGAAGACTCGTTAACAACCTGTGATATGCAGATGACACAACCTTGCTTGCTGAAAGTAAAGAGGACTTCAAGTACTTACTGATGAAGATCAAAGTCTACAACCTTCAGTATGGATTACACTTTAACATGAAGAAAACAAAAATCCTCACAACATCATGATAAACAGAGAAAAGATTAAAGTTGTCAAGTATTTTATTTTACTTGGATCCACAATCAACACCCATGGAAGCAGCAGTCAAGAAATCAAAAGACGTATTGCATTGGGTAAATCTGCTGCAAAAGACCTCTTTAAAGCTTTGAAAAGCAAAGATGTCACTTTGAGGACTAAGGTGTACCTGACCCAGGCCGTGATATCTTCAATTACTTCATATGCATGTGAAAGCTGGACAATGAATAAGGAAGATTGAAGAAGAAAGGATGCCTTTGAATTATGATTATGGTGTTGGTGAAGAATATTGAATATACCAGAAGAATGAACAAATGTGTCTTGGAAGAAGTACAGCTAGAGTGCTGCTTAGAAGCAAGGATGATGAGACTTCATCTCATGTACTTTGAACATGTTATCAGGAGGGACCAGTCCCTGGAGAAGGACATCATGCTCGGTAAAGTAGAGGGTCAGTGAAAGAGAGGAAGACCCTCAATGAGATGGATTGATACAGTGGCTGCAATGACGAGTTCAAGCATAGCAATGACTGTGAGGATGGCGCAGGACCTGGCAGTGTTTCATTTTGTTGTACGTAGGGTCACTACGAGTTGGAACCGACTGGATGGCACCTAACAACAACAACATAAGATGTCAGCCAACTTAACGCAAGCAGAGGCTGGGAAATCGCTTATGTTTCTGCTTTCTCCCCTATTCCTCTGGGATTGCTGTGAGAACATGGCCAGGCTAGCCTTCTGTAGGAAGAGACGCACGAAGAAGCCAAGGCCGTTGTAGAGCAGCTGATAATCAGATGACCTCTGGGCAAGTGAGAGAGAGCCCAGCTAAGATCAGCAGAGTCAACCATCCAACCCACAGCTGGACTGCAGATGTGTGAGTGAGCTTAGCGGAGATCAGAAGAACTTGCTCAGCTGACCTGCAGACCCATGAACAGAATCAATGGTTGTTATTTTAAGCTACTGACTTCCTCTTGAACTACCAGCCCAGAGGCTTATTGATTCAGGCAGGAAAGGTTAGGTTCTTGACTTCTTTAGCAAGAGATAGGCTTGTGCCTTAGGCATTGTTGGAAAGGTTTTCCTAAGTTCCTTACATTCTTCTTTAGCACAGCAAAACCCAGTCTTCGTAGAGTTTATCTTATTTAGTAAAGAAAGAAATATTTATCCCCATTAAGGCTTAGCCTTGAGGCTAGGGTTGGGAAAAAGGAGAATATGACACAGGAGAAAGCCTGTCCTTTCAGATGAGATGTATGAGGAGCAAAGAGGAGGCAGACAGAGGGAGAGATAGAGGCAGAAAAGGGAACCACTGGGCCTGCGAATCCTGATGTTCTCTCTCATGAAGATGAGGGGACACCATTAGAGAAGACTGTGCAGATCTGAGGACACCATTATGCCATTACCATGAGGACACTTGAGACCCTCCTCCTTATAGCCAAATGCCATTTTGAAAAGGTATATTTGTGCAAAGGTGTGTTGGGTGTCCATTTATGTGAGGTTGGGGAATGCCATGAATAAGAGAGACTGAACTGGATAGTGATTACTTCTAGAGGGAGAGAAGAAATTGTGATCTGGAAACGTCACATGAAGGATTTCTGGGGTTGTAGCAATTTTCTATTTTTTTTTCTTCTTTTTTTATTTTTTTATTTTTTTATTGTACTTCAGGTGAAGGCTTACAGAACAAATAGTTTCTCATGAAACAGAAGTACACATGTTATTTTATGACATTGGTTAAC
>NW_004443985.1:8011789-8023291 GCF_000243295.1 Trichechus manatus latirostris
GAGTATTAGAGATTTGAATTCTGTATCAGGTAGTTCTAGTGCATTTTCTTCCACAGGAGAGTCATCTGGTGTTTTATTTTGGACGCCTACTGGAACCATCCTGTCCTATTTTTGTAAATGTTTTGATATTGTCTGCTTTCTTCGGGGCATTCAGTAGTTATTTTTCTCGTTTATTGATTGTAGATTTGTTTGTTTCGTCCCTTTTTTAAAAAAAAAATTTGACTGTCTGAGCAGGCAGACTGTGTGCTTTGTTGTTTGCTCCTCTGTGGGCACAATACTTTTTGCCTCCTTCTCCAATTGGCAGGGTCAGTCACTCAGATATGATACAGCAAGGCAGGTCTAGCTGAAGAGGAGTTACTGGGAGGGGTTGTTTGTGGCACTTACTACAGCCTCCAGAGCGGCTCAGTAATCAGCGTAGGGCAGGTTCCAGTAGGCCGTGCCTGTGCTGCTTGGTGGTGTGATGTGAAGCGCATGGTGCAGGTAGGCAGGAAGCAGCGGGGAGATGGTTATGTGTGGAGCTAAGATGGATATAGGAGAGAGGAGAGAGGAACAGGAGCCAAAAACATACAAAGAAACAAAAAAGAATGCTAGGGGAGCTTGCTGTTGGAGTGGAGAGATGAGAGACTATGAAATGGAGAAAAACAGAAAGGGGAGGAGGAAGAAAAGAAAAGAATGAATAAATAAGAATCAGAAAGGTTAAAGAACTGCAAAGTTCATACCTACCGGTGCAGGTATGAGGTCTGGGGAAGTCACTCTCATATGTTGTACAGCCTGGCTAGAAGGTGTAGAGGTCTACAATGCCAGGTATTCAGGGAACAGAAAGAGAAGCAAGATATAGAGAGACGAGAAACTAAGCAATGAAGAAAGACAAAAAGGGAAAAAGAGGAAAAAGAAAACAAAAAAAATTAAAAAAAAACAAAACAAGAAAGGCCCCCAAAGAAACAGAAACAAACAAACAAAACCAACGTAAAAAGAAATGTGCTCAGGGATCCCTCTGCACTTCTGTGGAAGCTGAAGGGGCGTCTCCCTGCCACGCAGCTCAGCCTGGCCAGAAAGGGCTCCCAACTCAAGAAAAGGAAAAGAAAACAAACAAACAATTCAAAATAAACAAACGAACAAAAGCCCCAGGATCCCACCAGCATGGCAGCCCAAACTGGGAAGCAGCTCCACACTCGAACGGAGCTCCTCAGCCCCTCAGGAAGAAGCAAAGATGGCGCACGGAGCCAGGTACTTGAGCGAAGGGAGGGGGAGGTGGCGAGAGGCAAGTAAGAAATCAAAAGAAGTAGGAAAAAAAGCAACACCAGCAGCCAACAAATGGCACTCAGAGAGCCAGCTAGTGTGGGCTGGTGTTTCTGGACAAGAGACTGTGTCCGTGGGAAGCAGAGGGGGCCGAGTGTGGGTGAAGAAGGGCAGAGAGTGGGAAAGCGTATATCACAAATTACCGGCTCTCTGCAGCCCCTCAGGAAGAAGCAAGGATGGCGCACGGAGCGAGGTACTCGAGCGAAAGGAGGAGGAGCTGGGGAGAGGCAGGGAAGAAATAAAAAGAAGTGGAAAAAAAGCAACACCAGCAGGCAACAAATGGCACTCAGACAGCCACCCGTTCGGGTGTGTGGAATCCAAGCAGCTGCTGTTTCCCAGTCAAGAGACTGTGGCTGCGGGAAGCAGAGGAGGCCAAGTCAGGGTGAAGAAGGGTGTGGGGTGGGAAAGTGTATATCACCAATTACCGGTTGTTTTGTCTCCCGCTGGAAGCTCTGTGAGACTGCTTTCTCGTACCCCGTGTTTGCTGGTCTCCGATAGGAGTCCAAGATGGCGGATCCGTGCTGCGTTAGCTGGTATGGGATCTCTGCATGAACTTCTCCTCGCTCTCCGTTCTCTGTCAGTTTTTTCACTCCATTTGGTGCTTGGCTGAGTTCTTTATCTCTTCATTTGATGTTTAAGGGTTTCAGGACTGTTGTATTCTCTGTTCGGCTTAGTTTTTCAGATCTTTGCTGTGGAGGGACGGTGTGGTGCTTCTGCCTAGAGCTCCATTTTTTCCAATTTTGTATTTCTTGACTGGGTGTTCATGGCCATCTTTAGCATTATCTCATGGTTGCAAAATGGCTCCTGCACCTCCAAGTAGCATGTCTATGCCCCACACAGGATAAAGCTGAATCTCTTAAAGGGCTTTCCTGGAGGTCATAGCCAACAAATTCCACTTATCTCTCATTGACCAGGACTGGGTTATATGGTTACATCTAGTTGCAAAGTCATCTAGCACACCACCACCACTAGTTGCCGTTGAGTGGATTCAATTCATGTCAACCCTATGTGTGTCAGAGTCAAACTGTGCTCCATAGGCTTTTCAATGGCTAATTTTTCAGAAGTAGATCACCAGGCCTTTCTTCCAGAGCACCTCTGGGTGGACTTGAACCTCCAACCTTTTGATTAGCAGTCAAGCGCATAAACCGTTTGCATCACCAGGTACAAGGGAATATAGGAGGTCAGTGATGTTCAGTGCACATGTTGTCAACCTAAATCTTTTGTGTTTAGGTTTTTAGGTTTCCATTAGTAAGGAAGAAGGGGAAAACAGATTTTGGGTAGGCATATAAACTAGGGTAATGGTAACAGCTTTAACAAGGAAACTCTAAAATTTAAGTGGCCTAACACAAAAGAATTTTATTTCTAGGTCATAAGTTCTAAGAGTCCAATGTGGGTATTCCTGGTCAGTGGACAGCTTTCCATCTTGCTGCTCTGCCATCTCCTAGGGCAGTGGAATCCTCTACATCCATTAGGTGGATGGGAAAAGAGGTTAGAGAAGGTACGCAGTGTCTTATCCACAGTGGCCTAGAAATGACATGTATCACTTCTGCCCATATTCCACTGGTGAGAACTAGTCACATGGATCCATCTAGAAGCAAGCGGTTCTGGGAAATGTAGTCTTTGGTTAGGCAGTTGCTTCCAGTGACAACTCTATACCTGGAAAGAACATAATTTTTTTTCTCATTTTATTCTTTTAATTTGCTTATATTGTGTAGACTGGATAACATTTTTTTAAATTTATTGAAGTGTAGTATACAATCAGAAACATGCATATATCAAAATGTACACAATGTGATTCTTATGTACCTAAAGTATGAAAATTGTTAACTACTGGACAACTCTGAATCTAGAGCTTCTTCCTATTTTGTGCTAGAATCTGTCTCCCTTGTATCTACCCATTTGTTCTACTTTTTCCCATGTAGAAAAACTCTGTACCTTTTAAAACTAGAACAGAAGCACCGTGAGAATTGAGATTTTTGTATCTTATATTTATTTTAGGACTGGAGCTCTGGTGGTGCAGTGGTTAAGAGCTACAACTGCTAACAAAAAGGTCGGCAGATCAAATCCACCAGCTGCTCCTTGGAAACCCTGTGGGGCAGTTCTCTGTCCTATAGGGTTGCTATGAGTTGGAATCGACTCGATGGGAATAGTTTTTTTTTTTTAAATATATATATTTATTTTATCCCTAGTACCTAAAATAATGTCTGACACATATTGCTCAAAATATATTTGAATAAATAGATGAATGAAGGAAAGGACAAACCCATCGGGTATTAGAGCCATTCAGATATTTGATGATAACTTCTATCTAAGTTTAAGGGCAATGGTAGAATTCTTACCTTCTGTGCAGGAGACCTGGATTCAATTCCCTGTCAATGCAGCTCACACGCAGCCTCCACTTAGAGGCTTACTTGTTGCTGTGATGCTGAATAGGTTTGAGTGGAGCTTCTAGACTAAGACCAAAAAATACCAAACCAAACATGTTGCTGTGGAGTTGATTCCAACTCACAGAGACCCTGTAGGACAGAATAGAACTGCCCCATAAGGTTTAGGAGAGGCTGGTGGATTCGAACTGCCGACCTTTTGGTTAGCAGCCAAGCTCTTAACCACTGCGTCTCCGTTTAGCCTATTAAATAGTTAATTAAGTGTGATAGTAGCCTACATATTGACTGGGGTCACATGAGACACTGCCCTTTCACAGCTGGATGAAATTAGCCTGAACCCTATTTAATAGTTTGTGGAAAGTCCAGTGCCCCATCGTATTAACTCCTCTGGCCGTCCTCTGCTTGCCATCCCATCCTTGCCATTCCATACATACCATCCCATGCACACACCCCATGCAGGCCTTCCTACGCGTTTCGCCCCAAAGCTTTTGTGTGGTAGACTATACTAAATGTTTGGGAGGCAGAGACGTTTTCATTTCATTAACAGGAACCACTAACAATTGAATATTAAGACACCCCTGTTCTTAGAAAGAAAGTTGGCCATTTCTGCACTTCAGGCTCTAGCTGCTACCAAAATTGCTTGACAAGGCCACCTGTATAGCTATGCAGTTTGGCACTGTACAAAGGAATCTGACCAAAGTTGGTGGGCCAGGATCAAACCCAGCCTGTGTTCTGCTGGTCAAGCTGTGAGCCCTCGTGAAGGGCTGCGTCTGTCCAGAGGTGGTCCTTTCCTGTAACTAATCCACCCAAATGGGTCACTTTTGTCTAAGTCACTCAAAGGCCATGTTGCTGGGTCATTTACTTTCTTCTATCTCCTTATTCCCTCCCTGGTCTTTATATTCAAGGAGCAATAAGGGAAATCCATATTCCCTTAGCCTAAACCCTTGGGGACACACATTTATTTTCTGAACTCAGAAATTTTCAGAATGTAGAAAGGTACACGTACTCCATGTTATGCAATAATGCCGGCAGGGTCTGGGAAAGCACGCTTTAATTAAACACATTAATATTTTCCTGGAAAAATACATGAATATTCACACTAAGTGGGATGAATAAAAACTATAAATAGTCAGATCTTGCCAGCAAGTGAGTTCAAGTCAGGTGAGGTTTTGCTGCCATTGAGTTTTAAAAAAGTGTTTGATTTTCAGAGCCTTTTGGGTTTCCGAATAAGGGATTTAGAACCCATATGTTCTTACGCAAGGAGCCCTGGTGGCACAGTGGTTGAAGTGCTCGGCTGCTAACCAAAAGGTCCACAGTTTGAACCCACCATCTCCTCCGCGGGAGAAAGATGTGGCAGTCTGCTTCTGTAGAGATTTACAGTCTTGGAAACCTTATGGGGCAGTTCTACCCTGTCCTGTGGGGTTGCTATGAGTCAGAATTGACTCGATGGCAGTGGGTTTGGTTTTACTTTCTTTTGCAGAGCTTTTGGAGTCTTTCCAACTCCCATGCACATCCTCAACTCTGGGTCTCCCTCTGCCTCCCCAAAATGGTGCTGAAGATTTGAAACGACCTGTTCTCAAAGTCTAACTGGCTGGATTAGGTTCTCAGACTAGTGTGTTCCAAATCTTTGCTGCTTAAAAAATCACCTGAGGAGTTTAAAAAAAAAATCCTAATGTCTAGGTGGTACCCAGACCAATTAAGTCAGAATGTTGGGGTGGGAGCCACTTTTTAAAGATCTCTAGGTGATTCCAAAGGAGTCTCTAGGTGGTGCAAATGGTTAACATGCTCAACTGCTAGCCAAAAGGCTGAAAGTTTGAATCCACCCAGACGTGCCTTGGAAGAAAGGCCTGGTGATCTGCTTCCAAAAAAATCAGCCATTGAGAACCCTATAGAGCACTGTTCCACTCTGACATACATGGAGTGGTTGCCATGATGGCAACTGGTTTAGGTAATTCCAAAATGAAGCAAAGTTTGGGAAACACTGGCTTCATTGAAAAGGGGGATCATTTGAGAAGATGATGGGGCATGTCTCTTAGTTACAGGGAAGTCTAAGCTAAAACTGGAACAAAAGGCTCAAAAACCACCTTGTCTTAGGCTGGGTTCTCTAGAGATGCAAAAACAGTAAAGCCAATAAACATATATATGTATATATAGAGAGAGATTTATATAAAGGAAATAGCTCACGTGGTTGTAGAGGCTGGAACATCCTCAGTCTGTGGGTCAGGCTGGAGGCTTCGTCCGATTCATGTATTCACCAGGGCTGGCGAACCTAGGATCAGCAGGTCAGACAGCAGGGCTCTTGCTCATAGGCTGAGAAGACCAACAAACCCCAAGATCAGCAGGCAAGCTGGCAGGTAAGCTACTAGCTCAAGTCCCAAGAACCATAGGTTAGATGAACAGGAGCCAGCGGCAGGATCCAGAGTGAGCAAAAGCCCGTGAACCTTGCCAGAAAGTCCACTTATATTTGATGCAGGCCACACCCCCAAGGAAACTCCCTTTCAACTGATGGGCTACTCACAGCAGATTCCGTCATGGAGGTGATCACATTATATCAAATCTTATCGTGGAAGTGATCACATCATCATATGACTGCCAAACTACATCATAACTGCCAAACCACTGAGAATCATGGCCAGCCAAGCTGACCCACAACCTTAATGATCACACACCTCTTGCCTCTGCTCTGCAGTCTGGAAATGGGTAAGGAGTTGGGCGGGGCCATCACCAGCCTGCTGCCCCAGGACAAAAAGCTAGAACCCTATGGTGAAGTAGTAGGTTATAGTAGGGAATTTGGTCTGTTGAGAGTCCAAAATAAGACTCTGATGGCCAAGGGTGAACCAGCCAAGGGAATGTGCGTATCTCCCTACCTCATCCTGAACTTCAGAACTGGCTAACTGGGGCCTTGTTTCTCCCGTGCTTCCTCTGGCCTCCATCCTGCTTAACGGCCAATTCAGCTTACAATCCTTGAGGTTCCAATCTATTTTCTTCTCTGGTGGGACCCTTTGGCCTGATGATGAAGTTGGGTTTCTCCATATTGCTCTTGACGCTCTAACCTCAGGGCTCATGGCCACCTTCTTTCCATGTTGGGTTCCTCATGGTACTCATTCCACCTGATCAGGTTTTGGCTCCTAGGTTGCTGCTCCAGCATTGTCCTGTTGGCTGCACCCTAGAAGGCCCCCTTTGAAAGTTAGAAAGCAGGCAGTGTACACGTGGTCAAAACCAGGTTGCCAAAAGCCAGACCAGTAGTTAGAGTACAAAGTGGAAGAGGCAAGGGAGCAGGTGAGTAATATAGTTTGGATTATGGCTCAGCAAATTTTCAGTCCCTTCCGCCTCACTTTCTTGCCTTACTGATGTTGGACTTAGTTGTGTGACTTTTTTTTGGCCCATGGAATTTTAGCCGACTTGATATCTAAGTTTCCTTGTGCTGTTGTAACACAAATAGCATAAGTGAGTAGCTTTAAAGAGCAGAAATGTATTTTCTCACAGTTCTGGAGGCTAAACGTCCAGATCAGTGTCCTGGCTGTGTGGATTCCTTCTTTGTTGGTAGCCATGGGCATTCCTTGACATTCCTTGGCTTGTAGACAACCCTTACATGGCGCCTGTATTCCCTGTGTGTGTGTTTCTACCACTTGATATGAACAGATGCCTTCAATGTGCTTGCGTTGTTGGGCGTGCTCTCTTACGATACAGTGATCTAGTATAAGGAAAGCATGCCTAGATATCTGCTGCTTATTCAGTCTAAGGCCCAGAGTAAAGAGATGCATGGAGCAGATCTGAATCCAACACACAGCTTGGAGCCAAGCCAGTCAACCTGCAGCCTAAAGTGAACTATCCCAGCAGACTCAGAGAACTGTGAGTGAGAAACACACATGCTTGTTTTTGTAGCCACTGAGTTTTGGGATGTTTTGTTATGCAGCACCATTGTGTCAATAGCTGACTAACACCAAGAGAAATCAGGGGCACATTCAAAGGTCATTCCTGACTCAGCAAGTAAGTCTCTGTATTTCAGTCTGGTCTTAGGGTCAATCCTAGGGGGTAACTAGCCTAGTGCTGGCAGGTAGAGGCAGGTAAGCCACACTGAGTTGCTAGTAAGTAGGTTAGCCCAAGATGCGGGTGAGAGGTTTGGAGGAGGGAACTAATGATGTCAGTTTCACACCCAGAATTTGTTTTAAATAGAAATGAATCAGGTAAGCAACTCAGTGTGGCCATTTTATAAAAGAGTTAAGTATCTTGCTCCAAATCATCTCTAGCATACAATCAAAATCAGTCATTTCTCTTTCTGGGAAATACTCCTAACTCCTTGCTCACCCCAAAACTATCCTCAGCCTTTCTGTTGTTGTTTTAGAGTGTCAGAGAATGACCTGAAGTGTGATTGTGTCTTCTATGTTTGTCTTCATAGAAAAGCCAGTCTGGTCTTGGCCTCTGGGCACAAGAACAATAAATTAAAAAAAAAGATTTAAGTCAAACAGAACCTCATATGCTCTCCAATCCAGTTTCTTTCTTTTTTTTCTTCTTTAAGGAATTGTCTTAGCCTAGCCTATTAGGGAGAAAAAAAGCACTATTGTTTAATTCATCATTAAAATATGGAATAAGCAAATAAAATGATGTTTTTCCTAATTAAATCCCACTACTTCTATGTAGTGGGATAAAGGATAATCTTGACTACACAAGATGTAGGTATCAGTGAATCAAATTATTCTTCTGGCCAAAGAAGTCAAGGAAACATTGCGTTAAATAGTGTTTAACAGCTTTCTCTACTGCAGGACTTTTCAGAGCCTTTGCTAAGCAAGTGGACATTCTGAGTCTGCACAAATAAAGCATTTCCCAAATTTAGTTGAAAAATAAAGGCTTTTTTTTAATCCCAGATGATCTCTTGGGATGAGTGTGGAAAACACTTTTGGTGGGACGGTATTAGATAAATATCTGGGCTTGTACTAATCTCTTTGTGACGGTTAGAGGCTATCCCTGAAGCAATGACAGTGGTGGGTACCCTCTGGAATGGAATCCTGTTAAGACTTGGCTTCCTAGACCTGTGACTACCCACGGATCAAGGGCCAAATACATTGCTCTCTTCTCTCTTTCCTGGGACTACTCTTTAGAATGCATGGAACAAATCTGGCAAGCTTGTTCATGTCTAGATAGTTATAAATATGTAAATATTTCATCACTGCTGTCTCCCTCTGTACAATGCAATCTTTCGTGAAGGTATTTGGGCTGACAGAACTCAACTCCATCGGCACCCCCATATCTGTCACTGTTTTTCTCCTGGAATTTAATTGTCAAGAGCCACTCATGGGACCATATTTGTTAACATTCTAGAAGAGACTCTTTCTCCAAGGATCCGTGCTCCGACTCCCTGGTTTTTCCCTATGGTTGACAAGAAGGGCCTCTAAGCTGAAGCCCCTCACATGGGGCTTGCCCTGTCCTCACCTCTTACCCCAGGAATGTGCCAGGTTGCTTCTCCATTCAGCAAACACAGGCCGGGTGATTTAAATTTCCCTCCCTTGCACTCATGTCCTTTTCATCACTAGGACGGTACTCTTTCTTCTTTTCTAAAGATAGAAGGCTTGCTAGGGCTGGGACACAGGGCTCATTGGAGGGAAATCAAGAGGAAAATTGCAGGAAAAAAAATTTCCCAATTTGGAGATTTTCCAAGATAGAAAACCACAGATTTTTTTTTTTTTTTTTGGTTTCCCATATATTTCTTCCATACGCATATGGAGCTAGAGTTGATAATTCCAGTTATTTAGCACTTGTCAATTTCTATCAGGACCAAGGAGCTGGGAAATGAGGATTCTGGGAAGCTTTGTGAGAAAATAATTAACAAAAATCACTAGCCTAAAAAAAGAGAGCTCTCAACAGTACCACAGTGTTAGATGGCAGTCTTTTACTCTAGCCTAGTGTTCCTCAGAGGAGCCCTGGTTGCACGTGGTTAAAGCGCTCGGCTG
Source organism: Trichechus manatus latirostris (assembly GCF_000243295.1). NCBI lineage: Eukaryota > Metazoa > Chordata > Mammalia > Sirenia > Trichechidae > Trichechus > Trichechus manatus. The sequence goes on from NW_004443985.1 coordinate 8,021,421, forward strand.
GTAACAGAAAGGTTGGTGGTTCGAACCTACCAGCTGATACACAGGAGAAAGATGTGACAGTCGGTTTCCATAAAGATTTACAACCTTGGAAATCCTATGTGGGCAGTTCTAAGTTCTACTCTGTCCTACAGGATCGCTATGAGTTGGAATCGACTCGACAGCAGTGGATTTTTTTTTTTTTTTTGAACGTTCCTCATGATTTTGGGTCATAACATCAGAAGTAGGCATGCGATGATGTAAAGCCAACTTCCTGACCACAATTTGCATTTAATTGTCTTTGCTTTAACACTTCAGGTGATTGTGTGGAGTTTGGCATTTTGGAGCTTTGGTTTTGTTACTGTAAGGGTGGATTGTTGGAAAGAGAAGAGAAACAAATAGCCCAATGACTCGGCATCATCAGAGACTGCCACACGTACCTACAATCAACCATCTTTCCTAGGTTAATATTCCTTGATATTAATGAATCTCACAGTAGCTTCTGCTGTTTTAATCTCTGCAAGAGACCCATTTTCTGCTTCTCACCATGTTTCACTGTGGCAGGAGCTTCCCACCACCATTCTGCATAGCCATTGAACTTAACTTTGATTTGCATTGTCCTCATTTTTCCCATTTATTAGCAAGCATATTGGCTCTGCCAGAGTCGTGTAATTATCTTTGCGTCTGCCAGATTAGGGCATATGGTGTATTATTTTGGGAAGGCAGATAATGCTTCCATTTGGAGCAGCATCGGAGCAGTCTGCACATGCCTTAGAAAAGGTTTCTGTATAAATTAATTTTCCCTCTCAACTGTGTAATGACAGTATATTAATTTTTTGCTCTTTGAGGTATACAGACTTAACTTGGAGAGGATTTTATAATGGTCTCCCATGACACCATAATATCACACGCAAGTAAAATTTTGCTGAAGATCATTCAAAAGTGGCTGCAGCACTGTATCAACAGGGAACTGCCAGAAATTCACGCCGGATCCACAAGAGGACGTGGTACCAGGGATATCATTGCTGATGTCAGATGGATCCTAGCTGAAAGCAGAGAATACCAGAAAGTTGTTTGCCTGTGTTTTATTGACTATGCAAAGGCATTTGACTGTGTGGATCATAACAAATTATGGATAACAATATGAAGAACGGGAATTCCAGAACACTGAATTGTGCTCATGAAGAACCTGTACATAGCCCAAGAGGCAGTCGTTCGAACATAACAAGGGGATACTGCATGGTTTAAAGTCAGGAGAGGTGTGTGTTGGAGCTGTATCTTTTCACCATACCTGTTCAGTCTGTATGCTGAGCAAATAATCCAAGAAGCTGGACTGTATGAAGAAGAACACAGCATCAGGATTAGAGGAAGACTTATTAACAACCTGCGTTATGCAGATGACACAACCTTGCTTGCTTAAAGTGAAGAGAACTTGAAGCACTTGCTGATAAAGATCAAAGACCACAGCCTTCAGTATGGGTGACACCTCAACATAAAGAAAACAAAAATCCTCACAACTGGAGCAATAAACAACATCATGATAAACGGAGGAGAAAAGATTGAAATTGTCAAGGATTTCATTTTACTTGGATCCACAATCAACACCCATGGGAGCAACAGTCAAGAAATCAAACGATGCATTGCATTGGGCAAATCTGCTGCAAAAGACCTCTTTAAAGTGTTGAAAAGCAAAGATGTCACCTTGAAGACTAAGATGCACCTGACCCAAGCCATGGTATTTTCAATCCCCTCATATGCATGTGAAAGCTGGACAATGAACAAGGAAGACTGAAGAATTGATGCCTTTGAATTGTGGTGTTGGCAAAGTATATTGAATATACCATGGACTGCCAAAAGAAAGAACAAATCTGTCTTGGAAGAAGTACAACCAGAAT
>NW_004443985.1:8023391-8070509 GCF_000243295.1 Trichechus manatus latirostris
GCAACAATGGGCTCAAGCAAAACAACGATTGTGAGCATGGCGCAGGACCAGGCAGTGTTTCATTTTGTGGTACATGGGGTCACTATGAGTTGGAACTGACTCGACCGCACCTAACAACAACAACATGATACCATTGGTTCAGCAATTTAAATATCTTAGCCTGGAGATTTTTTTTTTTTTTAAGAAAGCAAACTGATAATCTGGTGTGCCTTCGAAAAAGGCCACCGAATCAACAACATTGGGCCTGAAGAGAAATAGGAGGGTTGTCAGATGCTTTTCACCACTTCCGGCACATCAGACACTTCATCTGAGCAGGGGAGGCCGTACACCAGAAGTCAAGACTTCAAAGTGGCGCCAGCTGGCTCTCTCCATGGAGTCTAATTGGAGTCATGCAACTAAACTCCTGCCTAGCACTTTGGAAAGTCAGGTAATATGTCCTGGAGACATCTCAACTTGAAAACATTTGTCATGGGCGATTTGTTTAAAGGAAAAAACTGGATTTGCTTTTATTACTCTTTTTCATTGATGTGCGCTGGTTAAAAGAAGTAGATGATATCTCTAAAGGTAACCAGCCTGAAAATTTTACCTACTTTTGCAGTTTTTTTTTTTTTTTAAGGCTTTTGTCTCTCTGTTTAAGAAGCCCTTAGTTCATCTAGAGTAGACGACCTTTGAAAACACCTCAACCATCACACTCTACGGCTTCCTGATTTCCACTGTTGCATCAGTTATTCCTCCAAAGGGTTGTGACCAGGATTGTTTGGAGCAGTGGTTCTCAAGCTGACCAAGCAACAGAATCACCCAGACTGCTTGTTCGAACAGATTGCTGGGCCCCTGTCCCGGTGTTTCTGACTTTGTTGATCTGGGCTAAGACCTGAGATGTTGCCTTTCTACTAAGTTCACAGGTGATGCTGAAGTTTCTAGCCTGGGGAACCACCCTTGGAGAATGTCTTACTTATCTAGTGCTGCTATAACAGAAATACAAATGGATGGCTTCAACAAAGATAAATTTATTCTCTCACAGTCTAGTAGGCTAGAAATGTGAATTCAGGGTGCCAGCTCCAGGAGAAGGCTTTCTCTCTCTGTTAGCTCTGGGGGAAGGTCTTTGTCATCAATCTTTCCCAGTTGAGGAGCTTCTCATTGCAGGCACCCTGGGTTCAATGGATGCACTATTCTTCTGGCTCTTGTCTTTTGGTGGTATGAGGTCCCCGTGTCTCTCTACTCGCTTCTCTCTTTTATATCTCTAAAGAGATTTATTTAAAACACAACCTAATCTTGTAGATTGAGTCCTGCCTCATTAACATAACTGCTACTAATCCCACCTCATTAACATCATAGAGGTAGAATTAACAACACATAGGAACATCACATCAGATGACAAAATGGTGGACAATCACACAATACGGGGAATCATGGCCTAGCCAAGCTGACATACATTTTGGGGGGACACAATTTAATCCATAACAGAGAACTGCTGGTGTAGTAAAGGCTAAGCATGCGGGCTCTGAAGTTGTACTGCCTGAGTTCTTGTAAGGTAGTTATCACTTTGCAAAATACTGTTAATGGAAACGAGCATGTCAGAACTGTGGTTTCCCTTTCCAGAATGCTGATATGCACGAGTTTCATTAGCACAGAATCTAGTAAAGCGAGGCTTTGCCACTAACTAGTTGTGTGATCTTTAACCTTTCTCTACTCAATTTCCTCATCTGAAAATGGGAATAATAACAATACCTATTGTCTTAAGCTGGGTTCTCTAGAGAAGCAAAACCAGTAAAGTATATAAGTATATCTAGAGGGAAATTTATAACAAGGAAATGGCTCACACACTTGTAGAGGCTGGAAACTCCCAAATCAGTGGGTCAGGCTGGAGGCTTCTCCTGATTCACGCAGCCACAGGGGCTGGCAAACCCAAGATCGGCAGGTCAGACAGCAGAGCTCTGGCTCACAGGCTGCGAAGACTGACAAATCCCAAGATCGGCAGGCAGGAAAGCAAGTGAACTGCTAGCTCAAGTCCCAAGAACCAGAGGTCAGATGAACAGGAGCCAGCTGCAGGATCCAGAGTGGACAAAAACCCATGAACCTTGCGAGAGAGTCCACCTATATGGATGCAGGCCACACCCCCAAGGAAACTCCCTTTCAACTTATTGGCTACTCACAGCAGATCCCATCATGGAAGTGATCACATATCAAATCTCATCATGGAAGTGATCACATCATCATATGACTGCCAAACTACATCATAACTGCCAAACCACTGAGAATCAGGGCCCAGCCAAGTTGACTCACAACCTTAACAATCACACGTACCTAATACAGTTGTGAGAATTAAATAAGACAATACTTGTACATAGAACAGTGGGTGACACATAGCAAACACAATATATGAATAGCTATTATTATTAGAGTAATATGCTTAGAATTAAAAGCTTTTAGATCTTGAGAGGATCTTAGAGGTAATGTACTCTAACTCTTCACCCCACCCCCATTTTTAGGAAAGCAGATGGGATCACTAGAAGTAAAGTAGTTTGCCTAAAGTTTGATGAAGAGCTAGCAGGCAGAAAATGGCTCCAGAACACTTGTCACGTGATTCTTAATTCAATACTTTTCTCAAACATCATACTGATTCCTTTGCTTTAGAAGATTTGTTCACAAATGATCATTCAGTCTGTTAATTAGTGTTTTGATCTTCTTCCGCTAATTTCAAGATCAGAAAGACCCGGGAAATATAGGAACAATGCTGTAGTAAGTACCTAATTTGATATCTGGCTCAGGAATAAGCTCCTTGCACACAATCCATTACCTTGGGCCACAGGGGAAAGAAAACGACAAAAAACCAAACCAATTGCTGTTGAGTCAATCCGGACTCATCATAACCCCACGTGTGAGAGTAGAACTGTGCTCCATAGGGTTTTCAATGGCTGACTTTTCATAAATAGATCACCAGGTTTTTCTTTCAAGGCACCTCTGGGTAGATTCGAACCTCCAACCTTTGGATTAGTAGTCAAGCATGTTAACCATTTGTACCACCAGGTCTCCTATCTCACAAGAACCCCGAGATAAGTGTGTTTGATAAAGAGGCTCTGAAATTCACTTTTGGCTGTTGTCATGCCAAAGAATGTTCTCTTAGTCTGCTTAGAAATAGCAATTTTATTTTTGTTTCATTGGTGGTTGACCTTGTGTGGGGCAAAGTCATTGGTCCTAAAGGAAAGTAGAAAAGAAGTACTGATTTCCATTTTGACTCATAGGAAGTGGATCCTTCAGAATAGTTTCTTAGTCTGACCTTGGACTTAACCTCCTGCCCCAGTTACTCAGAAAAATAACTAGGGAAAGCCTTGATCTGTCCACTCATTCAATCAACAAATATTTATTAAGCATCTACTAGATGCCAGGTGGAGCCCTGGTGGTTCAGTGGTTAAGAGCTTGGCTGCTAACCAACAGGTCAGCAGTTTGAATCCACCAGCCAATCCTTGGGAACACTATGGGGCAGTTCTACTCTGTTCTATAGGGTTGCTATGAATTGGAATTGACTTGATGGCAGCGGGTTTTATATGACAGGTATTCTTGGTTAGTGGAAGGAACTTTGGACTTTTGCATCCAGATAGTCCTGAGATTGTTTATTTTATCCTCAGTTCCATTTGCTTTTCTTTTTTGCTCGGGTTGTCTAGGGACTGCCTAGCATTAGACAATAGACCGGTGTTACTTGGTACATTGTAGGTGTTCAATAAAAAATCATTGAAAGGATGAATGAAAGATGAAAAATTACTACTAGAGAGAATTTGAATTCCCATCTCTGGCCCAGCCTAGGTCCCAACTTTCTGATTTTGGAGCTTTAAGGAGGGATTTGACATTGTTCATAATTCCGCTCTCACCTCCTCGCTAACCCACACACAAAACAGAAAAAATTGGCTTCATTTTATTTTGCATGATCCCAAGGGCTGCTCCAACAATTTAGAAATAACTGGGTCTATTTGCCAGTGGGCCCTTTTTCACATATGGTTCATAACATATATTCATCCATTTTGCAGGCTGAGCCAGGGCCAGCTGAGAGACTGAACTTGCAAGCATCAACCTTTCCTGAAAATGAGTCTGTGTTGGACATTCCACCTATTATAACAGCCAGCCACTACACACAGCTTTATCATACACAAATTATTGTCACATGAGTTTCAGGGGCTTGTGGGATAGCTACATGGAAACATCAGGCTTTTGGATATTTGAATTGGGGCTGGGGACATGTGGCCGTATAGATTTGTGAGTTACCCAATCAGTGAGTGATTCCTCAGTTAAAAAGAACAAAGGATTGTCTGTAGTTAGGTTAATTTATTGCATGCTTCTCTGTAGAGAGATTTCTGAAATAACTCTTTGGTGACACAGTGGTTAAGTGCTCGGCTGCTAACTGAAAGGTCAGCGGCTGGAACCTACCAGCTGCTCCCTGGGAGAAAGATGTGGTGGTCTACTTTGGTAAAGATTACAGCCTAGGAAACCATATGGGGTAGTTCTACTCTGTCGTATAGGGTTGCCATGGTCGGAATCTGCTGGCACACAACAATAACAACATACTTAATTTGGATTACGTTAGTTTTTCTCGAATGCCCTTAAATGATAGTTCCTATGAAATAAATGATCCAGGCTTCCATCCACGATATCACATTACATTTAGTTGTCATACCTCCTCAGTCCCCTCTGGTCTGTGACAGTTTCTCAGACTGCTCTTGCTTTTGCTGACCCTGGCAGTTTTGAGCAGTAGTGGTTAGGAGTTTTGTAGAATGTCTCTCCATTTGAGTTTGCCAGACATTTTTCTCATGGTTAGCTGGGGGTTGTGGGTTTTGGGGAGGAAGAGCACAGAGGTAGAGTGCCATTCTCATCACATGACTTCAAGAGAACACATTATCACCACGACCTGTCACTGATGACAGTAACCACGATCACCTGGCTGAGGTAGTGTTTGCCAGATCTCTCCACTGTAAGGTTATTTTTTGGCAGCAAATTTCACACTCAAAGGGTGAGGAGTTAAGTTCCACTCATTGAGAGAGGAGTACCTACATAATTTATTTGGAATTCTTCTGCATGGGGAAGGTTTGCCTCTTCTCCTCATTTGTTCATTTATTCAATCTTTTTGATATTAGTATGGATTTGTGTATATTTATTTTACACTTTGGATTATGATGGTACATTATTTATTTTGTTTCTCAAACTCTTCCAGTTTGGCCATTGGAAATTCTTGCAAATTGGCTTATGTTTTTTGACACGTCCACCATTTTTTTGTCGTTATTTTTCAAGTACTTCCTTACTTCCTGGTACTACAAGATGCTCGAGGCTCATCTTGGATATTTCCTGTCCTAGCCCTAAAATCAGCCATTTCTCCAAGGATCCCTGGTTTCTTTTATTGGAAACTGGTGTTAGGAAACAAGATCTTGGTGCTGGATGACTTGATGGTGTTTTTAATAGAACCTCAGCTGGAAACAATGAGTTGTTCATCCGTAGAATTAACTAACAGCCCCATGGGGCTGTTCCGAGGTTTGACAAAATGAACAAAAAGAGCTTCAGAACATGCAAGGAAGGGTTTCTTTTTATGAGTAAGCTTTTGGGATGTTATGGTGTGGGAGGGAGTAGCTACTTGCTTTGTGTAACAGGAAAAAGAAGTATCAAAGCAGTATTTTTTAAGGAATGATGCTGTTTTTAAAATGTGTTCTAGACCTCAAAATCTTGACAGCAATTGTCATGATTGTCTAACTCATTCCTCTGTCTCTTCCTACTAGTACCCGGTGGGCATCTTTATTGCGGGACTTGAAGCAAATTATAGAAGGATTAGTTTGGGAATGATTAAAGGCTTTGAAATGAGAATTATAAATATATGGGTAGAGGGTCTTGAAACTCCCATTTGCCTGCCGTGCCGCAGCCTCTTTTGTAGAAAGTCTACCCTGGGCAGTTCTGCCTCCCCTGGTCCATGTGACTCCGCTAACCTGGCCACAGCTGTGTGGACCTATGGTTGGTAGTGCAGACAAAGACTCATGAGTCAATTACACCACCTTACTCCCTTCTCTGTGTGCTTCCTTGTAATTTACTCCCACTACCTAATTCTGTATTTCTCATACTGATGGAGTCTAAGGTAACTTGGGGCATCAACTTACTTTGAAAAAAAAAGAAAAAAAGTCAGGGGAAACTAACATATTATTTAAAACATTTGCATATTCAGGCCAACACAGACATGCAACATTTAAATGAATTTTAAAGGTAAGTATTGAGACTTTGATTTTTCTTTCAAATTTGCTGAACAATAAAAAGGGCTGTGGGTCCATACAATGGACAACAATTCAGCAATAAAAAGGAATTAAGTACTGATACATGCTACAACATAGCTACCCTATAGGACAGAGTAGAACTGCCCCATAGGGTTTCCAAGGAGCCGCAGGTGGATTTGAACTACTGACCTTTTGGTTAGCAGCCATAGCTCTTAACCACTGCTTTATGAGTCAGAATTGACTCTACGGCAACGGGTTTATATGCTACAACATGGATAAACCTCAAAAACATGCTCAGTGAAAAAACCAGATGAAAAAGACCACATATTATGTAATTCCAATATATGAAATATCCAGAATAAGCACATCTTCCAGGGACAGAAAGCAGATTAGTGGTTGCCTGGAGCTGAAGATGGGATGGGGATTAACTGTAAATAGACAAGAGGGATCTTACTGGGGTGATAGAAATGTTCTAAGATTAGAGTAAGGCGATGGTTATACAATTCAGTAAATTTACTAGAAATCAGTGAATTATAAACTTGCTAGGTGAATTTTATGGTATGAAGATTGCACCTCAATAAAGTTGTTTACAAAAAAAAAAAAAAAGGAAGAGAGAAAATGGTCAAATGGCCATGGCCTCCAGAGCCTCTGGGAGCATGGGTTCAGTTGTTGGGAATGTTTTTAAAGCAAATCTTTAAAGTAACTTGGGCATGCCTAGTCCCTGAAATTAGAAAGAGCAAAACTAATCGATATGTATTTTGCTTAGTGAAACTTAAGCGTAATTTATTTAAAATAATTATAAATTCTATACAACGGATTCTGATATCAATTTCCAGTACTTTCTCATGAAGGAACTGGTAAGGAACCTTAACCAGATAAGACCGAGAGCATTATCTGCCTTCTGAAAGGGACTAAAGAAGTGCTTTCCAAGCTCTGATGTGCATAGAGTCACGTGGGACTCTAGTTAACACGTGGATTCAGATTCAGTAGGTCTGGGTTGGGGCCTGAGATTTTGCATTTTAACAAGCTTCAGGGTGATGCGCATGCTGTTGCGGGTTTGTGGGCCACACTTTGAGTAGCAAGGGACTGGAGCATAGTGGTCCAGGGTTAGGAATTTGCAGTCAGATGGAGATGGAGTCAAAGCTGGACTCTGTTACTCACTTGAGGTATGATTTTCTACAAGTTGCTTGAAATCTCAATGCCTCTTGTGCAAAGAGGGATGAATGGTAGTACCAGCTCACAGGGCTTTTGTGATGATTACGTGTATATAAAGTGGTTCAGGAATAGTCCTGGGCACACAGCGAGTGCTCGAGATAGTTGTCACTGTGGCTATTGTTATTCTCATGCTGATCACAATTTTGTTTTGTTTCTTTTGATACTCTGCTTGCTAGGACGCTTTGCTTGATTTTGGTTTGGTGTTAGATAATTTTCTTTCTCCTTTCTTTTTGTTAAATATCAGAGCATTTCTTTATTAGAGTTTACAGAAAGTTCTTCGTGTTCGTTTATGTGCTTGTAAAAAGTTCACTTTAGGTACCTACTCTTTACTTAAGAGGTTTGCTTCCCTCCTATGTGATCTGTATAATACCTGGCATTAGCTCCATAGGAGAAAGACCTGGTGATCTGCTCGCATAAAGATTACAGCCTAGAAAACACTGTGAGGCAGTTCTACTCTGTCACAGGGGTTGCTATGTGTCTTAGGCTGGGTTCTCTACAGAAACAAAACCATTAAAGCATATAAATATATATATAAAGAGATTTATGTCAAGGAAATGGCTCACGCAGTTGCAGAGGCTGGAGAGTCCCAAGTCTGTGGGTCAGGCTGGAGGCTACTCCTGACTCAGGTCACTGCAGGGGATGGCAAACCCAAGATCAGAATGTCAGACAGCAGTCCTCTGGCTCACAGGCTGTGGAGACCGATGGATCCCAAGATTGGCAGGCAAGACAACAGGTAAGCTGTTAGCTCAAGTCCTAAGAACCAGAGATCAGACAAACAGGAGCCAGCTGCAGGATCCAGTGTGAGCAAAAGCCCACGAACCTTGCCAGAAAGTCCACTTATATTTGATGCAGGCCACACCCTCAAGGAAACTCCCTTTCAACTGATGGGCTACTGACAGCAGATCTCATCATGATGGTGATCACATTATATCAGATCTCTTCATGGAGGTGATCACATCATCATATGACTGCTAAACTACATCATAACTGCCACACCACTGAGAATCATGGCCCAGCCAAGTTGACACACAACCTTAACCATCACACAATAAGTTAAAATAGACTCGATGGTCCCTAACAACAAGAAATCATTCTTACACAGGAATGGCCTTTCTCTGGGTAAAGGGCAACCTCTTCCGGTCTCTCTGTCCTGAGCTAAGCCCTCTGTCATGTTGGTGTTTTCTGGGCTGTGGAGCAAGGAGGAGTTTTTCAGCATTCTACATTTTTTAGGAAGAATAATTTCTTGCTTGAGGTTTAACCTGAACATGGAATCTTCCTTAAGTTGGGTAAAGCATCCTGGAACAACATTAAACATCTCCCCAGCTACATCCCACCACCCCACCTGTGACAGTTCAGAGAATATTCCAGTTTAACAATTCCATTTTTAATATTGCCTCACATATAGTGCATTTTTAATAGAAAGGCCAATGCTTTTTACTTGATTGAGTTGTTCTACGAAGCTATGTCTTGTACACGCCTCTAGGTCACATAAAGAGTTTATTATTAAATAATTTTGCTTCTGCTAAAATATTTCGGTGGACTATTTTGTACCATCTCTGAGATCTGAGATGTGTGTGTGTGTGTGTTTTATTCAAATTCTAACCACAGGAGGTTAGAATATCACAGGAACTACTTCACACTACTGGTGGCCAGAACTCAAGAGGGGTCCAAACTTGGAATGCAAAACCCAGGGCTGTGCTGTGGAAATCCCTGTGCATTATTCTAGATTCCAAAATGATTAATTCACACTTTAGAAGAATTACTGCTAGGGAAGGTATTTGAAAATCAGTTTCACTGAGGCATAATTCATATATTATTAAATGCATCTATTCTATGTGTACGATTCATAAATCTTGACCAATGTGTACACTCATGTAATCACCACCACAACTGAGATCTAGAATCTTTTCAGAACTGCTGGAGGATCTGAATACTGATAGATTCCTCTGGTAGGGAAAGGGTGAGGTCCACCCCTGTGGGTAGGAACTGAGGCTTTCTTAAAGGGAGAAGGTGTCATATTTTGAAGGACTGATGGAGACGGTTTCATCACTCAGGAGAGGATGTGATGATATGGATCATAAGAAAAGGAAGTGAGCTAGGAATTGTCCTTTTCCATGAGAGGACCCCATGTGAAGGCTTTCTTTTTCTCTGTTTCACTGTCAGTAGTATTCAGTGTCCTGTGTTTTGTTTCACCACGTCCATTACACAGCCACAAGCTCTCTGTTGGTGGTGTTGGCAGGTGTTAAGGGGCAGGGCAGCAAAGCGAAACTCTACCATCTCTGCATCTTCCCTTGGCTCAGGCCAGCGAGGCAGAGGTTTGTTCAGGATGAACGAGTCTCAGAGTTCCTGGAGTGACAAGGCACAGAGAACTGACGGCTCAAGATGGAGCTGAGAGGGTGGAGAGGAAGCATGTGATGATGAAAAATTCACCTGCAGCTTGGACTGACTCAGAAGCAAATGAGACATGAGCCTCGCTTTCCCCGGACTGGAGCCCTGGTGGCGCAGTGTTTAAGAGCTACAGCTGCTAACCAAACGGTGTGCAATTCGAATCCACCAACTGTTCCTTGGAAACCCTATGAGGCAGTTCTACTCTGTCCTGTAGGGTTGCTGTGAGTCCGAATCCACTCGAGGGCAACGGGTTTAAGGAGCCCTGGTGGCACAATGTTTAAGAGCTTGGCCACTAACTGAAAGGTCAGAAGTTCGAATCCATCAGTGTGGCTCCGTAGTAGAAAAGACCTAGTGATCTGCTCCCATAAAGATTACAACCGAAGAAACCCTACTGGCCAGGTCTACACTATCATATAGGCTCACTGTGAGTCTGAATTGACTCGATGGCACACAACAACAGCAACAACAACACACACACACGTACAGAGAGACGATATACATGAAAAGATCAAAGAGCGTCAAAACTGAAAGCCTAATAGAGTTTTTCACTTGAACCTAAACTGAACTTGATATTTTATTTATTTGATTTGAATTTCTGTTTTCTAGGGAACAGAATATGGTTTTGATTTTTAGTTCCAAACTGGTTTAGTCTTTAAAAGTCCGTTTGAGTGGGTTATGGTTTCCTTAGAGACTGTTGAACTTACAGACTCTTGAATTGATCTCAACAAGAATAATTTTGTATCTGAAAGCATTTGTTGATGGATAATGGGTCATAGAAGTCAACTACTTTTCTTATTCCCACCTCACAGTTATTAAAAAATCATTTCTATGAAAATTTTTGTGCACATACTAAGAAAGAAATTTAAGTAGTGCTAAAATACTTACGGTAAAAAATATACATTATAGAGTTGCCTTCTGCTCTACCCTTCTTCATTGCCTAGTTCTACTCTCCAGAATCAACTGCTTTCAATCCTTTTTAGATATTCTTTCTCATACATATCTCCATGTTTCAAATAATATTCTTATGTTGTTATTTCTTTACATTATTTATTCATTTCCAGCTTGGTAGTTGAGGATTTCACTGCCTCACACCTCCCTCTGCAGTTCTCTCTGCCATTTACCTAATCTATGGCAATTTTTGGTTAAGTCTAGAGTTGGTGTTTACATTGTTTCAATTTATAAATACCATTCACTGCAGAGATATGTAGTAGATTATGATTGCATTTTTACGCAATTTTTGTTTTTCTGGGAGATAGTTGTTGCCTCTGTTTTTACTTTAGTTTTTTATGTATGTCTTCATAATTTTCCCCAAATGCTCTCGCTGGTCTGTTATAGAAATTGATATTTTTTTCCAAGTAATCAAGCACATCAAATGATCTGTTAGTTCCATTATTTTCCTCCTTGGCAATCTCCTTCATACATCCTTCTATCTTTCTGTTCCAATCTGAAATGGCCTCCACGCTGCTATCTTGCATCTTCCATTCACCATATTTTTGGGAATTTCCTTCCCTTCTATCTTCTGTTGAACATTTCTAAAGCCTACATATTTCCCTTTCTTTTATTGAAGCATATTATTTGGTAGCTTCCTGTAAAATTGAGCATGAGTAGTTTATTTGAGCATTTTCATGTTTGCGAATGTCTTTATTTTCTTCTTGTACTTGATTGATGGTTTAGAATTCTAGATTAAGAATAATGACTCTCAGAAATTTCAAGGCATGCTCTGACCTCTTTTAACATCTAGTGTTGCCATTCTTGTCACTAATATTTTGTATGTGATGTGTTTTCTCTCTCTGAAAGTTTTTAGAGTCTTCATTTTATCCTGGGGGTTCTAATTTCTCAGGACAACATGCTTTGGGTTGAGTGTCTTATTATTCATTGTATTTGTCACTTAAAGAGCTAGACTCATGCCTTCAGTTGTGGGATATCATTTTGTACTGTGTTATGGATTGAATCTTGTCCCCCCAAAATGTATGTCAACTTGGCTGGGCCATGATTTCCAGTATTGTGTGGTTGTCCACCATTTTGTGATCTGATGTGATTATCCTATGTGTTGTAAATCCTAATCTCTATGATGCTAATGAGGCAGGATTAGAGGCAGTTATGTTAATGAGGCAGGACTCAATCTACAGGGTTAGGTTGTATCTTGAGTCAATCTCTTTTGAGATACAAAAGAGAGAAACGAGCAGAGAGGAGAGGGACCTCATTACCACTAAGAAACAAGAGCCAGGAGTGTACTGCATCCTTTGGATCCGGGGTCCTTGTGCTGAGAAACTCCTAGACCCAGGCAAAGACTGATGACCAGGACCTTCCCCCAGAGCCAACAGAGAGAGAAAGCCTTCCCTTGGAGCTGGCACCCTGAATTCGGACTTCTAACCTCCTAAACTTTGAGAGAATAAACTTCTGTTTGTTAAACCCATCCACTTGTGGTATTTCTTTTATAGCAGCACTAGATAACTAAGGAAAACTGTGACTTTGATCATTTTTCCCATCTTTTTTTCTCTATTCCTCCTTTCTGAAATTATATTAATCAGATATTGGACTTCCTGGATTGATCACCAAATTTTCTTTCATTTTCATTCCTAAATGGAAATATCTTCTCTTAGGTTTCTAAAGGTATATATTGTAGAGTTTCCAAACTTCTATCCTTCATTTGTTGTCTCTGTTTCCTTTAGATTCCTCTTTTCTGTTTGTTTTGGTGCCTTTCAGGCCAGAAATTTGCTCTCATTACTGGTGATCTTGGTTTTCGATTTGTATCTGAGAGTGAGGCACTAGAAAGATGACTGAAAACTGTGTTTATGTGTGTGCACATGTGAGTGTCTGTGACAGTATCTTGTTCACTGGTGGACTTCATTTTGGGATGATAAGGTCTTGAGATGATATTTTTGTCGAGGGAATCCACATGTCTTGAAATGTCTTATTTTTGTGCTTTCAGCTTCTCTGGAGAAGAATCTCCAGCCTCCAGCCTGCGGTGGGATAGACAAACAATACACTGTCTGGCTGCTATCATTTTGGAGAAGGTGGAAGAAGGAGGCTGAAGTTTCTACTGTTCAGTACATGGATTTTTACTTGGTTGTTTTGCTTTTAGTCCCACCTCTAACCCCATCCCTTTGCTATCTCCTATTCTTTTTGTCCTTTTGGGTTACTAATTTTTTGTTCTAACTTTACTGGAATTTCTGTGGGGTTTGGCAAGGAAAGGGAGAAAACCAGAGGATAATCCATCTGTTTCTGGAAGTCTAAGTCAACTGCTTTCGCAAATGGTCTTTATCAATCAAGTCCTCTTAATTTCCATCTAATAGACTGTGTTGACATTAAGGAGTGGGATGGATTACTCTCCTTTCCAACCAGATTCTGAGCTGAGCAGCATCTTGCTCTTACAGGATGCTGTGCTTATTGAGTTTGGTTTCTAGTTCCCATGCTTTAGGTCATCTCTTACTGGTTTTAGGCTCATTTTAATGGATAGAAAGAAATAGGCCAACCAGGAAACAGCTCAAAATATAGGTGCTGGGAAGTGGGATGATGAAAGATATGTGAACATGATTAAAAGTTCAAAGTCCCACTGAGTGCTAAATAGAGATTCTTTGACATTGGATCCTTTACTCAAGATTTTAAAAATTCTGCTGAAATGAACATGTACCTTAATTATTAGGAAGTAAGACAGCATTTGAAGTACAATTGTGGAAGCAGTGAAATACATCCAAGAATCCATGAAGTAACCACAAATGTATTATCACCCATAATGGTCTAAAATATAAAGACTTTGATTGAAGTTTTTTTGGACATCTGTGATTTCTAAATCTATTTATGATAGCTAATGACATTCCCTAGTTATTATTAAGAATATTCCTTGTCCTCCCTGGGAGGAAGAATGATTTTTAAGGATGTCTTGGTGTATAATTAGGTGGGCATGTAGTTATATTTCTCTTTGAAGGTTCTGAGGATAGTCCTTTAGCTTGCCAACTGACCTGATTATAAAGCTATTATACTCAGTGAAATCTGTGGCACTTTTATGATCTCATACAAGTAGGGTGAAAGCAATAGATGGGAAAATACTCCATTAGATTGGTACAGTAATTTTGGAATGCTTGATTAGGTGGAAAAAAAATAACATTTATTGAGTGCTTACTCTATACCATACATTGCATTAAAAAGTTTAAATGCATTATCATTATTTAAATCTTTGGAATGAGCCCATAAGGCAAGGATTATGATTATGTACACTTCACAAATGAGAAGACTGAGATCACACAAGGAGTAAGTGGTGGAGCCATATTTTGAAGGTAGATATTTCCGTTAGAATGTGTAATGCTTGATGTCAGAGCTCTACCAGATCCTTTAGGATCTGATTTTACTCTGTGTGTGTGTACGTGTATGTGCACTTGGCTTCAGCGCACTTTTTCTTCCCCAAGTTACCACCTGCAGCTCCTTTTTGGAGGACAGTACTGTTACTGGAGCCGACTTGTCCTGGGGTGGCCTTTAACCAATGACTGTGAGGTTGGACAGCAAGAGAGCTCAGCTTTCTAATCTCAAATTGGGACAATTTTGGGGCGTAATTTACTCTCCAGAGTTGCCCCCATGGGATTAGGCTGAAGCTCGCATTGTGGATCTCTTGCTTCTGCCATGCCCTTACGGGTTTCTTCTGGGCGCTGTTCCTTAATAAATAACTTACATATGAACCCTGGTTTCAGAGTCTGCTTCTAGGAAACTTTACCTAAGACAGAATAATTTTTTTTTTTCACTAACCCCACACACCTAGCTGCCACACAATGGGGTAGAATAGCTGTAAGGGAGACAACCTCAGCACCCACTGTCTTAAACTGTATCTGACGATCATGCTATACATATACTTAGGAATTCAAATATTTTACCATGGTCTTTAAGGCCCCACAAGATGTAGATTCAGCCTATTGCTCCAACTTCATCTCCTATTACTGCTCTCTTCTCTTATTTTTCTCCAGTCACATGACTTCTTCTGTTCCTTGAACACACCAAGCACATCACTGCCCCAGGGTCTTTGCAGTTACTGTCTCCTTTCTCATCATTTAAGTCTCAGTTCTAATGATGCTACCTCTGAGAAATCTTGCCTGACCACCCTGTTGAAAGTAACATCCAACCTTCACATCCTTTAAGAATCACCTTATTCTGTTTTATTTCCCTTCTAGTGTTTATTATCACACAAAATTACCCCAGTCATTTATTAGTTTACTGTTTATGGTCTCCTCTCCTCAACTAAAATGTTGCTTTGATGAGATCAGGGACCTTGTCCACATTGTTCACTGTTATATCTCCAGTGCCTATCTGATTAAACAAACAAACAAGCAAATAAATAATGAAATAGTTGCTGTCCAGTTGATTCTGACTCATGGCGACCCCAAGTGTGTCAGACAACTGTGCTCCATAGGGTTTTCAATGACTGGTTTTTTGGAAGTAGATCGCCACACCTTTCTTCTGAGGCACCTCTGGATGGATTCAAACCACCAGCCCTTTCAGTTAGCAGCCAAGTAGGTTAACTGCACCACCCAAGGACTCTGTCTCATATAAAGGGCTCAATAAATATGTACAGAATGGTGAATATAGTGAATGTACTGCATTGAAAGGGCAAAGTCAGACCCTTTTTCTTCTATGCCTTCTACCCTTTCTCCTCTCCAGTATTCTGCTTGTCAAGAATATCAGGTTACTAGAGGTGGAAATAGAAGTCTATAATCTGTCTCTCTGAAGCACACACCAAGGACTGAAATGTTTCAGGATGCAGACAACCCAGGTGGCCCCTGGAGCGTTAAAGATGTTTGACTTGTGTTTAAAGCAAGTCTATGTTGGCTTTTCTGAGGCTTGGTTCTAGAGAACTTCCGACTCAAAACTCTTCTGCTGGCCTGGGACCTTCTTCTTGCTTTCCCCTCCCCGAAGAGTATTTCTTGTTCACTCCATTTCTCTGGAGAACATACAGCCTTGTACCCATTTCCCTCTTCTTCAATCTACCTCCTGCCCCTATCCCAAGGGGCAGGGGCTTTGATAAAATGTTCATATTTTCAAGTAAATATTTTGGGTTGAAAGTGGCAAGCCTCCACTTGGACATTTGAGCTGCCTACATGTGGACCAACTGGGTAATTCATTTTCAAGAGCAATTACGGCACTTGCATTAGGAGTGCCTGACACATAACCATATCTGGAAAGGTGAAAAATACTGGCTGCTAAACCCCTGCTCTATTAGTGTATTTTTTTAAACTGAAATGAAATTGACATAACATAAATTAACCATTCTTTTTATTGTTATAAAAATATGTGTAACAATATTTGCCAATTAACATTTTTCACATGTACAATTTGGAGACATTAATTACATTAATCACGTTGTGCGACCATCACCAATATTTGTTGCCAAATTTTCATCCCCATAAACAGAAACTCACTGCTTCCTAAACAATGACTCCCCTTTCCCCCTCCCTCCTGCCCCTGGTGGTGGTGGGGTGTACTGAGTAGGTTCTTCCTCATGTGACTCTATAGGACAGAGTAGAGCTGCCCCATAGGGTTTCCTAGACTGTAAATCTTTATGGGAGCAGATCACCAGCTCTTTTCTCCGGCAGAGCTGGAGCCACTGGTGGGTTTGAACCTCCGACCTTTCAGTTAGCAGCTGAGTGCTTTACCCTTGTAACACCCCACGCTTGGTAACTACTAATAAATTTTGGTCTCTATATATTTATCTATTCTAGTTATTTTACATGAACAAGATCATACAAAGTTTGTCTTTTTGTGACTGACTTATTTCATCCAGCATAATGTTTTCAAGGTTGATCCATATCATAGAGCATGTATCAGGACTTCATTTCTCCTTATGGCTGAGTAATATTCCATTGTATGCATAGACCACAATTTTTTGGTCTGTTTATACATAACATAAATTAACCATTTTAAAGTGAACAATTCGGCAGCATTTATTACATTCACAAGTTGTACAATCACCACCTCTAAATAGTTCCAAAACCCCATGAGTGTATTTTAAAGTGAGAAAGAGCCAATCTATCACAATTCTTGGCTGATCCCGCACGACTCCGAGTGCACCAGTTTCTGGCATTTCCCAACACCATCAGTTACCCTCTGTTTATCAATGTCATTGTTTTACTGTCAGTGTGTTTATGTCAAGAGATCCTTTCTCCTGGAAACTTTGGAGTAGGTTGACATGTGGCCTGGGTAGTCATGGGTCAAATACGGTAGAGAACAATCTAGAGAAGGGGCCAAGTTACAAGGCCTTGCCTGCAAATAGAGAGGAAGGAAAGAGGAAGTGAGTAATAAACACAGGCAATCCAATTCCAGTTGTCAAGCCAAAGAGGCGACTACAAGGAAACAGAGCTTGTTGATGAGCTAAGGCTGGAATATCACAAGCGAGGAAGGTAAACACCACCGGTCCATGTCAAGTTAGAGAAAGCAGCAATAAAGTGGAAAAGGTGTTCCTGAGGACCCTGAAAAACGGGCTGCATATGGTGTGTTTCATCATTGATTTATCTATTCATCCATTTCAAGTATTTATTGAGCACCTGCTTTGTTTCATCTGGTCTGGTTGATGACCCTAGTTTGTGCGTTAAACAGTTTGTGTCTAGTTCACCTGCTTCCCCAAAAGGTACTGGCTGTTGAACCATTTTGCAATCCAAAGAGTTGCTTTGATAGAGAGTCTTCTTAGCCTTCTAACTTCCTACTGCTGATTTTTGATCTCAAGTGGCAAAGGTGAAGTAGAAGTGGTAGTGAGAGAAGAGAGGATGTGGTGTTTGTGGCTGCAGTGTAGTTGGGGCATGAGCGGGTTAGACATTGGACAAGGTGGTGGGAAGGGGAAGTGCGTCTGTTGGTTAATTCTGCTAAGAAGCAGGTGAGACTCAGGCAAGGAAAGTTTACATCCTGTAGTGACAGTGCCCTGCCTGCTTGTCCAGATGATACCCTGAGACTTGAGTTGATCCCCTGGCATGCTCTTGTTGTTGTTAGCTACAACTGACTCAGCCTCCAACTCATGGCAATCCCACGTACAACATAAGGAAACACTGTCTGGTCCTGCACCATCGCCATGATCGGTTGCAGATTGCACTGTTGTGATCCATAGGGTTTTCGTTGGCTGATTTTAGGAAGTAGATCTCCAGGCCTTTCTTCCTCATCTGTCTTAGCCTGGAAGCTCTGCTGAAACCTGTTCAGCATCATAGCAACATGCAAACCTCCACTGACAGACGACTGGTGGCTGTGCATAGTTGCTTAATAAATATTTATTGAATGAGTGCATGCATAAGTGGACAGTTGACATCAACCATAACAATTCCCAAAGAAAATAGCTGGACTGGAAAGATGTCCTACCCCAGAAGCAAGGAGTAAGAGTAAGGGAATGGGCAGCCTGGGCCCCCTTCGTTGTCCCCTCCTGTCCACTCCTAGGGCCCTGGTGGCGCAGTGGTTAAGAACTCGGCTGCTAACCAAAATGTCAGCAGTTCGACTCCACCAGTCGCTCCTTGGAAACCTTATGGGAGTAGTTCTACTCTGTCCTACAAGGTCATCATGAGTCGGAATCCACTCGACGGCAATAGGTCGGTGTCCACGGCTCCCAGTAGATAGGTAGCTTTTCTTTTTTAATGTGCCTTGTGTTGAATGCCTAGTTTGAAGAGTCCCCGTGGGTGGAGACTTCTTTAGCTAAATTTGGGGGGCCTTCTGAAACATTCCCACTTCTCAATAAAAAATGCATTTTTAAATAAACGATATGAAAAGTCCTTTATCCCAAAATACAGTAAATTCTTGCTACTCAAAGTGTGGTCTGGGAGCCAGCAGGTGGGCAGCTGGGAGCCTGTAGGAAATGCAGACTCTGAGGCCCTGCCCCTGACCTGCTGGAGCAGGATCTTCTGTTCATCAGGATTCTCAGGTGATTTGTATGCACATTAAAGTTGAAGAGACAGTGCTGCAAATGATTATAAAGGCCATGCATTACCTCTTAGTTGATTAAAACCTGAAGAGAAAGGAAAGACTCTAAATAAATAATTGTTCGCTTCTATGACCTGAAGAAAGAAAGTCTTGTGTCGAGGGATGCCTACTAGACCCCTGACTCCTCCATCTACACACTGAGCCGGTCACTGATACCTCTTCCCTCGGGGAAAGATGTCCCCATTTGATAGGCTCTTCATCATGCCGAGTGCGCCAGACAGAGAGCTTGTCCAGGTCTTTATGATGATGATACAATAAGGGGAGGATTTGCCTTTTGCAGATTCATTTTAAATTCACTGCAGCATAGCTATTGTTTTGGAAAAAGTTAAAGTCAAACCTAATAGTCAGAATCCTTCTTAAGAAGAATTACCCAAAACCAAACCCACTGCTGTTGAGGAGATGCCAATCCATAGTGACCCTATAGGACAGAGTAGAACTGCCCCATAGGGTTTCCAAGGCTGTAAATCTTTATGGAAGCAGGCTGCCACTTCTTTCTTCCATGGGGCCACTGGTGGGTTTGAACCACCAGCCTTTTGGTTAGCAGCCAGCACTTTAACCACTGTACCTCCAGGGCTCCCTAAGAAGAACTGAAGACTCCATATATGAAGATATATATTTTATTTGAAATCCATCATATGATCAGAACATTTCCTTAACTGCACAATTCATTGCTCATCTTAGCACAAGAGTTAACCATGTACTAGGTGTCTTACGGAAACCCTGGTGGTATAGTGGTTGAGAGTTACAGCTGCTAACCAAAAAGGTCAGCAGTTTGAATCCACCAGGCGCTCCTTGGAAACCATATGGGGCAGTTGTACTCTGTCCTACAGGGTCATTACGAGTCGACAGCAACGGGTTTGGGTTTTTTGGTTAGGTGTCTTATTGTAGGTGTAATAAATGCTCATTTTGAACCCATGAAGTGTTATACTCTATAGCTCTTTGGTTCACAAACTTGAATATTAGAATGACCTGGAGGACTCGTTACTAATTACTAGGCCCAACCCCTCTAGTTTCTGATTCAGTAAGTCTCAGTGGGGCCCAAGAATTTGCATTTCTAACAATTTCCTGGTGATGCTGATGGTGCTGGCTCTGCCATACTTTGATAACCACTGCAGTAGAAAAACTTCTGACAAAAACTTAGATCTCTCTCATCAAAGTGGGGTGACCTCTGCCAAGTCCATGAGTCAGCTTCAGCCTTTGGCTTGACTTCGTTTAGACTGTTATGCCATTGCTATTGCAACTTCAGCATGGGGGGAAAATTCCTCTTCTAGGAGGAAGGCTAATAGAGACAGAAAATTATCCTTCAAAATCTCTTCTTTGTTCTGTAGTAGTAGAAGCCCTGCTCTTTACCTGGGTACATGGCTTCTAAGAACAGTGACTACATTTGTTAACCTTCTTTATACATTGGTGTGGCCATGTGACTAAGTTCTAATCCACTGGACTTAAAGGGAAAGGATAACTTCCCTTCTCCTTTCTCTATTCTGCGGCCTTGAAAGTGAATGTGGAGGCACCATCTTGGACCAAGAGGAAAGGCCAAACCAGAAATGCTGGGGAAAGAAGATAGAAGGAGACTGGGGACCTGACATTATAGAGCTACCATACTAGCCCTGGACTGCTAATGCTTGAGCTGTTAGGTTAGAAATAATCACCTTTCTTATTGGGGCCATTGCTATTTTGGGCCTATAATACCGAAGCCCAACTAATAGTCTAAGTAATATAAGGGGATGCTATGAAGACTCTATTTACTCAAGAGACCCTCTGAAGGCTTTTTGTTTCCACATTAAAGAACCATTGTGAAGTCTAAAAAAGCAGTATGGATGTCTTAGGCTGGGTTCTCTAGAGAAGCAAAACCAGTAAAATATATAAATATATATATATAGAGAGATGTATATCAAAGAAACAGCTCATGCAACTATAGAGGCTAGAACATCCCAAGTCCGTGGATCAGGGTAGAGGCCTCTCCCAATTCACACTGCCGCAGAACCTGGCGAACCCCAGGTCGGCAGGTCAGAGAGCAGGTCTCCCACTCACAGCTGTGAAGGTTGATGAATTTCAAGATCAGCAGACAGGACCACAAGGTTTCTCCTGATTCACATAGCTGCAGGGGCTGGTAAACCCAAGATCAGCAGGTCGGGGAATAGGACTCTGGCTCGCAGGCTGTGAAGATCGATGAATTCCAAGACTGACAAAAACCGGAGGTGAGACAACAAGAGGTAGCTGCTGGGTCCGGAACAAGCCAAAAACTTTGGCAAGGTGAGCAGGAAGGAAGTAGCCGGTGGAGGGCAGAGAGATGAAGCTGAGGGGGCGGTGAGCCACAACAGGCCCCGCCCCTGCTGGTACCACTCAGCAGATTCCATCATGGGGATGATCGCATATCAAATTTCAGCAGGGGAGTGATCACAACATCATGCAACTGCCAAAACACTGAGAATCATGGCCTAGCTAAGTTGACACACAATCTTAACCATCACAGTGGGGAACTTACTCTCTTTGCTTTGTTGTATTGTTTCATATTTATATGTTCAGAAGGAAAAAGTACCTATCACTTTAAAAAAATTATGGAAAACAGTAGGATGAAGCTGATAAAGAATAAGGTCTTTAGAGGCTTACTGTTAATCCAGACCAAATCTCACGGAAACTAGATCTGAGCACAATATGTCTCTCATCTATACACTTTTCAGGTCAAGAGCAATACTTATAGGGTAAACCTATAGAACGGACAAATCTGTCTTGGAAGAAGTACAGCCAGAATGCTCCTTGGAAGGGAGAATGGCAAGACTTGTATCATGTACTTTGGATGTGTTATCAGGTGGGACCAATCCCTGGAGAAGGACATCATGCTTGGTAAAATAGAAGGTCAGTGAAAAAGAGGAAGACCCTTGATGAGACGGATTGACACAGTGGCTGCAACAATTGTGAGAATGGCACAGACCAGGCATAGAACCAATGTTCTATTGTACGTAGGGTCGCTATGAGTCAGAAGCCACTTGATGGCACCTAACAACTACAGAACTGTCAAAAGGGGGAAATCTCATAGTTTCAGTGCATCTTGATTTGAGCAAGGAACCTGAAATAACATCTCTCATGATAGCTGTGTGGATAAAATAGAAAAATGAAGATTGGATTTCATTATGGTTATATAGAATTGTGTCTGGTTGGTCATCTATACTTGGAATGTTTATCAACAGCCCTGTTTTAACTGAATGTATGTTTTAGGATATGTTTAGCTGTAAAACACACAGAAAAACCAACTAGTAGTGGCTTAAGCAAAGAAGGCACAATTGTTTCTGGTAAGAAGTCTGCAGATAGGCCTAATAGGCTGATTCAGAAGCTCTTCCATGTTCATCATATTTATTCTGCCTTCATTCTTGTCACCTCATGGTCTCAAGAGGGCTGCCATGACTCCAGGCATCACAACCATATTCAAAGGTAGAAATAACAGAGTGATCAGTGTTAAGAGAGAACTTCTTGGGTTGATCTTGTTTTTTGTTTTTTCCAAATGGGAGCAAAATATTTTCCCACATTTCTCCTTGGAGGTCTCCTTTTATGCCTCACTAGCCAATAAGAAGGCTGGAAAAGTGAGTTTCTGGCTTTTCTTAGCATCTATAACTGCAATGGCAAAAAGAACAAAGGGATTGGGAAAAAGGCTATTGGATAACTTGACCAATTGTGCTTGCCATACTGGGAAAGAGGGCTTTAGGGGTATAGCATGAAGTCTTGGGGTGCCAGCATGAGGAGACTATTAAGAGCTTGAAGAAGGCATGAAAGTTATGATTATAGTATTTTCAAATGATGAGGAGGATTAATATCTTAGTTGATGGCATCTGGTTTCAAAAATTACATTTTTTTCCAAAGATAAAAACTTTCCATTTGGATGAAACACAAATGGCATAAGCACAAAGGCCTACCTGACTTGACAGAATTGAATGCAAAAAATCCATTGGGGTTTAAGTTGGTCACTAATTCCAATATGAACAGCGAGAAAAGATAGTGTGCAGCTAAATTCACAATACACAAATTGTGAGTTATTTGGCTAGAGATGATCTCCTTTCTCCATTTTTGTGGTTTTACTTCCATTACTATTTCTCATTTATTCATTCATTCAAGATAGCTTTGAGTATATCCTATGGGCAGGACACAGTTCTAGGCACGGGGGATTTGTTGTTGTTGTTCTTAGTCACTAACACGTCAGCCTCAGACTCATGGTGATACCATGGACAATGGAACAAAACACATTGCCCAGTCCTTCACCATTCTCATGATCAGTTGCAGATTGGACCGTTGTGATCCAGGGTTTTCACTGCCTGGTTTGCAGAAGTAGATTGCTAGATCTTCCTTCCTACTCTGTCTTAGGAAGTTCTAATGACACCTGTTCAGCATCATAGCAACACGCAAGCCTCCAGTGACAGATAGGTGGTGCCTATGCATGAAGTGCATTGGTTTGGCATTGTACCTGGATCTCTTGTGTGGAAGGTGAGAATTCTGCCACTGAACCACCACTGCTCCCAGGCACTGGGCATACAACAATGCAAAAAGAAAAGAAAACAATCGTTGTTTAATTAAAAAATGTGGTATGTCTTCCAAAAATAAAAAGTCAAAGAGTCTCTGAAACTGGATAAGTGGAGGTTTGACCTGGTTATTAGGCATCAGGAGATTTCTTTGAGGAAGTGGTATTTCTGCAAAGACCTGCAAGACAAGAAGAAATTGGCCAAGCAGATTCACAGGGAGGAAGCATGTACGAGCAGTGAAAACCAGCACTTTTGAAGGTGCTGAGATGGAGAGGAGCAGGGTGAGCTGAGGAAATGAAAGGCCTGTGTGGTTTTCAGAGTGAAACTGGGGTGTGAAGAGCGCGAGAGGCAGGAAGGTATCTAGAGATGATCATGCAGAATTGTGCAAGAGACAGACCTTTCACAGACTTATGGGCCATGATAAGGATGTCCATATTTACCTTTACATCGTTAGAATGCTGTTAAACAAGTCTCAGCAGGAGAAAGGCATGATCAGCTTTGCACTATAGAAAGATACCCCTGGCTGACGTGCACAGAATGGACGGTAGGAGGCATAAGTGGATGCAGAGAAACTGGTTATTAAATTATGCCATTTTGGACATTTGGAAGCATGGGCTTTGGGAGCAGAAATAAGGAGAGATATTTAGTATTTGGAGATGGATTAGACGCAAGGTGAGAGAGAGGGAGGTTTCAAGTGTGATTCCTAGTTTTCTGGCTTTTGACATTGAGAGGGTAGATTTGCACTCGCTGAGAGGAGAACACTGGAGAAAGAATGAGGCTGGAGGAAGGAGTGGAGGTCAGTTTGGGGCGCACTGAGTTGGAGGTGCCTGTGAGGTATCCAGAGGGCTCTGTCAGTAGGTGGCTGAATTTACGGCTTGGAGCTCTGAGGAAAGGTCTGGATGGAGATCAAATGTGTGGTCATCTGCTTAGATATGGTGGTTGAAACCAAGGTGTGGGTGAGGTTGTCTAGGCAGAGAGTTGTAATAGTTAATTTTATGTGTCAACTTGGCTAGGCTATGATTCCCAGTGGTTTAGCCACACACTAGACTAGTTGCTATTCCATAATGTAATTCAATGCAATGCAATACAATGTAAGGTAATGTAATTAACGTAACGTAACGTAACATAATGTAATGTAATCAATCAGTTGAAAAGGAAGTTTCCTTAGAGTATGTTCTGTCTCCAGACTATAAAGATACATACATATATATATATATATATATATATATAGTACTTTATGTGAAGGTTTACAGAACAAACTTGCTTCTCTTTAAACAGTTACTGCACATATTGTTTTATAACATCGGTTAACAACCCCACGACATGTCAGCACTCTCTCTTCTTGACCTTGGGTTCCCTATTACCAGCTTTCCTGTCCCTTCCTGCCTTCTAGTCCTTGCCCCTGGGCTGGTGTGCCCATTTAGTCTTGTTTTGTGTTATGGGCCTATCTAATCTTTGGATGAAGGGTAAACCTCAGGAGTGACTTCATTACTGAACTGAAAGGGTGTCCAGGGGCCATACCCTTGGGGTTTCTCCAGCCTCTGTCAGGCCCGTCAGCCTGGTCTTTTTTTGTGAGTTAGGATTTTGTTCTACACTTTTCTCCAGCAATGTCCAGGACCCTCTGTCGTGATCCCTGTCAGAGCAGTCAGTGGTGGTAGCCAGGCGCCATCTAGTTGTACGGGACTTAATCTGGTGGAGGCCATGGTAGTTGTGGTCCATTAGTACTTTGGACTAATCTTTCCCTTGTATCTTTAGTTTTCTTCATTCTCCCTTGCTCCTGAAGGGGTGAAACCAGTGGAGTATCTTAGATGGCCTCTCACAGGCTTTTAAGACCCCAGATGCTACTCACCAGAGTAGAATGTAGAACATTTTCTTTGTAAACTATGTTATGCCAAGTGAGCTAGATGCTCCCCGAGACCATGGTCCCCACAGCCCACAGTCCAGCAATTCAGTTCCTCAGGGAGTTTGGATGAGTCTATGGAGCTTCCGTGACCTTGTCTTGTACAAGTTGTTCTGGCTTCCCCAGTATCGTGTACTGTCTTACCCTTCACCAAAGTAACCATGTATGTATTGTCTATTTAGTGTTTTTCCATCCCCACCCCTCCCTTCCCTCGTAACCATCAAGGATTGTTTCTTTTTGTATGTAAACTTTTTCATGAATTTTTGTAGTAGTGGTCTCATACAATATTTGTCTTTTTGTGATTGACTTATTTTACTCAGCATGATGCCCTCCAGATTCATCCATGTTGTGAGATGCTTTGCAGATTCATCATTTTTCTTTATTGTTGCGTAGTACTCCATTGTGTGTACGTACCATAGTTTGTTTATCCATTCATCTATTGATGGGCACATAGGTTTTTCCATCTTTTTACTATTGTGAACAATGCTGCGATGAACACGGGTGTGCATATGTCTATTCATGTTACTACTCTTATTTCTCTAGGATATATTCCTAGGAGTAGGATTGTTGGATCATATGGTATTTCTATTTCTAACTTTCTAAGGAAGTGCCGTATTATTTTCCAAAATGGTTGTATCATTTTGCATTCCTACCAGAAGTGCATAAGCATTCCAATCTCCCCGTAGCCTCTCCAACATTTGTTATGTGTTATCTAGCTTATCTTCTGGAGTTCGTGTGTTGTTAGTTATGGTTTGTATCCTGTTAATGAAGTGTATTAGGGCCTCTAGTGTTGATTCTATTTTTTCTTCTATGATCGTTACAGTTTTTGGCTTTATATTTAGGTCTTTGATCCATTTTGAATTAGCTTTTGTGTATAGCGTGAGGTATGGTCCTGTTTCATTTTTTTTTGCAGATGGACATTCAGTTTTGCCAGCACGGTTGTTAAAAAGACAGTCTTATAAAGAGCTATTTTGGCAAAACTCTTTCCACTCTGCACTCTGTCACCTGACCTATGGATCTTGGGATATAAGCCTGCCGAAGTCTCCAGCCTGCTGCCTGACCTATCGATTTTGGACTTGCCAGCTCCCCACAATCCCTTGAAGTAAATCTTCTCTCTGTGTATATATCTCACTTGTTCTGCTTCTCTAGAGAACCCCAAGACGAGAGCATACTGAAAGAATAGAAGCAGTCCAAGGACCAAAGCTTGGGAAAACAATATTCGAGTTTTAAAAGAGGAGGAACACTTGGCAAATGACATCGAGTAGTGGGAGGTAGGAGCAAAACAGGAGAGTTTGGCAAGGAGGGAAGGGCGACACTGGAGAAGGCATTTGTTTTCCATGCCTGAAGTTTGATGGAATGGAAGGAATGAAAGACCTTCTTCCTCCACACCGTCCTTACCTGATCCTAATCTGAAACTGAAATCCATTCCCGCAAATTGGGCATGTTTAATAATGAATGGTGTTTAAAATTCCCCAGGCGCAACATTTAAATTGTGTAAGTTTAACCTCTGATGCATCTCACTCTGAAAACCAAGATTACTTTCGGTGATTATTTTTCCCTTCTCCAAGCCAGTGACCCCAGATAGAAAACACATTTCCAGCCCCTCAGCTCTAGAGGTTTGCATTTCAAAACACCTTTCAGATACCAGACAAAAATGGGCTAGAGCAGGTTTGCAATGGGTCCTGTCTACCAGAAGAGCACAGCCAGGCAGTTCAGTAAATGAGGACGGGGTGTTGACCTCACATTGGCCCTGATCCACTGTGCATTTCAAAGCACATCAGGAAACACTTTGAACAAACCCTTGCTGCACATCAGGTGTCCTTCCGGATGCCTTAGGTGGAATTGGCCATGAGTTCCATGAATTGTTAATGTTGATCTGAAACAGGGCTTTCAATAACTCCTGCCCTGGCCTCTTCTCTGGGAGAAAATCACATTCCAACTGAGGGCAAAAAGGCAGAATCCCCCAAACTGATCACTGACAAATTACATGAGCAATTCACTTGTAAAATGCAAGTTTATTTGGTTATTTTTTCAGGTCTCTACTCTTTCATTCTGGATGTATATAAATTTTGCCTAACATACCCCCTCCCTCTCATTTCTGGCTGCCAGGGATGATTTCTTATGAAAGATTTGGACTGGCATCAGAGGCAAAATTGTAATATTTTTAGGTGCTTTGGTCATAGGATATTGTAGAACTATGTGTCCTAAAACACTTTAAACACACACGCGCACAAAACTAGGGCTTATTAGATTCTTTATTTTTAATCTAAAATACTTGCTTTGTGTTGGTGACTTTCCAGGAGTCTCCCCCGCACCCCCACTCTGCCCCGTGCGCCCCCCAGCTTCTCTGGCGTGCTGTTTCTTCCCTTGCAACCCACTGCCTTCCCCCTTCCTTTCCTTGCTAAGTGAATTCTCCCCAGGCACAGTGATACCTGGCAGTGAAAGAAGAAATAATCAACTGCAGCTGAGCAATATCCCCTAGTGATATTTGCAATACTAAAATTTCAGCCTCTTATCAGAGAGGGAAATGGACTGCTTGCAGGAAGAAGTTTCCCTTTCCAACCTGAGAAAAACATAAACAGAGTACACGGAAAAGGATTAGAGGAAAATTGGATATTAAGGCTTTCTATTAGCTCTGGAATCACAGTGTTATAGGGTTTAAAACAAGGCTTTGAACCAGTTCGAACCGGTTCATTCATGGCCAATGAAATGAAACTGGAACAGACACGAATTTTTACAATTTGGGTGCTCCAGAACAATCACCAGAAAGGAAAAACTACGGGTTGAAGCCCTGAAATGGGAGACTCGAAAGAGTCATAGGGAGCCTTTTCAGGAGCCTGATCATGAGATTGGGTTGTTGGCAGGACTGAGGAGAGTGACACACATTCAATGTGGTGCGGTCGGCCGCCATCTTTGAACAGGGCACGGCTGTTTCCAGCTGTCTTCAAAATCTCACGGGCAAGAGATTTGGTTGCAGTGCATACGCTGCCCTTATTTTCTAAGAGGGAGATTAGGTTTCTAGCAGGGCTTCGACCTGTAATTTTTTCCATTCCAGTTGCCGTTCCAGTTCACCCACATTGTAAAAATTTGAGTCTGTTCTGGTTTTGCTTCTTCGGCCATGATTTAACTGGGAGGAATCCGTTGGAAGCCCTGGTTTAAAAGGAGCTTCAGGGGTCATTTAGTTCAATCCCCTGCCTCTGGGCAGGATGCGACTTGAATTATTTTAGATAGGTGGATGTCTATGTTTGATTTTAAATGGCCTCCAGGGAAAAAGGATTCCACAATTTCCCTTGGTAACGAATTTCAGTCCATAATAATAGTGATGGAAATAAAAATGACTTACTGATGGTATTACTGTCAATTAATGTAGAACCTATAGGCAGGGCTAGCCATTCTGTATTTGGGGTTTTTAAAGTTTATTCTTCTTTACAAACTCTAATTTTAGCCATTTTACAACCTTGACAATCTAAAGGCTCTTTCTTCCTTGCTTCAAGCTCAGAGACTTACTGTATTTTAAACTAATTTCTTTTCGTATTTAAACTAGTTTCTTTTTGTTTGGGCTTTAGGGGAGAAGAGGACAGCTGGGCCTTTTCTGCACTCTCTTATCTTTACAGACTAAGGTATCATTATTATTATTTCTGATCTATCTAAAGTGTGCCGCAAATGGCTTAGCCTGTCTCTTTAAACACTTTATTACATACTAAATATTACGGCAATATCGATGGAAATCAAAATAAAAAATGAAGACAAAGTTGCTCATGAGTCTGCCACACCAGTGGCTCAAACATATCATTTTTAGGGGCTTCCATCTAGTACATGTCCATATGTAAACATAGTTTTTTAAAATCATATATAACTTAATATTCTGTTTTTTAAATTTATACTAGTTGCTAAATAATTTTGCCTTTTCCTCAGAACTACTTTATAATTCAGTGCGTACAATTTCATTATTGGTTTTCCCATATCTTACATAAACATTCTCATTGGACATTTAAACAGTTTCCAGCTTTTTGAAAACAAAAATAAATAAAATTGTTGTCAGAGCAAAGAGAACTTCCCAGCACCTAAAAAGCTGGTGGCTTTTTATCCATTCATCTGTTGATGGGCACTGAAGTTGTTTCCATCTTTTTGATTTTGTGAATAATGCTGCAACGAACATGGGTGTGCATATGGATAAATAAACTATGGTCCATACACACAGTGGAATACTATGCAATGATAAAGAACAATGATGAATCTGTGAAACATCTCACAACATGGATGAATCTGGAGGGCATTATGCTGAGTGAAATAAGTCAATCACAAAAGGACAAACACTATATGAGACCACTATTATAAAAACTCATTAAAAGGTTTACACCAGAAAGAAACAATCTTTGATAGTTATGAGGGAGGGAAGGGGAGGGGAGGGGAGAGGAGGGAAAAACACTAAGTAGACAACAGATAAGTGGTAACTTTGGTGAAGGGTAATACAGTATACAATACTGGGGAAGTTAGCACAACTTGACCATGGCAAGGTCATGGAAGCTTCATAGACACGTCCAAACTCCCTAAGGGACTGAATTACTGGGCTGAAGGCTGGGGACAAGAAAAAAAAAAGTTGGTGGCTGAACAGTAACACAGAGGGAGGTCTCTGGAACCTCACTGATGCTTAGATTACAAGCCTTGCTAAATGGAAAGCCCTGATCCCACTCTCGAAACATTTGAACTAAATCTTCAAAGACCAAACTCGATATATCAACTATAGATTAGATGGACTCACGACTGTTCTCCTCTCCCATCCCCCTTCTGCTGAACTCACACACTAGCAGCCTGACTGAGGAAGGGCCATACGCTTTGCTGGAGGTAAATATTATTTACTTCAGTCTCTATTGTTCCTTTGCATACAATAGTAATTGACGAGACATGAGACAAAGTAGGAAAATGTGACTTATAATCCAAAGGAAAAAAAGGGTCAAAAGAGGTAGACTCACATATGACACAAGAGTTTGGAATTCGCAGAGATATACTTTAAAATATCTATAGTAAACTTGTTAAAAGAATTTAGTAGAAATGATAGTTAACATATATAAATAAATGTGGGAAACATTAAAAAAAAAAAAAAAAGAACCAAATAGAAATGTCAGAACTGAAGAATACTATGTCAGAACTGATTTTAAGAATGGAAATGATAGGCCAACAGAAAGAAAGAATCAGTGAACATGGAGGCAGGTTAATAGAGATTATCCAGGCTGAAAACAAAGAGAAAATAAGAACAAAAAACTGAAAACAACATCTGAGTTCTTAGGGACAATATCAAGTGGTTCAATATATGCATAATAGGAGTCCTAGAGAGAGAGGAGAGAGATAATAGGGCAGAAGAAACATTTGAAGACATAATGGTCGTGGATTTCCCCAAACTCATTAAACATATCAACCTACAGATCCAGGAATCTCAGTGAACCTCAAGTTGGATAAATTCAAAATAAACCATAGTCACTTCTGAAAAACAAAGATAAGTGAAAATCTTAAAATTAGCCTGGAGACAGTATTTACAGAATAATGACAGATTTTCTACCAGACATAATAGAGGCCAGAAGACATAGGAATGGTATCTTTAAAATGCCAAATGATTTTTAAAAACTGTTACCTAGAATTCTATGTCTTGTGAAAATATCTTTGAAAACTGAAGGTAAAATAAAGACAGTTTTAGACATTAAAAGGCTGAGAGAATTTGTCTCTAGCAGACCGCATTATGAGACATACTAAAGGAAGTTTCTCAGCTTGTAGGAAATGATTATCAGACGGGAGCCTGGATAATCAGTAATGAAGGAAGAACATCAGAAAAGGTATCCATAAACCCATTGCCACTGAGTCAATTCTGACACACAGCAACGCTATAGGACAGGGTAGAACTGACCCATGGGGTTTCCAAGGCTATAAATCTCTATGGAAGCAGGCTGACACATCTTTCTCCTGTGGAGCTGCTGGTGAGTTTGAACCACCGACCTTTCTGTTAGCAGCCAAACGCTTAACCACTGCCCAGCAGGGTTCCCTCAGAAAACGTACATATGGGGGTAAATGTAATAGAATATATATATAATAGAATAGTCCCTGGGTGATGCAAATGATTAAATACTGGACTACTAGCTGAAAGACTGACAATTTGAACCACCCAGCTGGCAATCTGCTTCTGAAGGTCACAGCCTTGAAAACTCACGGAACACTTCGGCTCTGCACACATGGGTCTCCATGAGTCAGAATCGACTCTACAGCAACTCACAACAACAGGAACACGCACGCACGCACGCACGCACGCACGCACGCACGCAAAAGGTAGTCAGGTAGTCCCTGACTTATGACGTATGGAGTTACAACCAATCGCACTTACGAGCATCTTTTCGTGTGTGTGTACATCTTATCATTAGTAAGGAAACCCTAGTGGCATAGTGCTTAAGAGCCACAGTTGCTAACCAAAAGGTTGGCAGTTGGAATCCTCCAGGTGCTCCTTGGAAACTTCATTGGGCAGTTCTACTTTGTCCTATAGGGTCGCTATGAGTCAGAATCGACTCGATGGCAACGGGTTTTGGTTTTTGGTTTTATCGTTAGTAATTTGTACTACATACAGTGTTGCCGTGTGTAATTTGCTGATGTTATCATTCTCAGATGTTCACTTGCCGATGTTCAATGTTATGATCTACTGTTCAAAACACTGCCGTATAGCAGGCTACGAAAACTGAAAAAGAAAAAAAAAAAAGGAGAGAGTTATTTGACTTGTCAGAACCGATTTACCACAGAGTTGTCTGAACAGAACCCAGTTTTAAGTTGGGGACCACCTGTATTGACCGTTTAAGACAAAAATATATTGTAAGATTATAATATGTGTAACGAGTCCCTGGGTGGTACAAATGGTTAAGTGCTCAGCTACTAACTGAGACGCTGGTGGTTTGAACCCAGAGGCACCTCAGAAGAAAAGCCTGGCAATCTAATTCTGAAAAATCAGCTATTGAAAATCCTATGGAAAAGGAGGGTGAAAATGGTTGTACAACTTGAAGAATGTAATCAATGTCACTGAATTGTACACAGAGAAACTTTTGAACTGGTGTACGTTCTGCTGTGTATATTCTCAACCACAAAAATAAAACAGATTATAAAAAAAGAAAGAAAGAAAGAAAACCCTATGGAGTAATTCTACTCTGACACACATGGGATCGCCATGAGGCAGAAGCAACTCGATGGCAACTGGTTTTTGATAACCTGTAGAAGTAAATTATATGACAACAAGAGCACAAAGATTAGGAGAAGGGCTAAATGCAATTAGACAGTTGTAAATTTCCTGAATTATTCATAAAGTAGTTTAACGTTATTTTCTTGTGATAGTTACAGATTCATATTTTAATCTCTAGATGAATCACTAAAAAATAACATAAATAAGCATATTTAAAAAGCAATGTTGTTGTTGTGTACCGTCAAGTCTATTCCGACTCACAACCCACTGCCGTCAAGTCGATTCCAACTCATAGCGACCCTATAGGACAGAATAGAACTGCCCCATACGATTTTCAAGGAGCGCCTGGTTAGCAGCTGTAGCTCTTAACCACTGCGCCACCAGGGTTTCCTTCCGACTTATAGCCACCCTAAAAAGCAATAGAAGAGATAAAAGGGAATACAAAAATGACCAACCAACCAAAACAAAAACATGATTAACGCAAAAGAAGGCAGGAAATTAGTAAGATGAACCAAGAACAGATGAGACAAATAAAGAAACAATACCAAGATGGTACCTTAAATCCTACCGCATCAATAATGACATTAAATACAAATGCATGAAAGATTCCATATAAAAAGCAAAAAATCTCAGGTTAAACAAAAAACCTTGATCCTACTATATACTGCTTACATGACAAAAACTTAATTAAAAAAAAATAGGCTAATGGTGGATAAGGAGCCCTAGTGGTATAGTGGTTAAATGCTTGGCTGCTAACTGAAATGTCAGTGGTTAGAACCCACCAGACCTATTCCTGTAAGGACTTCAGCATAGGTAACCCCATGGGGCAGTTCTACTCTGCCCTATAGGGTTGCTATGAGTCTGATTAGACTTGACAGCAATGAGGTTTTTTTTAATGGTGGGCGGTCAAAAATATACCACACAAACATTAAGCATAATAAAACTGGTGTGGTTTTTAAAATAGACCTCAAGATAAGGCATACTACATAGATAAAAAGGGTTATTTCATAATGATGAAAAGGTCAAATCATCAGGAAAATATAATGATCCTAAATGTGTATTCGTCTAATGAAAGAGCACCCAAAGACTTGAAGCACAATTGACATAACTAAAGGGAAAAATGGACAAATCTGCTATCGTGCAGAGCATTGAAAAGTACTGAAAGGCCCTTTGCACTCCCAGCTCACATATGCACATACAGATCCATTCTGACCAGATTGGACTGGGGCAGGTGGTGCTGAGGGGATGGAGCTTGCTGGGACCTTGGAAGCCTAGAGTTATAGGACAAGTAGGACCCTTGGCCATGATACAAGTAGATGAGCCCTTTACTTCAGAGGTTCCTGTAGGCAAGCATCCTGGAGGGAGTCACAGGTGTGGAAAGATGTAGACACTTCAGCCCTCCCAGCTGCCGGGTAGGGCCAGACCCCTCGCTAGGAAGAGCCTTCCATTTCCCCCAGTGACGATGATTTATTGGTGTGCCATGATGTGGGAAATGTGGGGAAGCCCTCTTTTGTCATCCCTTTTGCCCCCAGCCCCCAACTCCTTCCCACTGATCATCTGTTCTTGTTGCCAGACCCTGGCTTGTTCTTGAGTGGAACATTCTACAGGGCTCCCTGTGGCCTACTGGGGCCAGTAGGGTCCTGACAGCTTGGGGCTGTTCTATGGTAGCCACTGGCTCCAGGGAAGGCCTGGTGACAGCTATGAAGCTTTACCCCAGGCCATCCTGGAAATGCCTGAAGGTGTGAGTACAGTTCCAAGCATCTGTGGTGCTACCCAGGAGATGGAAGTATGGGCGGCTATAGTTGCCTTTCTTATAGACAAAGCCAATTTTATAAATATTGAATAAAAGACCTTGGCATAATGTTTTCCTCCCTAGAGAAAGAAAAAGTAAAATGTCTGAGCTCAGGAATATTAAGTAAGATTATGAAGGGCTAGAGTTCTTTCCGATGGAGGCTAGCCTTGAGACAAATTTTTAGAAATGCAGAGCCTGGAGGCTAATAAAAAAAAATGTGAAAAGGTCCTTTCTGAGGCAAAAGAAAAAGATCAAGGGAAGAGAAATCTAAATGTCCAGCAAGAATTGGTGAAATCTCACATCACTAGAAGGATAAAATCACTACAAGATGAATCAGAAGTGTTTCAATCCCACATGGCTGCAGCCAAAATAGTCTTAAAGTTATGTCAGAAGATAGAAGAAAGACTAATGATAGCATTAAAGAAAGGTTTGGATGAACACGCCCATCTTCGAGAAAGGCTAAAACTACTTTCATCAGAAGGTCAAGGATGGAAAGAGTGAGAAACTCAATGAACAGGAAAAAAAAAGGTTGAGTAAAGAATTGGTTCTCAAACTTTTTGGTCTCAGAACCTATTTACATTCTTAAAAAAAAATTGAGGATCCCAAATATTTTGTTTATGCAGGTTATATACATTGATATTGACTGTATGAGAAATTAAAACAGAAGAATTTAAGAATAGTTATTAATTATATTGTCTAATACAACAATAATAATCTGATATTGTATCTAATACCATAATTAATTACACAATTAATTATCTATTGTTACAAACCCATGACATCTGAAAATAAATAACAAATTTTAATGAAAATGTCTATGCTTTTACAAAACAAAGCAAAAAAAAATTAGTGAGAAGACTAATGTTCTACAGATTTGCAAATTTTTTTAAAGTCTGGCTTAATAGAAGATAGCTGGATTCTCGTATTGGCTCCTACACTCAGCATGTTGCAGAATGTTGTTTTCGTTGACGTCTATGAAGAAAATTCTGCCTCCTAAATATGTAGTTGAAAAAGGGAGGAGAATGTTAACAACCTTTTCAGATAACTGTGGGTATTATTCTTTGTTACTATTCTAAAACTGGACAATTGTTTCTTAAAGGATGGTTGCAATGTGGGATCTGAAACCATATCAGTGAAATTTTCATGCTCTGTTAAATTAAAATTCATTCGTTCATTGTGTATTTTCAATGGCTCTTTTACCTCTGCATAATTTTGTAACATCATCTGTTGGGGTCTTGAAAAATATTGGTTTACAGAGCTATGCAAATCTTACAAATGTTAACACATTTTATTATACAATATCAAAA
This sequence comes from Trichechus manatus latirostris, assembly GCF_000243295.1. Taxonomy (NCBI): domain Eukaryota; kingdom Metazoa; phylum Chordata; class Mammalia; order Sirenia; family Trichechidae; genus Trichechus; species Trichechus manatus. The sequence goes on from NW_004443985.1 coordinate 8,058,885, forward strand.
TATTGTACTAGTTAACAACAACAATCTCACCAGAAAAGTGAGTATTGAGGAGCTGTCAAGCTCATGGGGACAGATATAATTTTTCCAAAATCTTAATTTTCACTTGAAAGCTTGGATTTTATCTTTAGCAATAAGTACTGTCAGTTACTTTTAAGTGACAGGCATACTTTGTTTATTTTCAAGAAAATGTCCGCCAAATACCAAAATTTGAATAAGCAAAGTTTGCCTGTCAATTTGTCTAAAAAGTAAAAATAGTGTTCCACACAACAGGTGGCTAGTTTAGCTTGCAACTCAATCTACTGCAGCCATGGTTTTCCTCCAGGCAACCACTTCACTTTAGTATGAAGCAGAAGTGCTTTATGCATTCTTCCCATTTTGTCATTTAAGATATTAGAACAACATATGCTAAAGGGTTGAGCTTTAATAAAATAACAGTTTTTACTTATCAATTAGAATTTTAGACTTTATAATTCTTATCAATTAGAATCTAAATCTAATTATAAATTAGAATGTCTTTTAAAAAACTAATAGGCTGTCTTTTTGGAGAAGTTTTAGGTTTACAGAAAAATTGAGCAGCGACCCTATAAAACAGAGTAGAACTGCCCCATAGAGTTTCCAAGGAGTGCTTGGTGGATTTGAACTGCTGACTTTTTGGCTAGCAGCCAAAGCTCTTAATCACTTTGCCACCAGGGTTTCCAAAAGTACATAGAGTTCCCAAATACTCCTTTCCCCTGTCCACAGTTTCCTCTATTATTAACATCTTGCATTAATTAGTGTGGTACATTTGTTACACTGATGAACCAACATTGATATATTGTTATTAAATAAAGCTTTATCAAGGACATTGTTTTTGGGGGGTGGATTTTTAAAAATTTATTTTGTTGTTGAGAATATACACAGCAAAAACACACACCAATTCAAGCATTTCTACATGTACAATTCAGTGACATTGATTACATTTTTCGAGTTGTGTGTCCGTTCTTCGAGGACATTTTTAAGTGAAACTGACTTCCTTTTTCTTGAGATTACATGGCAGTAAAGAATACAATGACTGCTAGTACTTTTTGTGCCACTGCCTTGATTCATACTAAAGTACCAGCGACTTTATTCATCATTGTTTTTGCACCATCGGTGCGAATGTCAAAGTGGAAAAAGAAAATAATTTAGTAGTATTATTATGAAAATAGATTTGACTTCACAGATCCTCTGAAATAGCCCCAGGGACTCTCGAGGGGTGTATGGACAACACTTGAGAAGTACTGCTCTAAAGCACAGGTTGAAAAAGTTCTACCTGAGAAGGAACATCAGATCAGGACTGCAATTAAACACCTGCTAATGATGACTATTTGATTGCTCTGTTTTGGAGAAGTTGACATGGAGGAAGAACACTAGGAAATGGACATTATGAGAGAGTTGGACACCCCTGAGATAACCAGTCCATAAGACCTTTGAGGAAACTGATGCTGCCAAGCTAAATGCTTCCTTATTGACCCTTGAAGAAGAAAGTAACCAAATACATAGTCAACCAGCTAGAGAAGATAAAAGAATCACTAACAGATTATACCACAACTCTCCAAACAGAAAAATGGATTGTTGGAATCAGAAAATGCAAAAACTAAAAGAGCTTCAAAAACTTCAGCATTAACTTCTTCTGCAATGTAAGTCTTCAACTCATTTGGGTAAATATCTAGGAGCTCGATCGCTGGGTCATATAGTAAGACTATGTTCAACTTTGTAAGAAACTGCTAAACTGTCTTCCAGTCTGGTGGTACCATTTTTCATTCCCACCAGCCATGAATGAGAGTTTGTGTTATCCCATGTCCTTGTTAGCATCTGGTGTTGTCAGTGTTTTGGATTTAGCCATTCTAATAGTCGTAGTGGAATCTCATTGTTGTAATATGTCTTCCTTTGATGGAGCAGTTGGTCCACATCCTCAAAAATGGGATCCAGTGGAAAGGACACTAAAATTTCTTCTAGTAATTTGGGTGCTCCTGATCCATCTCTCCCACCTGAAATTGAAACAACTGGCTTGTTCTTTGTTCTCCAACTCCATCATCCAGTCGAAGGTTCCATGCTGGGAATGGATCCACGGGGACAGTTCATGAGAGAAGGACCTCCTCTACCTCTTTTTCCCGCAAGGAATTTCTCTGGACCATCTCAACCTTCAGTAATGTTGAACATCTGTCTACCATGGGCATTTCTTTGTGACCCCTGCTAAGAGCTGGATTTCACCCCTATGTCAAAGAGTGAGTCCCCTTGGGCTGAGTCAGCCTTCAGTAGAGCCTCCTTCTTGAAGTCTGACCCTGAGCAATAATGTTTCTGCTACTCTTCTAAAAATCATTGTGAATTCTTTTAGTTTAACAGCTCTTCAAGTGATTGCACATTTGTTCAAATTGAGACTTGATACATTTATAATTCTTAGGGTGGTATTTTGTAAGTAGAGTTGACTTATAAATTAGGACTTTATGAACGAATTATTTCTATTTTATTGTACTCTCTAGGTAGTAGAAGATTTGTGTTTTGATTTGATTAACTAGTCTACCGTAACATAAGCTGTAATAGGCATTCCGCATGAGCAACTAGACACACTTAAAAATTTTAAAGGCTATTTTTTCTTCTAAGACTATGTTTTCTATTATATGATGGAGAAAATTCTGAAAGTTGTTTGAAGTGTAACGAAATCTGTTTTCACTGGTTTTAAAAAATAATAAATACATAAATAGACTGCGGTGTCAAGGAATGCCTTCCTGCTTCAGAGCTGCACTGAGATGAGAGAGTGTTAAGTGCTCATGCATCAGAGGGAACTGCCACATCTTCCATGTGGTCCTTGCTAAAGGGAGACCCGAAGAACCAATTTTGCTACCTATAGCCCATCATTCACTATCAGTCTATAGACATGAGAAAACAGGAAAGGTCAGGTGCGGTGTGATCAATCACTTTTGTGTGGCCTTGCTAGCCATGGTCTTGTAACTCCCACCCAAGTGATTGTGTGATAGGGTAATTGTGGCCCACCAAAGGGATTGGTCAGTTTTGCCATCCTGCTGGCTTTAAATGAGCTGCCCCAGAGGCGGGAAAGAGAGAATCCCACCACCACCAAGGAAGAAGAGCCAGGAGCCAACACATCCTTTGGACCTGTGCTGAGAAGCTCCTGGAATCAGGAGAGAGGTGTAACACTGAAGGCAGCGAGATCCAGGAGCAGAGACTCAGCAGCAAGAGATGGCGTGGTGGGCTTCCCTAGCCATGCAGAGAGAAAGCTGAGTGCCTTTGGGCAGAGGCCTAGGGCCTCGGAGAGGTGTGCCCATGAGCACAGCTGGGAAGAGGCTGTCCTGATGGAAGAACTGTATCCTGAGTGTTCCTCAGGCTGAATTGTAACTGTTACTTCCTTAACAAATCCCATAATCTCGAGTATTGTCTTTGAGTTCTGTGTGGCCATTGCAATGAATTATTGAACCCAGTAGAGAAGTAGAGAGTGCTGTGGGAGGGATGGTTGGTGTCAGAATTGGTAAAGATGGCAGAGAGAGGAGGTATATTTTACCTCCGCCTCACAGGAATCAGTCTTGGGCTATTGATCTTGATTCTCCTCCCTTGTGAGTTAAAGGAGGTCAGACACTGCCTACATACCGTTTTTACATTGAGGGATATTAGTAGCCAGGATCACTTTGGGGAGAGCTGAGCTGTGTGTCTTCCTCCACCTTTAAGTCAAGTGGGGAGCTTCAGTACAACTCCTGGAGAGCTTGTCCTGTGTTGGAGGACACAGAGCTTTCTGTGGTTCACATTTAGAAATATCTAAAGGTGAGAGGCTGCGGCTACCATTATTGAATGTTTTTATCAAAGGTTCTATAGAAAAATCCTGATCAAAAGGGGAAAAATGTGGAACAGAACTTCAAATTCTCATGGAATCCAGAATTTCTGGAGCCACTGATGCTGGATGAACCCCTGAAACTATTGCCCTGAAATAATTTTTAAACCTTAGACCAAAAGTGTTGTTTAAACCAAAGAATAGTTTAGCTTAATTAGTAAAGGATGTCTGCCCTGAGTATTGTGTCAAATTGACAATAGCAACTTGAAAGTCTAGATAGGAAGCTTAGGGGGCAGTGAGTTCATGTTAGCAATGGAGGAACAATTCAGAAAAGGAGGGTGAGAATGTACAATTTGAAGAATGCAATCAATGTCACTGAATGGTACATGTAGAAATTGTCAAATTGGTATATGTTTTCTTATGTATATTTTCAACAACAACAACAAAAATAAAATAAATTATTAAAAAATAATAAAAAATGTGCCAGGCTAGTTATAGCTTCCCCTGAGGTCAGATAATTGAGAAGGCTGCTTCGGGAGCCAGAGGGACTTTAAAGTTCTGGGCATCAAGCGTGGACCTCGGAAGGTAGCTGGACTTGTGTTGAATTTAAAGTGCCCTGCCCCAGAGCTCTGCCTATGCTGATGTCATACCCAAAAGCAAGAGTCTGGAACAATGTAGCTGGAGCCCCCAAATGGGGAATTCCTCTCCAGAAATGGGCTAAAGAGAAAGCGCTAATGTTTAGATATCTGGCCCACACAGAGGGAACTCTCACCCCAGATCTGCATCAGTCAAGTAAGATTTTTCAGCCTCTTTACCTCTCCTCTCTTCTCCTGCTCCCATACTGAGTCAGGGAAGTGGGGAAGGAGGTAATACAAAAATAGAAAAAGCTATTTTCCTGCTCCCCCGCAGCACCCCATCTTCACTGCTGGTTTCTGAGCCCAGATCAGACCAAGGGTTTTAAATTGAATGAGATGGAAGTTTTTGATTCAGCTGTCATTAAATATTTTAATGCTAAAAAATGATATTTGTTTATTTTTAATACCTTAAAGTAACTGGAAAAGCTATAGGACATGCTTCAAATGTCATCCAGTTGAAAGACGGAAATTTTATGAAAATAAAGATGTTTCAATATTTTACCCTTTCTTCCTGATTCTGGCTTGTTAAATATATGCCCAAGATGATAGTGCATAAATCTTTTTTTCCCCTTATTTTTGGTAATTTCCTTAAGATAAATGCCCAGATGTGGAGTAATTAATCGAAGGTTATGAACATCATTATGGCTTGGTGTAAGCACTGCTAAACTGCTAACCCATTGGTTTATTAATATAAACTGCCACTGTTGTTGTTGTTAGGTGCTGTCAAGTCCGGTCAGACTCATAGCAACCCTATGTACAGCAAAACGGAACACTGCCGGGTCCTGTGCCATCCTCACAATCGTTATGCTTGAGCCCATTGTTGCAGCCACTGTGTCAATCCATCTTGTTGAGGATCTTCCTCTTTTTTGCTGGCTGTCTACTTTACCAAGAATGATATCCTTCTCCAGGGACCAATCCTTCCTGATAATATGTCCAAAGTATGTGAGACATAGTCTTGCCATCCTTGCTTCTAAGGAGCTTGGTTGTACCTCTTCCAAGACAGATGCCTCTGGCAACACATAAAAAATAAATTTTATGCTGATTTCTTTTTTTTTTTAGTTTTTTTCTCCCACTTTTTAACCACTTGTCTATTGTCTAGTTAATGTTTTTCCCTCTCCTCTTTATGCCAAATTTTTTTGGACTGCTTCCCTTGTGAGAAGATATCCCACATAAGAGTTACAATGCTACGGTATAGAAAGTAGAACAGGACTCTAAACTCCTGTTTTCTCTTTGCACATATGACTATATGATTATATGTTTGAAAAATATATATATAAACATGCATACAGAGTTTGTTTTGTAAAGACAAAGATGTCTTCTTGAGACCTAGAGGAGCTATGGTGGGCAAAATAACCCTCCTCCCCGCAAAAGTCTACATCCTAATCCCTGCAACCTGTGACTATGTTATGTTACATGGCAAAAGGGACTTTGCAGATGTGATTAAGGTTATGGACCTGAAAATAGGGAGATTATTCTGGATTATCTGGGTGGGCTGAATCTACTCACATGAGCCCTTAAAAGCAGAGAACTTTCTCTGGCTGGAGGCAGAAGAGATATGGCAGAGAAGTCAGAGAGATCCAAAGCCTGAGAAGGACTTGATACACTGTTGCTTATTTGTAGATGGAGGGGACAAGGAAAGCAAGTGGCCTTCAAGAGCTGAGAGAAGCTCCCAGCAGACAGCCAGTAAGGAAATGGGGCCTCAGCCCTACATCCACGAGGAACTGAGTTCTGCCAACAACCTGAATGAACTTGGAAGCAGAACCTTCAGATAAAAGCCCAGGCTGCCTGATACCTTGGTTTTGACCTTGGGAGCCCCAGGGCAGGGGAACTAGCTGAGCCCATCCAGACTTCTGACCTAAAGAACTGTGAGACATAAATCTGTGTTGTATATTTAAGCTGCTAAATTTTTAGTAAATTGTTGCAGCAGCAATAGAAAATGAATACAATATACCAGGCAATCTTGAAGAGCAAAACTGGAGGACTTGTGCTCTCCCAAATCAAAGTTCCTACCTTCTTGGAATCTACACTTTTATGCAAGGAGACTTCAAGGACGAGAGGGTACTGTGTTTATCAAAAATTGCCACAAGTCATGTTAGATACGTTTGCAGAAGGGCACTACGCAGTTGGGTCTCTCATTGTCTTGTCTCGGGGCATTTCATTTCTGTTATTGTCAAGATGACCTGTTCCACATGAGATGCCTTTCTTTCTCCCCTTTTCCTACCTAAATTCTACCAACGGTTCCAGGCAATGTGTTCCATTAAGAACAAGAACATGAACATCAACAACAAAAACTTCTTTGAATATGTCAGACCAAATTAATCATGTTCTTTCCTGGCCTCCTATACTTACTGTCAGAGTCGTAGAGCTTAGCACTTTATCATTCTCTGTTTGATAGATATTAATGCAATTGATAGTGGAGCCCTGGTGGTGCAGTGGTTAAGAGCTCGGCTGCTAACCAAAATGCTGGCAGTTTGAATCCACCAGCTGCTCCTTGGAAACCCTATGGGGCCGTTCTACTCCGTCCTATAGGGTTACTATGAGTCGGAATTGACTCGACAGCAGTGGGTTTTGTTTATTGGTTTTCTAGGGCAACTGATTTGTTCTGTAGCGTCTACACAGCCCAATCGTCTTTTCTAAGGACTGTCCCCTCCCTTACATAGCTCCAGATGAAAGAATGACTTTTGTGGCCATGTTTGTGTTATATGACTTTTTCCCTCTCTGACCACAACTGATTGGGGTGGGATGGATCCTAGACCCATAATCTGTGTCAGTTAGATTCTGTTGAGAATTTGAACAAGACAGGGTGTACTGTTAACTTAGTGGCCCCCAGTGAGCCTCACCTCCTAAGTAGGTAGAATAAGTACTCATGTCCCTGTGTAGTCCCCTCATTTTTAATCTGAGCTTTAACCAATAGAATGCAGCAGAAGTGACGCTGTGCTGGTTTTAATACATTGAACATGTGTTCATGCTGATCATTAGAAAAAGCATTAAAATGCAAAATGGGGCTAATGGCTTCTATCTCATAGGGTCATATGAGCATTAAATGAGCTTACGTTCATCAAGTGCCTTCCCTGGTGCTTGTTACATGCCTGCTACTTAATAGGGGCATAAATAAATGCAAATTGCATTTCCCAAGTAAATACATGGAGACTGATGACTTTCTGAATTGTTCTTCAAGTAGTGATGGTTATTGAATGTCGAATTTACTTAGACTAAATGTAGCCAATGTGCACAGCAGCTGATTAGGAACTGGATGCTGTTTGTGGCCACAGAGAAGTGAAAAAAAAAAAGGGCTCATAAGAAGAGCAGATCAGAGACTGAGCTCTGTGGGCCCAATGAACTAACTGAGTTAACCAATTTATAGCTCACGGTCAACCCATGATGAACTTCAAAGACAACTCACAGAGGACTCTGCATTCACTGCAGTCACTGGAAGAAATAGTCTTCCCTTTCTTAACTGCCAACCCGGGAACCAAAGCTCAGATCTTTAATTATCTTGTGTACCCTCTACTACCTGGTGGAGTTACATCCCATGTAACAGTAAGGCCTAGTATACAACTGGGAATCTCAGTTAACACGCTTGGCTGCTAACCAAAAGGTTGGTGGTTTGAGTCCACCCAGAGGCGCAGCCTCGGAAGAAAGTTCTGGTGCTCTACTTTTTAAAAATCAGCCATTGAAAACTCTATGGATTACAGTTCTACTCTGACACACATGGGATTGACGTGAGTTGGAATCGACTCAACGGCAACTAGTTTAATAGTTGGAGCTGACTCGATGTAACAAGTTTAATATGTAACTGAACACTCATGACGAGCCAGACGCTGTTCTGTGTGCTTGATGTGTACTAACTCCTTTCATCCTCCCAATATCCCTCATGAGGAAGGTACTATTAATATTCCCATTTACAGAGGAGAAAATGGAGTCAGGAGAGAGCTAAAGAGCTTTACTTCTAACAGCTAATTAGTAACAGAGCTTGGATTTGACCCATGCATCTAGTCCAGAATTTGTGTTCTTAAACACAGTGTTAGGCTGGTTAGCTATACAATGAGAAATCTCAGTGCATGAACTATGTTGGTTTCACAAATTACAGGTACAAAGAAAAATAGCAGAATCCAGCTTGGTCAAACTCAAAAGACAAAGTTAATTTATTTTCTTGGTTTTGTGCTTTTCTTTTTAGGCCGCTGGAAAGAACTATGTCTATGAAATTTTCTTCCCCTTCACTTTGTGGTAATTCTCTGCCTTCTAGAACATGATGATCAAGGCCCTGGTTGGCCGTTTTCCAGGCATTTGGGCCCAAAGTGGCTCTTCTAGGTAGCTCCCCAGGCCCTAAGATGGTGCTCCATCCTTTCAGATTGTCGCACTTGAACGTCTCTCTCCTCTAATTTCTTCTTCTGGGTGTCTAGTCATGGTAACTTCAGTGAACTGCTTTCTTTAGTTACTATTCTGATTAGCTAAAATAGAGGTATGGTTTTATATCTTGTATAGTTTGGTTTTGTCTATTTATTATTATTATTATTTGTTGGTTCAACTCCTTTCTTCTACTGCTCTACTGTCTTGGAAGTAGTACAGCCAGAATGCTCCTTAGAAGCAAGGATGGTGAGACTTTGTCTCACATACTTTGGGCATGTTATCTGGAGAGACCAGTCCCTGGAGAAGGACATCAAGCTTGGTGAGGTAGAAGGTCAACAAAAAAGAGGAAGACCCTTGATGAGATGGATTGACACAGTGGCTGCAACAATGGGCTCAACATAGCAATGACTGTGAGGACAGGGCAGTGTTTCACTGTTGTAAATAGGTAGCTGTGAGTTGGAATCAACTCAATGGCACCTAACCACAACCACAACACTGCTTGACTTCCCTATTTTCTGCTTCCTGCTGGTCAGTTTCTGGCATTTTGAAAATGAATATTTACACTATCCCCATTTGTGTTCAATTTACATAAAACAGCCTTGTTGTGCACACTTGAAAAAGTGAGTTATTTGTCCCGCACACCCTACAAAGGTTTTATTTTTTTCCTACAATTATTCACTTCTGATGGGTCATTTATTTATAACAGAACATTAAGATCAGAAGACTTGCATTAAACTTTCTTCAAATTCACACTTCCTGGAGTCCTCTAGAATTTTCCGTATCCTTTGGTAGTTTGGCTCTATTGCAGGCAAAATTTGGGGACCAAGAAAGTTGCCTTTTCTTATACATCAGGCAAAATTAGTATTTTCCTACCATTCTGTTCACAGAATGGAACCTAATCTAATAATCCTCTAGTTCTGTTCTGAGAACCCTGATGATTTAAACCTTGATGGACTGATAAATTAATCAATTTCTGCCTCCAGGGTTTCTGGCCTACCAGACCGTGTGGCCTCGCTGAAGCTTCTAGTTGATATACTGTAACAACACGCATGAAGACAGTGCTGTCTCCAGCGGGACTGTGAGTAATCTTAGGACAGTTAATGGCTTAAGAGTCCAGATTGTGGTGTCAATATTGGCATATCTGCCTTCCCTTTCAGGAAAGGATCCTCTTAAAATACGGAATTTGCGTGTAGGTATCTTGGGTTGGGATTCCTAGGAGCAAAACCTGATGCAGAGATTGAGGTACTTGTGATTTATTTAGAAAATGCTTTTCAGGAAAAACCTGCTAGGGAGTGGAGGAAGCAGGGTGGGGAAGGGAAAGGAGCTGAGCACGGCAGTGCTCTCAGGAAAACGTCCAGTGTAACCCTGATTTGTGGGTGTTCTGGGACATAAATAGGACCATGCGAGTTGCCTCACCCTGAGGCAAGGAGGCTGGGCCTTTTTTTACCCCTTAATCAACCAGTAATCGGCTATTTTCAGTTGGGCTGAGGGAAGGCAGTTGGTTTGAGAGATGTTAGATCATCAGATCTTGGTGTCTAATGTGATTGTGGGTGAGGAATAAGCAGGAAATGAAGATGATTCCTGTTTGCAGCATGGTAGAATGGCTGGATGGTGCTGCCCGGGGCTGAGTTAGATAATGGATATGGTTTTGAAAACCAGGAGTCCAAAGTGCTCCTGAGGAGCATTTTGGTGGAGATATTCAGTGTGCACGGAGTCCCTGGGTGGCACAAATGGTTAAGCACTGGGCTACTATGGAAACTGAAAGGTTGGCAGCTCAAACCTACCCAGAGGTGCCTCAGAAGAAGAGTCTGGCAATCTGCTTTGAAAGGTACACAGCCATGAAAACACTATGGAGCACAGTTCTACTCTGAAACACATGTGGTCACCACGAGTCAGAATCAACTCGGCAGCAACTAGCTTGGTTTTGGTTTGGTCCAGTGTACATCTTGGGAAAATAATGGTTAGCATTACCACTTTGTTGAGCTCTTCACATGGAAGGGCTCTCTTAACTCTTCCAACACAGCTCATCCCGTCTTAGTCATCTAGTGCTGCTATAACAGAAATACCACAAGTGGATGGCTTTAACAAAGAGAAATGTATTCTCTCACAGTCTAGGAGGCTAGAAATCTGAATTCAGGGTGCCAGCTCCAGGGGAAGTCTTTCTCTCTCTGTTGGCTCTGGGGGAAGGTCCTTGTCATCAGTCTTCCCCTGGCCTAGGAGCTTCTCAGAGCAGGGACTGCAGGTCCAAAGCACACGCTCCCCTCCTGATTCTTCATTCTTGGTAGCATGAGGTCCCCCGTCTCTCTGCTCACTTCTGTCTTTTATATCTCAAAAGAGAGTGACTTAAGACACAACCTAATCTTGTAGATTGAGTTCTGCCTCATTAACATAACTGCCTCTAATCCCATCTCTTTAATATCATAGAGGTAGGATTTACAACATGTACGAAAATCACACCAGATGACAAAATGGTGGACAATCACACAATACAGGGAATCATGGCCTAGCTAAGTTGACACACATTTTTGGGCAACACAGTTCAATCCATAACATCCCCATTACCATCATCCCCATTTTACAAAAGAGGAAACCAAAGCTTAGAAAGGTTAACTAATTCATCTACAGTCACACAGCTAGTACATAGTGACACCAAGCTCTGCACCCAGATAGTCTGATTCCAGCCTCAGCTCTTAACCATCTATTCATTCAAGAAATATATACCGAGCTCTTATGATGTGTCAGGCACTGTTGTATGTGCAGGAGAGACGGTGGTAAAAGACTGACAATAATCTTGTTCTCATAGAGCTTTCATTTTAGTGTATATATATATATATATATATA
>NW_004443985.1:8070609-8080271 GCF_000243295.1 Trichechus manatus latirostris
AACATATATAATAAAATGAATTTCTAATATATGACTATTTTACAAATAATACAGAGTAATGATGCAAATATATAATAATAGTTTAATTTTAACAGTGATACCACTGTTATCAGAGCTCACCATGGCCTTGTGGCAGAACTGGAACACAGAGCGAGTTGGGGTAGCAAAGAGCCTGGCCTGGAGCTGCAGACAGGGCTACACCTGCAGAGCCATGCTTCCAGAAGAAAAACCTGGCTGTGTGTTGCTGGTTTTGACCACTAGATTATCAAGAGCAGATGCGAGTAAGTGTAATAAGATACAACCAACACGTAAGGGCACCAGGGAAGGGGCAGGCCAAGACTGAATTCCAAGGTCAGACAGTAAAATAATTGGCAGAACTGGGGTTAAGCTCAGGTTTTTGTCTGCAAGCCTGGTCTGCAGTTGAAGATAATGCAAGGAGGGCCTGATTGGCCTGACACCACCTCTTTCTGTTTCTTTTCTAACCTCAGGGACGTTTTAAGGGAGGCTCTGTTTTGTTAATTACGTGGGATCAGTCTCTGCTGTAGAGTCACCCAGAAAAAGGTGATGAGTTTCATTGAACACTATACACTTGAATGGAGGCCTTTATTAAATAGGGATGGGCCATGTTCTTGGGTTGAAGAACATCAATAAATTCTTGCATATCCAAAGGATAGAAGACAATTACAAATGCCAGTGTCCATAGCACTTGGTCTTAAAGAATCAGATTTGCTCAGGAAATTAAGGGGGAACTGAACTTATTTAAATGATGCGCCGATCTTATTATAAAATACAAGCAAGTGGAAGGATAAACCAAAAACCAAACCTGTTGCCATTGAGTTGATTCTGAATCACAGCAACCCTATGGGACAGAGTAGAACTGCCTCATAGGGTTTCCAAGGAGTGGCTGGTGGATTTGAACTGCCGACGTTTTGGTTAGCAGCTGAGCTCCTGACCACTGCGCCACCAGGGAAATAAAGGAAGACAGTTGATCACTATGGAGACATTTCTTTAGGAGAGCGACTTAGATCTTAGCAGGAATTCTAGGCAGCTATGGAGGGAAAAGTAAAGTCTTGGAGACCAGCTGAGACATATCTGAGAGTAGACAGGAGAGGCAAACCCATCTAGCTGCTCCTATTTAATGAGGGGTCACTATAAAACTTCTCTAAGATCAGAAAGGGTAACTGATTTCAGGGAGGAGATGGCAATGATTCTTCCTGAGGGTTCCTCAATTTAGGAGGCTATTGAGGGATATGTTTATAAAATTTCAGATAGGTCCTCCTAATAAGAAGAAGGTCTGGAAGAGCCGTGCACAGATTTTTGGACAGATGTGAATGTAGACAACTGAGAAGCCAGTAGAAAATACTCAAGGTGGTGAGTAGTGAACTGGAAGATGGCACAGTTATCATAGATGAGGCTGCGGCAATTGCCTGTGCCCGAGAGTAACTGCTGGGGAAATTTATGGAGTTATAAGTTCCCCATTGGAAAGCCCATGGTAAATCAGAGAGATTACAAGGGAGCCAGGCAAGATAAAAATACATCAGGGTCAGTCCTGAGTTGGATACTGATCTGATGAGGTGATGCCCCCCGAGTGGGATTAAACAATCCAGGGAACTGAAGATGGACAACGTTTCTTTGGAAATTGTAGCTTTGGACAACTGCTTACTCCTTGACTTGGTGTCAGGTACTCTAGAGGACCCCAAAAGACAAAACCTAGAGGAGTAAGTCAGACAGACAAATATCTGGGCCAGAACAACAATACAAGAGCAAACAGAAGGACAGCATTAATTCAGCAACAGTTTTACTCTTACTTTTGATAGAAAAGGATAGGGGTCAATCTAAGAAGCAGGTTAAACTGCTGAAATCTCCCCCAAGGCTGCTGAAGGGAATAGAGAGAAACAGAATATCAGAGACCTCTCACACCTGTGCAGAAGAAGATGTCACAAAAAGAAATGTCGTAGACCTGGAACTTTCAAAAATGGAAGAAAGACAGGCTCCAAGAGCATGGGACAGAGGACGCTCCAGTAGGCCCCTGGGCACTGGCTTCAGAGCCATCCTTCATCAGCATCATGAACAAGCCATGGCTGAAACCAGCAGAAGCCATTGTGGTAATCAGGGTGTATAAATAAACAGAGACCACCCAAAAGAGAAGACAAACAGAGGCTATTTATTCAAGGTTTGCTATAGCAAGGGAGTCAACCACCATCGCTTGCGTTTGGCAGAAACTCAGAAGGAGGCAGGGAAGTGGGAAAGCTTTGTAGTCAAAAAAGGAAAGACTTCAGTGTGCTCTGATTGGAGGCTGTTGGCATGGGGAAGCTGCAGGCAGGCTAATCAGAAGTGGGGTATCTTATGTGATTGATTTGGGGAGCATATTTGGCTTTTTCTGGTTGGTCCTGAGTTGGAACTTGAAGCAAAAAAAATAAGGAAGTTGGCAGTCACTGACCAAGTCCTGATGGCTCTGTGCCAATTGCTGCAGAGGTTGTGGTTAAGCTTCCTGCACTGGTTGCTCCAGAAGTTGTAACAACAGAGTTCCATTGTCATATATGGTCTGGCCATTTTCATTTGCCTATTCAGTCTCTGAAAGGTGAAACTGCCCCAGAGAGTAGGTGTCGTGGATCTACGCATTTCCATAGCAGGAAACCTGTGGCATGGATTGTAAATGGCTGGTCACAAGAAAATGTGGAGGCAAGGTCCTTAGAAGGAGCTCTTTCTCCATGCATCGCTGGGTTGTCTGGGACACAAGGTTCAAAGAACAATGGAAATGATGAGGTTTTGAATATTCAAGAGGAGAAAAGAAGTCACCTCCAGTAAGACCTGGTAGTTGGGAGAGTCCCCATGGTGAAGTTTTACAGGTTACCACACTCCAAGAAGCGGGCGAGCATAGCTAAATCCCTTTTCCTCCAGGTAAGTATAATGCCATAATCAACCTCCTGATGGGCAATAGTTCCCATCTGACTGTAGGGTCATAGGTCATGGGTTCTGGACAACTGGTATAGCATAACTGGCATTCAAGAAAGACTAAGACCAGGAGGAATTTTTCAGACCACTTCCCCTCAGAGGACACTCAGTTTCCATTATTTATCTCTATCTCTATCCCTATCTCTTATCTCTTTCAATATATATTTCTGTATCTAAATCATCTATTTTTATGAAAATAGTCAAGATTACACTAAATACTAGCTTCTGAGAATGTCACTGTGGATAGGGTAATTTCCTTAGAGGAGGAGATTTGCTTGTGTTTTCTAAATTTTGAGATGTGTGGCTCATGCTGAGATATCTTTGTTCTCTATTCATTGTTGGGGTTCTTTAAAGTAGAGATGCATGAAGGATTTGGGTTCCATTAACATAACTTTAGAGTCTGGAAGGAGCTACTCCCAATTCATTGGATAATACCCAGGATGAAACTCTGACTTGAGCTGAGTGTGACTCTCTGGTTGAGACTACGAGAAGCAGAAAAATAACCATAGGGAAGTTGATTTGAGTATTTTAATTACTTTGAACTCTTCCCAAAGAGGTTTGTACTAAAATTCTTTGGGCTTTAATTTTGTTCTGAGAATTTAATAATGAAAGGATGGCTACATCCAAACAAGGAATATTCTTATACTATTGACCTTACAACATGAAGTATTATCATATTGTTATTTTATCTCATAACTTCCGGTGATTTATATTGAACAGCACAGCAGGACACAAAATGAGGTTAATGAACAGGGAGGAAATTTTCAGCCTAGAACGGTAGTGATATGGAGCAGTTATTTAATTTGCTATCCTTACCTGTTTCAAAGCCTTTTAGGGGTAAAAGTTAAACTGTCCCCCAGTGGCCTCAGGAGACTGTACAAAGGAGCAGTGTTTGATGTTGGGGGAGTAGTTTCATGTAGATGAGAGCAGAAGTAGCCTCACCTCCCATTCAACATTCTTTTGAAGACATTGGGAGAAGGGATTTGACTAACACGATTAAGGATAAGAGCCCCAAAATAAATATGATGTGGAAATCAAAACAAACAAACCCATTGCCGTTGAGTCGATTCCAATTCATAGTGACCCTATAGGACAAAGTAGAACTGCTCCATAGGGTTTCCAGAGAGCAGCTGGTGGATTTGAACTGCCAACCTTTTGGTTAGCAGCCGAGCTCTTAAAACCACTGGTGTGAGAGGGTCTGGAAATGTTTATCTTGGAACTAACAAGAAGTGAGAAGGGCATTCCTTAAAAGTTTTGTTTTGGGAAGACTCAATATTGCAAGGATGTCATTTATCCCCAAATCAGTCAATAGATGGTCTTAGGTTGAGATCCCCTCAAAACAGGCCCTGAGACAAAGATTTGGGTGTAGATGATTATTCCAGGAAGTAGGTGTTGAAGTGGGGACAGAGAAGGCAGGAGAGTTGATAACAGGTGTGTTCATGAGTGAGGACTGCTGTGGGCAACAGGGGCTCGGTCCTGCTGGGAAACCTCTGAGATATAGTGCAAAACATGCCTCAGAACTGTTCCACTGAAGAGTGAGGATGCCACAGTACGCGTCCACCAACTCCTGTTCCTCAGTTGTTGAAAACTGTTCCAAGGGTCATTAATTTCCCAGCATACTGGCCAAGTGTGTTCCTGTGGACAGAGAAAGCCCTTGGGAAGATATGCAGGAGTTTGAGATAGGAAGCCGTCACAGTGTATGGGAGCACTCCACTGAAGCTGATGGTGGCCGTCAGGGTGGATCTTCAAGGGTATGAGTGGGTGCTACCAACCCTCACCCCAGTTTCTAAGAGTCTTTTCTGCAATTTAAGAAGCTGATGCTTCTTAAGAAGCATTTATCTGGAAGAAAAAAAAATGCAGCAGAAAAGCCCAGAAACTTTTAAAATACAAAATAATGAAGGGGACCTGTCCACCAGATACAAAAACATACTATAAGACGATAATAGGTAAAACAGTGAGATATTGGTGCAGAAATAGAAAAAATGTTCAATGGAACACAATAGAAAATCCAGAAACAGACCAATACATGTAATAAAATTTAGAATATGATAAATATTTCAAATTAGTGGGGTAAATGGTCTATTCAGTAAATAGTTCTGGCATAATTTGCTATCTATTTGGGAAAAATAAGCTATATTCTTAGTTCACATCATAAGCAAAATAATTTCTGATGAATTAAAAAAAGCTAGATATAAAGAAATAAACAAAAAGCTCCAATAAAAATCTAGAAGTGTCAAAGGAAAAGACTGGTAAATTTGACTACATTAACAATAAAAACTTCTCAATTTAAGAGGACACCATAAACAAGTTAAAAAAGTGAGCCACAGACAAGGAGAAAATACTTGAACTATATAATAAAAAATATTTGTATCAAAAATAAAAATACTTTATCTAAGTAAGAAATCAACAAACAACCCAAAAGAAAATTGGGAAAGGAAATGAACAGGCGATTCATAGATTAAGAAATACAAAAAAAAAAAAAAAAATCCCAATCCTGTTGCCGTCGAGTCGATTGAGACTCATAGCAACCCTATAGGACAGAGTAGAACTGCCCCATAGAGTTTCCAAGGGGTGCCTGGTGGATTCAAACTGCTGACCTTTTGGTTAGCAGCCATAGCTCTTAACCACTATGCCACCAGGGTTTCCTAAGAAATACAAGTAGCCAAAAAATATGCACCATCTTACTAAGATTCAGGAAAATGCAAATTAAATGTTTTCTTCTCTCTCTTGCTTTTAAATCATCTGAATAGTTTTAATGAATCCTTTTAAAAATTCTCCAGGGTTGTGCGAGTTGGAGAGAAGATATTTTTTTCTATGTTGGTGCAGGTGTAATTAGGTAAATCTTTTTTAAGGACGATATGACAGAATCTACTATTGTAATAATTATGCATACCTGTTGATTAGCAATTCCATTTCTAGGTATTTATCCTGGAGAAAAATTTGACTTCCATGCAAAAAGAGACATAATGCATAAGATTGTTAATGCAGTATAACTAATAATGATCAAAACTGGAAACAACATAATACATCCAGTAATTTGGGGATGGTCTATAATAGTTTCTAAATGCTGGACCTAATTGAAAACCAGCTGCTTTGAGAATCTGGGAAATGTCATTTGCAGTGGCCCAGCTTTCTGTGACATAGAGCAGGGTATAGAAGAATAGAAATGGAACTGAGAGTGAACAGGGAAATGTTCAACATAGTCCACTGCTTTGGCCACTCAATATCTATTCTTACCCTTTGAATGAATAATTTCTTTTGCAAGGATCAGAACAAAACTGGTTCCTATGAGGCGGAGGTTAAAGATGTCCCAAATGTCCACCTTTTCCAAACTGCTGGCCCACTTTATCATCTCTAACATCAACTACTCCCCCTCCCCTCAGTACTCTTCCTCCATTTTTGGGTTCTATAATTCACTACAATGTCTCACAGAACTCATGAGCTATATCTCAAGGAAATGGCTCATGTGGTTGTGGAGCTGGCAAATCCCAAATCCATGGGTGAAGTGTCAGGCTGGAGGCTTCTCCCAACCCATGTGGCTGCAGGGGCTGATGAACCCAGCTAGCAGGTCAGACAACAGGCCGCCAGCTCACAAGGCTGTGGAAGCTGGAGAATCAGGTTAGATGATAGCCTGCTGCCTAAAGGGGCTTCAGAAGCTGGCTCAAGCTCCAAGAACCGGAAATCAGATGATCACAAACGAGATGTGGGATCCAGGGTGGGAGAGAGCTCTGCTAGAGCATTTGTATATACATTGGATACAGATCATACCCTCAAGGAAACTCCCTTGCAAGGCGGTGCAAGGGTGTGACTTGAATAAGTGTGGTAAGGGTGGTGACTGGGGTAAGGGTGGTGACTTGAGTCATACCCTCTAGTAAGGTGGTGACTCAAGATACATCCCACCCTAATCCTGCCTCATTAACATAAAGGACAACTCACTGTCAAATGGGACCATAATCATAGACATAGAGGTTAGGATTAACAACACGTCAGCAAATGGGGGCTAATTACATCAGATCACAAAATGGAGGACAACCGTACAATACCAGGAATCATGGCCTAGCCAAGTTGACACATAACCCCAACCATCACAGGTTCCGTATGCCTTATTTGCACATTCCCACTCAGTCATCGTGTGTGAGTTACAAAGACTAGGGCTAGAAGGGCCATATTAAGTAATCCATTGCACTGCACCCTTCTACTCGTATGTAACTCTAATACGATAATAATGACGGCGTCTTGCTCACACCTAATACGATATAACTCTCCCTTAGATAAATAAAGATAGTTTTAGTTTCTTCCCCAAACGATAGACACAAAGTTCCATCGGTGGCATTATCTATCTGAGTAA
Organism: Trichechus manatus latirostris; assembly: GCF_000243295.1. Lineage (NCBI taxonomy): Eukaryota > Metazoa > Chordata > Mammalia > Sirenia > Trichechidae > Trichechus > Trichechus manatus. The sequence continues at coordinate 8,077,913 of NW_004443985.1, forward strand.
TGTTGATTCCTCTTCTAGTTCAGTTATACTCTCACTTGGATATTTGTATCTAAAATCTAAATCATAAATCTAACCATCAGCAGTACTGCCATCGCCGTTGCTGTTGAGTACATTCCGACTCGCGAAGACCCTACAGGACAGAGTAAGACTTCCCCATAGAGTTTCCAAGGCTGTGATCTTCACTGAAGCAGACTGCCACATCTTTCTCCTGTGGAGCAACTGGTGAGTTTGAACCACAGACCTTTTGGTTAGCAGCCGAGTGCTGAACCGTTGTACCGCCCTATCAGCAACTCTGCATTTATAAAATATTTGGGGGCAGGGAAGACTAATTAGGTAACATTAAAATATCTAACAATCAAGGAAGAAAAAATATATAGCTGCTACATTCCTCGTTTCTGTACCTGGACTTGAGGTTACTGCTGATATTTGTAACTTCATTCTTCTACCACCCATTTCGTGTTCTTTTTGCCCCCAGAATCAGCACTTTAACTCTTTAGGGCTCTTCACCTTGTGGGGTTACCAAACCTTCTTTTGTAAAATGTCTGAATCTTTAGTTGTCTTGTCTTATTGGGTTGTGTAATCCTCCATTAACTTTTACGACTGGATATAGAAGTCTGAAGAGGTGCTCCAGTGATTCGCTGGGTTCCAAAGTCTTCTCTGGCCCCATTTGAATTGCAATCTCATTTCTCCTTGAAAATCAGGATCAAGTATTTGGTCAGTACAATAGCCCCCATCTTTGCAGGGTGGCTTAGTGGCATGAGGTGCTAAAGTGGCCAGGTGGCAGTCTTTACTTCCAATTCAACTGCTGCATCCTGTAGCTGAATCATTCCTACTATTAGGATTAAAGAACTTAACCTAGCAGAATTCAGAGTTGAAGGGATAGAAAGCAAAATTTTTGTAGCTGAATTATCAGCATAATAGCATACTCTTTCTTCCACCCTTTGGTTTTCTGATCCGTATATTCTGGCTATGGGAGAAACAGCACCATATATTGGTCACTGGTTCAATATATATGCCATTTTGTAGAGCAACATCTCAACCTCAGAGAGTATAATCTCCCAATTGATGCCATAATTTAATCTTCAATCAGTCATTTCAGGATTCTATCATGCTAGCAACTTCTAGGTGATGAAGAATAGGCTAAGACCAGTGAATCCTATGAGTGTGTGAGCCCATTGTTGTACTTATTTTGCCATAACATTAATTCCTGGGTCAGAAGTTATGTTGTGTAGGGATATTATAATGGTGAATAAGATATTCTGTAAAGCCATACATGGTATTGCTGGCACAGAAATTGTGGGCAGATTGATGTCATCTCCACAGTGGAAATGACCCAATGAAACCAACCTGCCGTCAGGTGACTAGCTGGTTTCCTAGGGACTGGTGCCATATTGGGCTGTGAGCACTGTCCTCTGCTTGTGGAAGGATGAGCATTTAGCAGTGGCAGGAGCCAGATAAGCTTAGTGAGGGAAATTCATGTTATTGGCCACATGCGTAAACCTCATCCTTGCCGCCATGGTAACTTTGTGCACGAGCCCACTGAGTAAGCACTGAGGTGACTGGGGTCAAAGGCTGGCAGGCATCCATAGAGCAGATCATCTTGTCCCCTGGAGTTTAGCAGAAGTTCCACTAAATATCCACATTTGCCACAGGCACCTTGAGTCCATTTTAAGTGCTGGATCATAAAACCCAAGTGGCAAGATAGCTTCCATTGGAGCCTGGACCTATTGCACAGCCTTCTCTTGCTCTGGGTGCTAATAAATATTGGCAATTCTATAGGTTATTTGATAAATGTAATATGTGGTGTATATTGCCTCAAATATCCAAAAAAGAGCACCAACGATTATACCTCCTTCTTAGTGGTGGGTGGTACAAGGTAGAGCAATTTGCCTATCACTTTAAACAAAATTTGGCGCTATGTTCCAGACCACTGGGCCCCTAGGAACTTCACAGAAGAGGTAGGCTCCTGACTCAGTAGGCTTTCTCTTCCACCCTGTGACATGCTGGTGTCTTACCAAGGCTTCTTCCTACATAGAAAAAACTTCCTGTTTACCAGGTCCAATCCATGTGACATCATTAACATGGGGGACCAGTGGGATACTCTGTCAATTAGATAATGAACAGAAGTGTTCATATAACATAGAGAATGTGTACTGCTGTACATACGAACATATGCTCTTTTCTCACTGCTTATTCAGTATAAATAAATGAATTATTTTGAATAGGTAAAACAGGCACGTGGTACAAAATTTGAAATGTACAAAAGTATTTATGGGAAAATGGATTTTCTTCCCTTCTACCCCCTAGCCACCCAGTTCCCCTTCTCAGGGACAACCACTATTACCAATTTCTTGTCTTC
>NW_004443985.1:8080443-8081657 GCF_000243295.1 Trichechus manatus latirostris
TATATATACATATATACACACACTATTTGTATGTAATATGAATACATATACACACATATACATACACATATACATATAATATGTAATATATACATATACACACAAGGAGTCCCTGATTTATGATGTATTCGAGTTACGATGAACAGCACTTACGACTGTTTTTTTTTGTACATCTTATCGTTAGTAATATGTACTAATACAATGTTGCAGCATGTAATTTGCTGATGTTATCATTCTCAGATATTCACTTGAAGATGTTCAATTTTATGACTAACTGTTCAAAACACTGCTGTATAACAGTAATAATGAAAAGTTAAAAAAAAAAAAAGAGACAATTTGACTTCTGTCAGAACTGACTTATGTCAGAACCTACTTGTGATGGAGCTTTTGTGTCTCTCAAAAATATGTGTTGTAAACGCTAACCTCTATGCCTGTGGTTATAATCCCATTTGGGAATGGGTTGTCTTTGTTATGTTAATGAGACAGAGTGTGTCTTGAGACAATCTGTTACAAGACATAAAAGGAACAGATTAAGCAAGCAGAGATGGGGAAGAGAGATGCTAAACCACGTGGAAGATTGCCCAGGATCAGAAGCTCAAAGAGACAAGGACCTTCCTCCAGAGAAAACAGAGAGAGAAAAACTTCTGCTAGAGCCGGTACCCTGAGTTCCGACTTCTAGCCTCCTAAACTATGAAAGAATGAATTTCTGTTTGTTAAAGCCATCCATTTGTGGTATTTCTGTTATATCAGCACTAGATAACTAAGACAGATAGCATACTCTTTATACTGTTCTGCACTTTGTTTTTTTAAAATTTTACTTCAGGTGAAGGCTTACAGAACAAATAGTTTCTCATGAAACAGTAGTACTCATATTGTTTTATGACATTGGTTAACAACCCCACGACATGTCAACCCTCTCCCTTCTCAACATTTTTCTTTTTTTTGGTGAAAATATACATAGCCAAAGATACACATTTCAAAAATTTCTACATGCACAGTTCAGTGACATCGACTGCACTCTTCGAATTGTGCTGCTATTCTCACTTTAGATGAAGGCTTACAGAATAAAATAGTTTCTCATTTAACAGTTAGTACACATGTTGCACTATGACAATGGTTAACAACCTCACAACACGTCAACACTATCCTTACTCAACTTTGGGTTCCCTATCACCAGCTTTCCTGTCCCCTTCTGCCTTCTAGCCCTTGTCCCC
>NW_004443985.1:8087110-8125109 GCF_000243295.1 Trichechus manatus latirostris
AAATCTTGTTGTTTATCTTTTGGATTTCTAATTGTTGTTTTTGTATAATTTTAGTTGTGAATTTATTTTGGCATTTTGTTCCTGCATTATTTTCCGAATTCTTCCGATTTTTTGTCTGCCTTTTCCATGAATTTGTCTATTTTTTCCTCATTTTTGTCTGCTTTTTGCTACAACTCCTGGATAATTCTGAGTATTAGAGATTTGAATTCCCTATCAGGTAGTTGTAGTGCCTTTCCCTCTGCTGGAAAGTCATCTGGTGTTTTATTCTGGATGCCTACTGGAACCATCCTGTCCTGTTTTTGTAAGTGTTTTGATATTGTGTGCTGTCTTTGGGGCATTCAGTAGTTATTTTTCTAGTTTATTGATTGTAGATTTGTTTGTTTCATCCTGTTTTGTTTATTTGGCTATGCCTGAGGATGTGGGCTGTGTATTCTTTGTTGTTTGCTCATCTGTGGGCACGATACTTTTCAGCTCCTTCTCCAGTTGGCAGGGTCAGTCGCTCAGATATGGTACAGCAGGGCAGGTCTAGCTGAAGAGGAGTTACTGGGATGGGTTGTTTGTGGCACTTACTACAGCCACCAGGGCGGGTCAGTAATCAGTGTAGGGCAGGTTCCAGTAGGCCGTGCCTGTGCTGCTTGGTGGTGTGATGTTAAGCACACCGTGCAGGTAGGCAGGGTAGAGGGGAAGTTTGTGATGTGTGGAGCTAAGCTTGGTATGGGAGAGAGGAGAGAGGAACAGGAGACAAAAACATACAAACAAACAAAAAAGAGTGCTAGGGGAGCTTGCTGTTAGAGTGGAGAGATGAGAGACTGTGAAATAGTGGAAAACAAAAAGGGGAAGAAAAAGAAAAAAAAAGATAAAAGAAAAGAATGAATAAATAAATATTGGAAAGAAAAAAGAACAGCAAAGCTCCCGGAGATCCAACCAGTGTGGCTACAAGGTCTGGGGAAGTTGTTTCCAGGTGTTGAAGTTCAGCCTGGCTAGGAGGCATAGAGGTATTCAGCACCAGGTATTCAGGGGACAGGAAGAGAAGGAAGGTATAGAGAGACGAAAAAGTGCATAATGAAGAAAGACAAAAAGGGGGAAAGAGGGAAAAGGAAGAAAAACAAATTAAAAAAAAAAAAGAACAAGAAAAGCTGCCCAAAAAACGGAAAAAAAAAAAAAAAAAAAAACCCCAAAAAAAAACAAATACCCTCAGGGATCCCTCTGCTTGTCTGCACAAGCCAAGGGGGTAGATTCCAAGCCACGCAGCACTGCCCTGCCAGAACGGGCTCCCAACTCAAGAAAAGGAAAAGAAAACAAACAAACAATTCAAAACAAACAAACAAACAAACAAAAGCCCCGGGATCCCACCAGCGTGGCATCCCAGACCAGGAAGCAGTTCCACACTTGAACAGAGTTCCGCAGCCCCTCAGGAAGAAGCGAAGATGGCACAAGGAGCCAGGTATTTGAGCAAAAGGAGGGGGAGGTGGTGAGAGGTAAGGAAGAAATCAAAAGCAGCAGAAAAAAAACAACACCAGCAGCCAACAAATGGCACTCAGAGAGCCAGCCACTGCAGGCTGGTGGAATTCAAGTAGCTGGTCTTCCCAGACAAGAGACTGTGGCTGCGGGAAGCAGAGGAGGCCGGGTGGGGATGAAGAAGGATGGGGAGTGGGAAAGCATATATCGCTAATTACTGGTTGTTTTGTCTCCCTCTGGAAGCTCCATGAAGCTGCTTTCTCATACCCTGTATTTGCTGGTCTCCGATAGGCGTCCAAGATGGTGGATCCACGCTGCGTTAGCTGATAGGGGACCTCTGCATGAATCTCTCCTCGCTCTCCATTCTCTGTCAGTTTTCTCACTCCATTTGGTGCTTGGCTGAGTTCTTTATCTCTTCATTTGATGTTTTAGGGTTTCAGGATTGCTGTTTTCTCTGTTTGGCTTAGTGTTTTGGATCTTTGCTGTGGAGGGATGGCATGGTGCTTCTGCCTAGAGCGCCATTTTGCCGGAAGTCCTCTGCACTTTGTTTTTCATATTTAACAACTCACCTTTGAGATCATTTCATATCAGTTCCTACAGAGTTTCTTCATAATGGCTGAGAACTATCCATTCTGTGGATGCACTTTAAATTGTTTAACTATCTCCCTGTTGATTTAGATTATTTCCATTAAGATCAATGCTGAAATGCATATCCTTTGTATATGTCTTTGTGCACATATGAGCTTATATTTAGAGGGTAAATTCTTACAAATTCATTCAATTGTTTTTAACTTAATTTGAACTCTTATTGAATATGTAAAGTCTGTGTACACATACGTGATTATATCTACAGGGTAAATTCCTACAAGTTATTCATTTACTTCAAATTTAATTTTTACTCACAATGCATATTTAAGCGTCTTTAAAACCGTTTTGGAACACTATGAAGTACAAATAAGCAAGTGAAATAAATGAAAAGAATAAGATCAGTAAAGTAAGTTCCTAATTACGTATTGACATGCCAGATTCCATACTGCCTCTGTAATATTTGCTGTATTGTACTTGGCTAGTTTTCCCTTGCTTCCAATAAAGTTATTGGCACAAGGTTAGCATAGAAAAGATTTGAACATGGTAAAATGTTTGCAGTATGTTAAATCAATAAAGCAGTTGCTGGTATGGTCTATGGCTCAATATGGCCCATGGCGGGTGAATTCAGGCCACACCCATTTGTTGAAGTGTTGGCTGCTTTTGTGCTACACTAGCAGAGTTGAGTATTTGCAAAAAGACTGTATGGCCTGCAAACCCTAAAATATTTTCTCTCTGGCCTGTTACAGAGAAGGTTTGCAGATGCCTGGTTTACACCAATGGCTTCCTTGCCTTCTGGGTTCCGTTGGGTTCAGTCACCTAGAAGGATTGGTGTGAGGGAGATTGGGGATTGGAGGGATGGAGGAGAGAAGAGCTGAGGACTTTATTCTACTAGTTGCCTCCCTGTGTGATTTCCACTGGGTGGCTGGGTTTCTGGAATGAAAGTCTCAGGCCCACTCAGGGAGTCGTCTTCAATCAGCCCTCTTTGGCTTTTGGTTTGGGTAATCTCCCCCCATCCTATGCTTTAGGCCCAGAGACAACAGCTTCCAGCTCCCATTAGCCCTGAAGACCTGCACTATCTCCTGTGGTTTCCTGTACCTTATCCACACCTATGCAAATAGCTCCTTTATTAAACTATCCTCGTTGTTGTCATTGTTAGGTGCCATCAAGTTGGTTCCAAATCATAGCGACTCTATGTACAATAGAATGAAATACTGCCTGGTCCTTCACCAGCCTAACAATTGTTGTTATGCTTGAGCTCATTATTGCATCCACTGTGTCAATTCATCTCATTGAAGGTCTTCCTTTTTTTTTTGCTGACTCTCTATTTTACCAAGTATGATGTCCTTTTCCAGGTACTGATCCCTCCTGGTAACATGTCCAAAATATGTGAGACATAGTTTGGCCATCTTTGCTTCTAAGGAGAATTCTGGTTGTACTTCTTAGTTTGCCCTAACTTAAGGATATCTCCTGTTCCTGCTGGGCTCTGACTGAGACAGCAGATTACAATGCAGTATATGTACCAGGATCCTAATTTTTTTTGGGAAAAAATGTGTATATGTGCATAGAAACAATACTGAAAATAAATTCAGAAAAATGGCAACAGTGGTTATTTGTGCATAGTGAGATTATCAATGACTTTTATTTTATTCTTGCTTTTTGTCGAATCTGGGCAATGAAGATATATTACTTTTGTACTAATGAAAAAGCTAAATAAATAATAAACTTAAGGGGGGAAAAATAGCCCAGAACCTTTGGCCTTGCAGTTAATTGGGCCATATCATAAAATTTATTAATGCCCCCAAATTTATTAATAGATGTTTGCCTTTCCTGGAAAACAGCATGCACATTGCCTTTAGAATCAGCAATCCTGTTCTATTAGTCAGAGTTTGGTCATGAAAACAGATAGAAGGTCCACGTGTGCACCTACATATAGAGAGACAGACAGACAGACAGAGGCAGAGGCAGAAAGAGACAGAGAACTGGAAAGTTGGGTCAGCCCATTAGCACCATTGGTTCAATTGTTGATCATTAATCCTGCTCAGTCTGATGCATACATGCTTGTGGCTGGGGTGGCGCCCAGGCTTACCAAAACTTTGTCTAGTGGCAGTACTAATGTCCGCTTGTGCTGCAAGGTTATAAATCTCTTAATCCTTGCATGCAAGGTTATAAATCTCTTAGAACAAATCTCCATTGTTCTCCAAAGCATGCCACCATACTGTCTGGCTGGGTCCCGAGTGGCTTTCAGGGTTGGCTATATGCTATTCCAGATTCAGCCCTCCCCTGAGAATTGTAAGACTCTTGTTGAAGCTTTGATTACCAGCCCAGACTCCCCCTGCATTCTCATTGAGCTCCTTTTTGGGGTCAAACCAAACCCACAGCCATCCAGTCAATTTCAGTTCTGACTCATAGTGACCCTATAGGACAGAGTAGAACAGCCCCATAGGGTTTCCAAGGCTGTAGATCTTTACGGAAGCAGACTGCCACATCTTTCTCTCATGGGTTGGTTGGTGGGCTCGAACCACCAACCTTTCAATTAGCAGCCAAGCACTTTAACCACTGAGCAACCTGGGACCCTCTCTTTTTGGGAGTACCGGTGGTTATTTCTACCTGCAGATCTTGGTCAGGACCACTCTGGTTTATCCTGACAGATTTCCTTTACTTCAAATATCCAGGAGCAAGGATTGAAACTTTGTCTCTTTCTTTCCAAAAGAACTTCAGCTCATGTAAATTGGTCCCTGGTGACCAGCTCTGAATAAAAAAAGGTCTATATTTGTCAAACCACAGAAGGTTCTATTACAACCTATTTCCAAGTCAAGGATGTCTACTTGCCCTCTACTGAAAAAATGGAGGAAGAACACTCAAGTGACTGCTGTTTGAGGATAGAAGGTTTGCATCAAGGTGTCTTGCTATCTCTGCTTCTCTTAGTGTTGGGTGCCCTAGAAGCACCTTTGGAGATAAGGAACCGAGTTGTTGTTGTTGGATGCCATCAAGTGGATTTCAACTCATAGAAACCCCATATGACAGAGTAGAACTGCCCCATAGAGTTTTCTAGGCTGTATTCTTTACGGGAGCACATCGCCAGGTCTTTCTCTCATGGAGCCACTGGGAGGGTTCAAACAACCCACCTTTTGGTTAGCAGCTGAGTGCTTGACCATTGTGCCACCAGGGTTTATTTGGGAAGGGGAGGGAGACACCAATAAGGCAGCAGGGAAGTTGAAAATGGGATGGCACCAGGCTAAGTGCTTTCTCTCTGTTATCTCCCTGTTACTCCTATTTTACAGAAGAGGAAACTGAAGTTTAGGGAGGTGAAGTAGCTTCCCAAAGGTCTACAACTGGTAAGTATCAGAGTTCTTGGTCAAAGGCTCTTCTGTAACTATTACACGCACTAATTTCTGCTCCAAATAGGAAGTCAAAGAAAAAATGCAAATGAAAAGCTAAAATAAATGCAACCAAGTTTTCTCTAATCTAATGCTCTGGTTGGAAGCTGATTCTCATTTTACTTTATTTTTAAAATAAAAAAAACACATTTTCTCCTTCTAATTAGCTCTGGGAAGCTCATAGCTGATGTGTATGAGCATCTGGAGTGTATGACCTCCCCAGTAGAATGCCTTTTGCTAAAAGTCTGGACCACTTAGGGAAAGAACAGCACAAAGGACCGTAATGGGCGGATAAAATGCTGATGAGAGAGGACCAGAGGCAAAAGGAAATTGAAAGAAAGTGAACGAAAGGAATGAGGGAGAAATTAGGGCATTGCAAAGGCAGATAATATTCATGTATGTCCCTGTGGAAAGCAAAATGTCATGGATTTCTAGGGCAGCATATAACCACAAAATGTGCCTTCTTTCAAGGAATGAGCATCAACATGGATGCATAGTATGAACAGCCTTTGATAAACAAGTGAGGGACCATTGTGAAGATTGTTATAGATCACATGCTTACTCTTTGCTCTTTTGTAGTATGTGGATAAGAGCTTACAATTGAGTTGGAGGATAGGTATAATATCATCTAAGATCTATTTCAATTTTAATTTCAGCTATGGTTCTCCATAACTTGATATTGTCCAGAATTTTCTTAAGAGCGTCATTTGTTATTTTTCCCCCCTGGTTTTAATTATTCCTTGCCCTGACTGTCTCTTTCTCCCTTCTTTCTTCTTTTCTGTCTCCACTCTTTCTCGTTTATAAACTTTTAAAGGGTATGAGTAACTTCTTCCATTTTGTTTATATTTCCCCATTGTTTTAATTTCTGAATTACATGTATATTTTGCTTTCAATAATTCCCTGTTGAATGATTGAATATGGCTGCTCAGAGCCAATTATGCTTCCCAGTATTTGTGGAACTTTCCTGCTTGCATAGAAGATACATTTCTATAAAGTGTCAAGAAGGGGAATTTATTGAGCACTTGCTATGTTGTAAGCCAAGACAGAGGATTTTCTTCAAGGAACCTCTGGTCTAGTAGATGGGAGAAAGTGCAGCACAAAATACTCATTGATTTTAGGGAACCCACAAAGCCAAATCCAAAACAAACCAAAAGACCAAGAAAGAACAGAATTTGCTTTATCAAAAAGGTAAAGCATTGAGATAGTCTTCCTCTAGCTATATTCATACTTACAGCATCTATGATGATGAACTATTACTTTTATTTTTATAGTTTGGGTTTTTTCACATTGGGGGAGCATCAGAGTCTTTTCAGAGCTTTGGACGTTGAAGAGCCTGGCTGTGGATATTTGGCACAGAGCTCCCCTGTTAATCCTGATCTTAATAGCAAAGCATCTTACAGTTTGCCCAGTGTTTCCACATACGTCACTCATTTCAGCAGTTTTTTGACAGAGGCAATGCAGGTGGCACCCCTATTTCACAGATAATAGAGTTACAGAGGCTAGATGACTTGCCTGAGGTCATACAGAAAGTAAAGGTGGGACCGGGGATATGAGGGAATCAGCATACAAATTAACGACTTTCCCTCCCTTCCCAGAAACTATGCAGCTCTTTAAGATCATCCAAAAAAAAAAAAAAAAAAAAAACCCCAAATCCATTGCCGTTGAGTCGATTCCGACTCATAGCAATGCTATAGGGCAGACTAGAACTGCCCCATAGGGTTTCCAAGGAGCAGCTGGTGGATTTGAACTACTGATCTTTCGGTTAGCATCAGTAGCTCTTAACCACTGTGCCACCAGGTCAGACACTAAGAAAAGGGCCAACTGTGGTCCTAGGGGAGACCCACATGCTCCTGATGGTAGAGGGTGTGTTAGGGGTAAACTTTAATGAACAGCCAAGGCTTCAAAAGGGGAATATAGTAAGAGGGCCTTTGTCAGGTAGGTCCGATCACACTGGCAAAGACACATAGTCGGGAAGTTAGACAAGCAGTCAGGTCGTTACAGGACTTATTCACGGGCAAGCACGTAGCCCAGTTTGGCTGCAGAATAGGGTACACGTTGAGAAGAGCTTGGAGATAAGTGAAATTGTGGAAAAAATTCAAGCGTAGAAACTAGCAAATGAGTACCACCACACCGTTGGAATTTCCCCTCTGACTGGTGCCATCTTCCACCAGCTGACTTGCCTCTTGCCTCTGATTAGCGATGGGGTTAAGAAGGAAGGGCAGGCAGAAATAACTGGTGGGAGGAGATGCACATCTGTTTTGTGGTGGAGGTAAGAGCCCTCCCAGTAGTTCTCCTGGTGGTTTAATACCTTCCCCATGACTTCAGAATTCCCTTTGCTTTTTTCTTTTGTAAATCTCAATTAGTGACTCCAAAAGCGTTATAATAGCATCATACCATGCTGTAATACTAGGGTAGAAGCCCCTGAATCCGCTGTAAGTTTGTTTTTGTTTGATGGGATCTCATGGAATGAAGCAACAAGACTTCAAACTAAGTCCCTTGGCCTTTCCCAGTAAGTCAAACTCAGGTACACCGATGATCCCTGTGTACAGGGTCAGGGATGAACCAGCTAAGGAAATTGTCAGCAGCTTCTGCTCCTCCATTTGGCTGCTTAAAACTAAGTCATCTACCCAGACTCATCCGTCCATCCATTCACCCACGTACTCTTTGGTTCAAGAATCAGGTCTTTCCCTCATCTGCTCTGTGCTCCTGTGGATATTTCCACCACACCTTGTTGTTATGTTGGGACAACCACTTGTCTGTTCATAAAACTTCATTGACAATTGCTGCTAACCAAATATAGCTTTCATGAAGAAGATGACCACATCAAAATGTGCAATGTAGAAAAGGATAAAGTTGGTCTTTTTTCTTAAAGTGGGCTGCTAAGCCAAAGAAAATCTTTTTTTTAGGGCTTTGAAGGGAATCGTTAACAAATGTGATACTCAGTTTGACCAGGGGTCTCCACCCTCTTTGAGTCCGAATTGCTGAAGCTTTCTGTGGTCTGGCTTCTCTCTTTATTTCAGAAACCTCAAACCTTTGAATCATGTCAAGGTGTCTGTCTAAGGGAAAATATAAAGCCTTTCTTCTGGGTGACCTATCAGTATCAGACATTAATGAACAGAGCCTAATGCTGCTGAAAAGAATTCATGAAAAAGGAACCCGTGATAGCTGGGAACACTTCCAAGGTTTTGCTTCTTTAAAAAGCCCCAGATACAGATTGCTCCCGTCAGCAAGGCTAACAAATCATCCTTCAGAATGGCCGGGGAAGACTTTAGAATCTGACAGCTGACTCTGGTTGTGAGGTTTAATTGTTCCCTAAAGTTCCAGGGTCAAGTAACTCCATTCTCCCTTGTGCAAACAGACTTTCTGGTGGTCCAGTGGAATCAATATAAAAAAAAAACAGGAAATCGCCAATCTAATATTTTCTGAAAGCCTTTTTGCTAACATTTCCTTGCCAAGGGAAAGAAAAGCAGTGTTGTTTCCCAAGAATGAGATGAACAAATATGGATGGGGGAAGGAAGCTAGAACTTTCTTGCTTGCATTAAAGGATATTTTTCCTCCATTGTTTTTAAGTAATGGTATTTCCACATCTGTCTCTCATCCCTACATGGTGTATTTCCCACACAGCAGCCAGAGCGTTCTTTTTGAAATTGAGCCTGATCACGTTACATGCTTGCTGAAAACTCTGGTGGTTTCCCATCTCCCTCGGAATAAAATCCAAAGTACCTACTATGGCCTCCAGTTCTCTACCCGGCCTCAGCCCCGGTTACTCCTTTGCTTCACTGTTATGTTTCCACTCTTTACCTCTGAAAGTCTATTCTCAACACATTAGCCATAGCTGTCCTCTGAAAACATGTATCGAAGATGTCACTGCTCTGGTCAGAATCCTCTAAGGGCTCCTGAGCTCCACCGGGGTAAAAGCCAAAATTTTTATAGGACAAACTCCTAAAGATCTTGCTCTTCTACCCCTCTAAGCACTAGTGTTGTTGTTAGGCACTGTTGAGTCAATTTTTAACTCATAGTGACCTCATATGACAGAATAGAACTTCCCCATAAGGTGTTTTTTTTCCATTTTTAAAAATTTTGTTGTTATTGTTGAGAACATACATAACAGAATATGCACCAATTCAACAGTTTCTACATGTACAATGCTGTGACACTGATTACATTCTTCGAGTTGTGCAACCATTCTCACCCTATTTTTCTGAGTTATTCCTCCCCCATTAACTTAAATTCACTGCCCCCTAAGGTTCACATCTAATCTTTTGGATTGCTGTTGTCACTTAGATCCCATATAGAGAGTCCTTCAAAGAGCATAATGCTCAAGGCAGACCTTTTTTTACCAGTTAAGCTAAACTATTGTTTGGTTTTAAGAAGACTTCAGGGGATATTTTTGGCTTAAGGTTTACAGATTATCTCAGGGCAATAGTTTCAGGGGTTCATTCAGCCTCCATGGCTCCAGAAAGTCTGGATTCCATGAGAATGTGAAATTCTGTTCTCCATTTTCCCCCTTTTCATCAGGATTCTTCTATAGAATCTTTCATCAAAATTCCAGTAATGGTAGAAGGCATCATCCAGTTCTTCTGGTCTCATGGCAAAGGAGGCAGTTGCTCATGAAGGCAATTAGCCACACATTCCATATCCTCCTCCTATTCCTCCTAGTCACTTTGAGGACTAAGGTGTGCCTAACCCAAGCCATGGTGTTTTCAATCGCCTCATATGCATGTGAAAGCTGGAAGACGAATAATGAAGACTGAAGAAGAGCTGGCGCCTTTGAATTGTGGGGTTGGCAAAGAATGTTGCATATGCCATGGGCTGCCAAAATAACGAACAAATCTGTCTTGGAAGAAATATAACCAGAATGCTCCTCAGAAGCAAGGATGGCAAGATTACGTCTCACATACTTTGGACATGTTATTAGGAGGGACGAGTCCCTGGAGAAGGACATCATGTTTGATAAAGTAGAGGGTCAGTGAAAAAGAGGAAGACCCTCAATGAGATGGATTGACACAGTGGCTGCAACAATGGGCTGGAGCAAAACAACAACTGTGAGGATGGTGCAGGACCGGGGAGTGTTTCGTTCTGTTGTACGTAGGGTCACTATGAGTCGGAACCAACTGGACAGCACCTAACAACACAAAAACAACATTCCTGATTCTCCTTCTTCCTCTGCTGCTCCAGGTGAATAAAGACCAATTGTCGTGCTTTGGATGGCCACTTGTAAGCTTTTAAGACCCAGGCACTATGCAATGAAGTAGAAGGTAGAACAGAAGCACTAAACATAAGGCCAATTAGCTGGGATGTCCCATGAAACCATGACCCTAAACCTCCAAACCAAGGAACTAAATCCTATGATGCTTTTGGTTGCATATAAGCCACCTCAGCTGCTATTTTTTCCTTTCTCGTTGTTGGAAATATATCTATCACACAGCTTTTGCCAATTCAACTTTTTACAGGTGTATAACTTAGTGACAAGAATTACAATAATTGGCTGTGCAATCCTAACCTTATTCAATGCGAGTTTTCCATTCCTGTTAACCCCTCCCACCTTTACCCATCCCTCTCACCCCTGGTAATCACTAATAGACTTTGGTCTCTATACATTTACCTTTTCTTGTCTTTTTATGTAAATGAAGTGGTAAAATATTTGTCCTTTTGTGATTGACTTATTTTACTCAGCACAGTGTCTTCAAGCTGCATCTGTATTGTAGCATGTATCAAGAGTTCATTTCTCCTTCTGGCTTAGTAGTACTCCATTGTATGTATGTACCACATTTTGTTTATCGGTTCATCTTTTAATGGGCATTTAGATTGTTTCCAACTTTTGGCAATTGTGAATAGCGCTGCAATGAATATTGGTGTACCGTAAGGTTTTCTAGGCTGTAATCTTTACGGAAGCAGATTGCCAGGTCTTTCTCCCAGGAGCTGCTGGATGGGTTCAAACTGCAAACCTTTCACTAAGCAGCCGAGCGCTTAACTGTTGGGACACCAGGTCTTCTTTAAGCTCTAATACCCTACTTTATTTTGTTTTGTTTTTCCTCATAGAATTTATCACCAATTGATACTGTCAACTTACTTGTTATACGTTTTTTTTTTTAGCCATTTCTCCCAACTAAACTAAAGAGTAAGCTCTGTGAGCTAAGAGGCATTGTCTCTCTGATTCACTGTTGTGTCACTAGTGTCTGGAACAATGCTAGGCACCTAGAATGCACTCAATAAATATTTGAATGAATAAATATGTAAACGCACGCGAGTGATAGCCAGTCAGTTTCACCTGATGGGTAGTTAGTTCTTTAGTGGGAAGCAGAAAGGGTAGGGTGACATCTCTACTCATCCTATTTTTTTCCACTTAATTCTGTTTTATTTACTTATTTATTTATTTTTACCACATTTTATTTTGGAGCCTGGTTGCACAGTGGTTAAGCGTTTGGCTGCTAACCAAAAAGGTCAGCAGTTTGAATCCACCAGCAGCTCCTTGGAATCCCTATCGAGCAGTTCTACTCTGTCCTATATGGTTGCTATGGGTCAGAGTCGACTGGACAGCAATGGGTTTGTTTGGGTATATTTTATTTTTATTTATTTATTTTATTGTGCTTTAGGTGAACGTTTACAGAGCAAATTAGTTTCTCATTAAACTATTAATACACATATTGTTTTGTGACATTGGTTGCCAACCCCGCGATGTGTCAATACTCCTGTTTTATTTTTAAATGTACAACTATGTGTGCTGAAATAGTGATAATTTTATCTCCTCCTTGCCAATAATTCTATATTTTGTTTCTATTTTATCTTCATTACATCAATTAGAAGTTCCAAAACAGTGAACGCGACAGTGGTGACAGAGGACATCCTGTCTAGGGCTCAATTTGAAAGACGATGCTTCTGGAGCAGGAGTTCTCAACATCGGCACCATTGATATCTTGAGATGGACGATTATTTGTTGGGGATGAGGGCATCCTGTGCAGTACAAGATTTTAGCAGCATCTCTGACCTCTGTCCACTAGGCATAAGTATCATCTCTCCAGTTGTGATAACGAGAAATGTCTTCAGACATAACTAAACGCTGCCTGGGGGCAAAATCACCCCAGTTGAGAACCACTGCTCTAACATTTCACTGTTGATTTTAGGCCAGATTTTCTTGTATGAGAGAGAGAATAATGCTCTTCCTCCTAGTGGGAGGAAAATTAGTGTAAACTTTCTCGAGAGCCTATTGGCACTACCAAAGACTTAAACAAAAAAGTGTTCCTTTCCTTTGACCCAATCATAAATCTGGCCATAAATCTGGCAGTTTATCCTGAGAAAATAATTAAAGGTGTGGACAAAGATTCATGCACAGAAATGTCCCTTGCCACATGACGGTGAAAATTTTGAAAACAACCTTATTGTCCACTAATAGGAATGGCTCAAGAAATTATATCATAGGACAGAATATTTTTTTCTCCATCAAAAATTATGCTTTGGATAAATATTTAAAAGCCTGTTGCCGTTGAGTCGATTCCAACTCATAGTGACCCTGTAGGACAGACAGAACTGCCCCCATAGGGTTTCCAAGGAGTGGCTGGTGGATTCGAACCACTGACCTTTTGGTTAGCAGCCGAGCTCTTAACCACTGCGCCACCAGGGCTCAATAGGCATATATTATATAGATGTGTATGTATACATATTATAATCTTAATTTCTATTACACACACACAAAGATTTTGATCCTAAATTGGTAAAACCCTTGTTAGGGTTTGTGCGTGTCCTTACTTGGCCTGGGGACATTTGTAATAGAGACTATATGACTTTCATTACGAGTAAGACTCATAAACGAGTGTCTGACTCATAGGGACCTTATAGAACAGAGTAGGACTGCCCCATAGTGTTTCCAAAGAGTGGCTAGCGGATTTGAACTGCCAAACTTGTGATTAGCAGCCAGGCTCTTAACCGCTCTGCCACCTGGACTCCATAAGGGAGTTTACCCCTGTGGAATTCATGATCTTTTGCAGAGAGAGGGCTTGTTCAAACATCAATCCTTTCTGTTCATGTAAGCCTCCTCAATCTTGGAGTAAGAGAAGCAATTATAAATTATTGGCCTTGTTTGTGTTCATATTGGTCCCTTCCAGAATCTACCTCTTTGAAGTTGAGTCATCTAGCAAAAATGACAAGATAAAACCATCCTCTTTGGGAAAAAAATTTTTGAACAACTTTTTGCAATACAAAGATTAAATAAAAACTTAGTTATAAATATATTCCATAAGGCTCACCACTCTGAAATACATGGCTTTTTTCTAAGGAATTTATGACAATCTACTAGTATTTAGCTAGCGAATGCTTTTTTTTTTTCCATGTATGTTTAAGCTACTACATGTAAGTAAAGTCTTTTTTTTTTTTTTTTTAACATGATATTTAGTTACAGAGACGGTACTGCAGAATGGACAAGGTTAATCATTCAGGACCTTTATCCAGGATAATTTTGTTTTGTAATAAGAACACTTTCCCATAATGTCTGTTTGCCTTATTATTATTACATGGGGAGCTCTGGTGGCACAGTAGTTAAGTGCTCAGCTGCTAACCGAAAGGTCAGCAGTTGGAATCTACCAGCTGCTCCTTGGAAACCCTATGGGGTAGTTCTACTCTGTCTATAGGGTCACTATGAGCTGGAATCGACTCAATGGCAATGATTTTTTTAAATTTTTATCTCTAGTGCTTGGCACATACTAGGCACTCAGTAAGTATTCGTTGAGAGAGTAAATGCACAGGATGCAGGAAGGCGGTGGAACTCCTACAGTTCTTTCTAGAACTTCCATTCTAGGCAGATGATGATGATTGTAACGATAATAACGTTGTTGTTGTTGTGTGCCGTCGAGACAATTCCGACTCATAGCAACGCTGTAGAACACAGCAACTGCCCGTGGGGTTTTCTAGAGCAGATCACTAGGTCTTTTCTCCTTGGAGTGGCCGGGGGGCTGGAACCACTGACCTTTCACTTAACAGCCAGCGTTGAACCATTGTGCCACCAGGGCTCTTTAACAATAATGATAATTAGCACAAGGATAATGATAACACAAGGATAATGATTAACCAGCTCTCAGCTGCTAACCAAAAGGTAGGAGGTTCAAACACACCAGTGGCCCCACGGGAGAAAAGACCTGGTGATTTGCTCCCGTAAAGATTACAGCCTAGGAAACTCTATGGGGCAGTTAGGGTCGCTATGAGTTGAAACCGCCATGTTGTTGGCACACAACAACAACATCTTCTCACATCACGGTAGTCACTAGGACTTTTAAAAAATATACTAGATTTTTTTTTTTCTGCTTCCAGAGACATGGTAGGATTGTACTTTGCCCTTTGTTAACGTAGGTATGGCCATTTGATTTGCTAAGTAGATTCTAAGTAGAATCTTTAAAGCCATTTTGACTTTTTCTGCCTTCTTTTTTTCAACGTACAAGCAAGTGTTGAGAGGCTAATGATCTGAGTTGAACCCGTAGCATGAGCAAAAATAAACTTTTTGCTTTTTTTAAGATTTTGAGATTGTTTATTACTGTAGCATAAACTACACCGTTTTGACCAGCACAAACAGTGTCCACATGAATTAACTAATTTAATACTTCCAACAGCCACAGTGGCTGCAACAATGGGTTCAAGCACAACGATTGTCAGGATGGCGTGGGACTGGGCAGTGTTTCGTTCTGTTGTACGTAGGGTCGCTAGGAGTCAGAACTGACTCGACGGCACCTAACAGCACCAACAGCCCATGATGTAGTCAGTATTAGTAACCTCATTGTTACAGATGAAGAAGCAGAGGCAGAGAGGGATAACTTGCCCAGATTCACATCATTGGTAAGTGGTAGAGCTCAGTCAAGGATTTAAACCCAAGGAGTTATCTCCAAAGTCTGTGTGGTAAACAGTACACTATTTGGCCCCTGTTCTTTTCCAGGGTTTGTACTTAGTTCCATGCCAACAAGGGCAGGGCAGTGAGGGAATGGTGCTTAGGAGTTGGTAATGATGAAGGGTGGTACCTTGGGTGCAGCACTGGGTGGGAGGGTTTCTTACACCTCGCTGCTGTGTTTGGTTTCATTTAATTGCTTCGTCCTTTCAATCCCAGGCTTAGAGGAGGAGAGAGTCTGGAAGTGTCTCTGGATCTGCTTTTGACATTTTGTAATTCATGCCCATGAAATTGTGGAGATTTTTAATTGTTGGTTGCTTTTTCAGATTCAATACAGAAGTCGTATTCAAGAGATTTTCTGCATGCCACATGGAAATTCTTTGATGCTGCCTTGGCATTTAAGGAAATAAGCATCCAAAGGAATAAATAGCTGTTGCAAGTGATAGGGCAGAATTTAAATGGCAACAAAGAAGGACCGAGGTAAGGGACAAAGGAAAAGCTATTTGCTTCTCTCCTGGCTCTATAATTCTTTGAATACTTAATTGGATTTTCTTTCAAACATGTTTTATTGTCTTCTGTAGTTTGAATGGGAAGCAAATGCATCACAAAATATATTCATAAATTATAAACAGTAATGTTTTGGCTCACATGGAGGGACCTTGAGGAGAGCTGAGGAGGAGCATTCTGGGAGGCTGTGAGGGGGAAGGAGCCCTGGTGGCACAGTAGTTAAGAGCTCAGCTGCTCACCAAAACATCAGCGGTTTGAATCCGCCAGCTGCTCCTTGGAAACCCTATGGGGCAGTTCTACTTTGTCCTGTGGGGTCTCTATGAGCTGGAATCGACTCGATGGCAACAGGTTTGGGTTTGTGAGTTTGGGAGGGAAAAGAAAGTGTAAGCAGGTGATTCCAGCAGCTTGTCCATCTCCGAGGCCCCAGGAATCTCTCTCCTCTGAGCTCTCCCGGCTCTAAGGTCTGTCCCAGGCGTCCTGCACCAAACACGCACCTGCAGCTAATGTTTGCTACCTTCTCAGTCTTTTATCTGTCTCCAGGGCCACTGCGTAGGCCACAAGGATATACTCTACATTTGATATTTGACAAAAGCCCTGATGGAGAGACTTGTATGTAGAAAACAGTAACTATTTATTATGATTGACCGGGAACTACGGATTTATTAGGCAGTTGGACTGAAATGCTTTAAACAGTTCTGGGGTGTCCTCTGAGAGATTTTCTGTAGGAAACGATTACCAGCTATCGTGGTCCCAAAAAGACCACTAGAACAGCTTGTTGATCAAGCAAAGCTAAGTTTATTAGACTTAACTGCAGTAAGGGAGAACACTAGTTAAGTAAGATTGGTTTGACCACTTGACAGAGTCTTAATAGTATCTCCAAAGGGAGATGTTCCGGAAGGATATTTATTGGGCTTTAAGACCTGGGCTGGGTGATTTTTTTTGTGTGTGTACTTTTTTTTTTTTTAATTGTACTTTGGATGAAGGTTTACAGAGCCAGTTAATTTCTCACCAAAGAATTAACACACATATTGTTTTGTGACGTTGGTTGCCAACCCCATGACATGTCAACACTCTCCCCTTCTCAGACTTGGGTTTCCCATTACCAGCTTTCCTGTCCCCAACTGCTTTCTTGCCCTTGCCCCTGGGTTGATGGGCCCATTTAGTCTCATTTTATTTTATGGGGCTGTCTAATCTTTGGCTGAAGGGTGAACCTCAGGAGCGACTTCAGTACTGAGTTAAAAGGGTATCCGGGGGCCATACTCTCAGGGTTTCTCCAGTCTCTGTCAGACCAGTAAGTCTGGTCATTTTTTGTGAGTTAGAATTTTGTTCTACATTTTTCTCCAGCTCTGTCAGGGACCCTCTATTGTGACCCCTGTCAGAGCAGTCAGTGGTGGTAGCTGGGCACCATCTAGTTGCGGCCTCAGTCTGGTGGAGGCTGTGGTAGTTGTGTTCCATTAGTCCTGTGGACTAATCTTTCCCTCATGTCTTTGGTTTTCCTCATTCTCCCTAGCTCCAGATGGCGTGAGACCAGTGAAGTATCCTGGAGGGTTGCTCACAAGCTTTTAAGACTCCAGACGCTACTCACCAAAGTAGAATGTAGAACATTTTCTTTATAAACTATGTTATGCCAGTTGAGCTAAATGTCCCCTGAGACCATGGTCTGGGAGTGAGCCAGAGTGTCTTACAAAGTGAGCCTTGTAAGAGAGAGAACTAGTTGGTATTGGGCAAAGCTTATGGCATAATAATTTATGTAATTTAGAGCTGAGGGTCTTGAAGTGTTTACATTGATGAATAAGCAGTTAGTCTTGAAAAGTAAGCTGTCTTATTTCACAGTCTTACTACTTAGGAGCAAACGTTTCCTATACCCACTAGCTAAATTATTTTTGTCTGGTCCTAGCATTGTTTGGAACCCTGGTGGCGCAGTGGTTAAGAGCTCGGCTGCTAGCCAAAATGTCAGCAGTTTGAATCCACCAGTGCTCCTTGGAAACCCTATGGGGCAATTCTACCCTGTCCTATAGGGTTGCTATAGGGACGCTGAGTCAGAATCGACTCAACGCCAACGTTTTTTTTTTGGTTAGCATTGTTTAGCACTGAGGAAAAAAAATTGTACATAAATATTTCTCTATGAAGTTGATAAGGACAACGAAGGAATGTTCAGTTCCAGAATTGTCTAGCACTAGGACAAGAAAGTTTGTTGGTTTCAGTTCTCAGGGTAGACAGAAAACCTGGCAGGGATTTTGCAGACTCTATTCATGGACTCATTCGCAAACATCTGTTTTCCAATTCCCCTCGCATTTAGGATCTGCACCATTCACGTGGTACTTATCATTATGAAAGGTTGAGCTAAGATGATAATAGAATCCCCTGGCAGAAAAGATCTGGTTTTCTGCTTTTTAAAATCACTAAAGGAGAGTTTCAAAGCTGAAATGAAGCAAGTATCTTCCAGTGGGTGAAGTAGTCTATTTATTTTGTTTCTGGTAAATCAGAAATAATTTGACATATGCATCTGCCACAGTTCCTTTTCCGAAGGCGTTGACCCTGCTGTGATTTTCAATAGTTCTTACCAAAATGGGAGTGTGTCCCCATGGGAGTTAATAAATGTGTTTATACTTTTGGGTTAAGCATTCCCTGCTCTCCGTGTGTAGGGGGCAAAGAGAGCTTAGCTCGTACAGGGGAGTATTTCGCTTAGTTGAACCATTGGCCATTGCATGCTAGCCCAAAGATGGCAGTGAAGACAGTGGAAAATCATTCGTTTAAATGTTGATAATTTTCTGCACCAGTGATTTGTGAAATGCTGGCAGAGTAGAATTGAACAATAAGGAGACATGGCTGTGCCTATGGAAAGATAAATTATACACTTAGCATCTGAAATTTAAATGACTCGTTTTCCTCTTTGGATGCAAATAACAGTTAATGGTGACAAGGGCGTAGCAATCCTAATGTGATTTCCCTCTGGAAATATGTCTTTAAAATCATGAAGCTATTTTTCAGTTCAAAAGAGGACTTTAAAAAAATTAAAATTAAAGGGCCACCAAAACCAAAACCAAACTAAAAGACCTCCAAGAGAATGAGTTTGTTGGGTTTTTTTGTTGTTGTTTGTATTTTTGTCTTTAAAAAGCAACTCGTTATCCCTCTCTATTAGTTCTTATGCTTTCTTAGGACTATCAGCATTTTTTCTGCATGATAAATAAAATAATAATTATCAAGTCATGTGCTATGTGAGAGGCATAATGTTAGACCCTTTCATTGCACCACTTCTATCTCTCCTCCCAGCAGCTCTAGGAGGGAGGTATCATTCCCCCATTCTGCAGGTGTTCAATGTGAAGCTCAGAGAGATTTACGTTATTTGCATCTCACATTGTTTCTCTCGAAGACCCACCAGTCACTGAATGCGACAAGCAGAAGGAAACCTAGAAACCACCCAGTTCAGCCCCTTGTTTTACAGATGAGGAAACTGAGGCACAGAGAAGTGAAGTGACTTGAAGTAAAATCTTATTGTGGGTTGCACATTGCGGTGGACCTTGCACTTGGCTCTCCACCATCCACTCCAGGCCAACATTAGTAATTCTTTCCCGTTGTCCATTACTGATTCAGAAATGGACAAATAATGGCCAGTGAAGGAGGAATTGTGTTGCAGGGCTTCCAAGGACCGTTTCCCTACTCCTTAAAGACCTACAAGGAGAGAAGGTAGCCATTTCCTCATTAACCCAAGAATGTTGCCAACGTGGAGGACGGCAGAGCAGAGAGATGAAAAGCACCTGCATCCTTGATGATGTTGTTGAACTTCTGGTTCAATTAAGCTTGTAGCTCACCCTACCTCTGGACTTCCTGCTATATAATTATAATAAATGTACTCATTATTAAATTCAGTTTGAAGCAGGGTTCCTATTTGTTGACAAAAGGATATAAACGTTTAGCTTACATTAACTGATCTCTCTCTCTCTACCTCTCTATACATATATACATTTAACTCAATGAACTCAATGAGGAGAAAAGCAAAATTTTGTATACATGCTTGTAATAAAGAATATAAGAAGCTGAAAGCACAGCATGTAGATACAGAATAAAATATACATAAAAACAGAGCTCAGTGGGCAGAGTAGGTGAAGTTTCAGAATTAAAGGTTGGTTGAAGATGGTTTCTTGGAGGTTAATTTTGAACTGAATCTTGATGGTGAGAATGGACATGTGTCAGAAGACTAGAGTTTTAAGATAAAAAGTGAAGTTTCTAGGGCCATAGTCATTTTTAATAATTCGACTAGACTGAGTGAACTTGAACGGATTCTTGTACATGTGCAGGTAAGGTATTTTGAGATATTTAGCCTTGGCCCACTCATTTATATTGAGAAGTTTGGAGAATATAGAGACATGATATGTTCATTTGCTTCTGTGTCATTCCCAAAATATGTGCTTTCACACCAAAATAAAGCCTTTGTCTGAGTTTCATCTGGAATATTGAGCTCTTCTCATACCTTTGCCCCCTCTCACCTCCTCCTCAGTAGGGCAGAAGTTTCCAGTTAGGACAAGTATCCCTACTTGCCTCCATCTGGTTCGATATCCCAGGGCAGATGTGATGAGGACACTGCATCCACTCTTGGTGGGCCAGTTAGCAATGTTCTCTTGCAGAGCTCTGTCTGACTCTTTATCCAACCATGGCTTCAGTGACAAAGGGGATTGTGAGAGACTGTATTGCTCTTCAAAAACATTCTGTGTCCCTCTGTATGGGAGGGGCATACACTTCCAGTCTGTTGTACTCAGGCACGCCCATGTGATTTGCTTTAACCGATGAAGTGTGAATGGAAGTGAAAAGTGTGAATGGAAGTGAAGTGGGTTACTTCTGGGCAGAAGTTGAGCTGCTATGCTAAGGTTCCCTTGCCTCTGTTGTTGTTAGTTAGTTGCCATCAGGTCAAATTCCGACTCATGTTGACTCTATGGCTGCAGAGGAGAATTGCTCCATAGGGTTTTCCAGGCTGTCACCTTTTGGGAGCAGATTGCCAGGCTTGTCTTCTGGTTTTATGTCTAGCCTCCCCTCTCGCCCTGTTCCCATGGGGGACTGCAATGCTAAATATATGTACGTTGTTGCTGTGTGCTGTCGAGTCAACTCTGACTCATAGTGACCCTATAGGACAGAGTAAAACTGCCCTATAGGGTTTCCTAGGCTGAAATCTTTATAGGAGCAGATCTCCAGGTCTTTCTCCCACAGAGCAGCTGGTAGATTTGAACCACTGACCTTTTGGTTAGCAGCCAAGCACTTAACCATTGCACCACCAGGGCTCCTAAATATATGTACACATATACATGAATGTTAGGTTCATCTCTCCCAATGCCAGTTCTTACACAAAAGGGTTAATTCCAATGTTAAATATCTTGGACAAGTTGCTTTTTTTTTTTTTTTTAAATCTGGGTCTGATTTTTGTGGCATGTTCTATAGACCAGGTTCTAGTGATATCTACTGGGAAGTCGTTTAACCTGTTAGCCTGTAGTTCCTTATCTGCAAAATGAGAGTGATAGTACCTGTCCTACCTTGGTATAGGTTTGTTGTAATGTTTTGTACGCTGTAAATTCTACACACGATTCTTATTTTCTGTTGATTCTTATTTTCTGTTGACTCTGTATTAAGTCTGGCTACTAATAACATCTGTATAGTGCCAGCTATTAGCAAAGCTTATCATTTCATTCAATTGTTACAGCAATATGCGTTTTATAGCAGTTAGAAGGATGGGGTACGTGCAATCTCCCTCTGCTTTCCCCTTTTTTTCCTCCCTCTCCCCTTGTCCTTCTTTTTCTGCCTGCTCCCCCCTAAAGTGGGAACAGCCTGTGGTGCCTAGCTGGCTATGTGCCTTTTGTTGTGATCAGGAGGAGTGCTGGAAAGGAGAGGAATGGCGTTTGAAAGCAAGTGAAATTACTTTAAATGAGAAAGGATGAGACTGGGGAGAGGTACCCTGACGTGACTAGGAAAACTAGCAGGAGTCGGGGGGAGAGGCGCGTGGGGAGAGGAAGAGAGGGGAAAAAGGGAGAGAAACAGGTGCTGTGATGGGGAGCTTTGGGGAGAGATGAATAACAATTACTTTTTGGAAGCTCTGCTCATGTTGTACAGTGTAAAGCCCTCGTCTCCACCTCCTCAAGAGACATTTCAAAATCCAGATTGTCGAGTTCTGAAAAGAATCTCCTGTTAGTATTTTTAGTCTTATCACATCACATGTAGAGATTACTTTTGGGAGAATTGACAGTCTTCCCATACAAGTGTGCATATCTATTTCTTCAACTTTTCCAGGCTTACCTTGGTTTAAGTTTTCCTCATACGTCTTGTGTATTTCTTGTTACGTTTATTTCTAGATATTTTATTTTTTTGTTGCTATTGTGAATGATATATTTTCCTCTATAATATTTTCTAACACTTGCAGTTTTCGTATACGAATACTGTCTATTTTTGTGTTATTATTATATAGACAGCTGCTTTATCTTTTTTTTCACTGTTTGAAATTTAGTTGACTTTCTTAGGCGTTCCAGGTAAACAATCTTATCGTCTGCTGACAAAGGTGATTTTATTTCCTCTTTTCTGACTTTTTACACTTTTAATTTGTTTTTCCTCTTATATAATTGCATTGGCTGGTCCCTGCAGAACGACGTTAAATAATGTTGTGGCAGAGGATGTCACTGACCTGATCTCGCCTTTATTGATAATATTTATGGTGTTTCTACGATGCTGTTTTTTGGATTGAGATGTATGTCTATCTATCAAACAAGAGTGAGAGAACATATAACCTCATGTATTGTGCTTCAAGTTTGCAGATGCCTCCTCGTTCTATCAAAAATGGAGTCTGTATTCTGAATGTTTCTCTATGTTTATCTCAATTTCTGTTGAAATTACGTTAATCAACTCGTCTCTTTTCAGACTTTCTCTGTTTAACATTGAACGTCCCTTGTCCTGGTAAACCCCTCTGTCCCAGACAAACCAGGATGGTTGGTTACTCTTAATGGAAGTCAAGACTGGTGTTGAATTTTACCTGGTCATTTTTCATCATCTCTGTAGATACTTTATGACTTCTCATTAGACTTACTGATACGATTAATTATGTTTATATATTTTGTAATATTGAACAGTCTTTTTCTTTTTTCAGCTTGATATGAACTTCAATCAATCATATATTATTTCTTTAACTGGTTGCTGGTCTCTATTTGCTAATATTTATGTTATTATTATTATTATCGTCAACATTCACGAATGAGATCAGTCTAGTTTTCTTTTTGGTGTGTTATCTTTGCTGAGCTTAGGTGCTGATGTGGTGGTTTCATAAAAAAGAGCTTGGGATCTTCATTTCTTTTTCTATGTTCTGTAACAGTTTAAATAGCATTGGCATTGCTCTTCCTTAAAGTTTTGTAGGTTTTTCCTGTGAAAACATCTGGACTTGGTGTTTTTGTGAGGGGTAGCTATTTGATCATTTTTTTTCTAGTCTTTTTTTCCCCCTATAGTAAGTGGTCTGTTTAAATCGTATGTCTCTTTGGGTTCCGTTTCAGGAATTTAAATTTTATTGGACAATCATCCATTTTATTAAGGTATTCAAAGCATTTGAATAGAATTGAGCAAATAGTCTCTTATGATTCTTGTAATATACTGTCTGTAATTAATTTCTTTTCCATTTTCATTTTGTGATTATGATGCTTTAACCATTTATCCCTTATCTCGGCCTGTGGTTTTCTATTTAATTACATGGGGTTTTTTTTTTTTTTTCCCCTCCCAAAAGGTCAATGTCTGCCTGTCTCTTTCTCCCATCTATATGTCTATTTACATAGTTTCATTATTTTATCATTCACTGATTTCTGTTTTTATTTAGAATTATTTCCTTCTGCTGCACTTAGGCTTATTTTTTGGTTCTTTTTTTTAACTCCTTGGGAATGTATGTATATTCATTTCTCTCCAACCTTTCTTATTTATAATGTAAGTGCATAAGATTATAAATTTGGGGGAGAATCACTCTCTAGATCATAGACCCTCATTGTTTTTGGTGATGGGAAAAGTAGCACCAAACGTGGACATAATGAGCACAGCTTGACCAAAGTAAAGGATGCCACTAAGAAGCGCAGAAGAGAAAAAGATGTTTGTGCTAAAGAATATGACATATAATTTGGCAACAATACCAACAATAACCAAAAAATGAGTGTATGGTCACGCGTGTATGCGCACAGGCATTTAAGTGTACGGGTAGGTACAGGTGTGTACATATTATACACAGACAGAAGCGTCTGGATCTACACATACGTACAGATGTGTGTGTGCATGTATGTGCGCTTCTCAGATATAACCAGACACCTAGCAAGATTGGTTCTCTGGGTTTGAAGACTTAGGACCTTAGTCTCATGGGACAACTCAGTCAATTGGCATAATACAGTCCACAAAGTTCATGTTCTGCATCCTAGCGAAGTGAGTAGCATCCAGGGTCTTAAAAGCTTGTAAACAGCCATCTAAGATACAACTATTGGTCTCTACTTGACAGGAGCGAAAGAGAAAGAAGGAAACCAAAGTCTCAGAAAAAACTAATCTACAGGGCTAATAGCCTACATGAGCCATGGCCTCATATACCCCGAGACCAGAAGAACTAGAAGGTGCCTGGATATCACTGCTAGCTCTTCTGATCAGGGCCACAATAGATGGACCCTGATAGAATGCGAGAAAAACATGGAATAGAACTCAAATTCTTAAAAAGTCCAGACTTACTGGACCAGTTGAGAGTAGAGGACTCCCTGAGACTACTGTCCTGAGATACTCTTTAAACCCTGAACCAAAACTATCCCTTGAGGTCACCTTTTAGTGAAATAACAGATTGGCTCACAAAATAAAGGATATTACACATGAGTATGGTGCTCCATTAAAAAAAACCATCTATATGAGACCAAAAGGTCAATAATTTCTCTAAAGGAGAGATAAGAAGAGAAGGGGGCAGGGAAACTAGAGCACTGGAAACAGAGCAACCAGAACAAAATTAAAGAGAATGTTGACACTTTGTGAAAAATGCAACTTAAGTCACTGAACAATTTGTACAGAAATTGTCAAATGGGAACCTAATTTGCTGTGTAAACTTTCACCAAAAACACAATAAAGTATTATTTAAAAAAAAAAGATGATGAATTTTTCTCTGAGAATCCTTTAGCTGTAGACTATAGGCTCTGACACGTAGGGCTTTCAAACTCTTTGCCATTCATTTCTAGTTCAATTGTGTTGTAATCAGAGAATGCTTTCCATGTAACTTACAATTTGGAGTATTTGACCCCTTCACTTCTGTCATTCTGTGGAGTCCAGGGAAGTTCCCAGAGCCAGTTTACATACTCTATCCCTGGCCCAAAGAAAAGGTTGTTAATTTTGTCTCAGGACTCAGCACTTTCCTTGAGCTTTCAGCATCTTCCTGAACTTTGTTTAATTTTCCCAGCATTTGGTAACTTTTCCTCATATATTGTGGTTAAAGTTTGCAGATGCCTCCTCGTTCTATCAAAAATGGAGTTTGTGCTCTGTCTCTCATTCTTTTTGCTGCTTTCAGTGATTTCCAAGAGAAAAGGGGATCAGAAACTTCTTTA
This sequence comes from Trichechus manatus latirostris, assembly GCF_000243295.1. Classification (NCBI taxonomy): domain Eukaryota; kingdom Metazoa; phylum Chordata; class Mammalia; order Sirenia; family Trichechidae; genus Trichechus; species Trichechus manatus. The sequence goes on from NW_004443985.1 coordinate 8,112,475, forward strand.
CTCTGCCATTTTAGAACTGGCAGTCTTGGGCATGTTCTAATTCTAGATTGGTTGTTCTGCAAAGAATTTTTGGGATGCCATCTATTCCACACTCCTGCCACCAGGCATTATCCCATTAAACCATACTCTGGTGTCTCTGCCAGCCTGATCAGAAGGAATCTTTCAATGTGTGTTCACTCTTAAATTGCATAAATCAAATTCAATTCTCTCAGTTGTTCCTCCCAAATGAGTTGCTTTCCATTACTTTCCTCACATTTCTCCTCAGCTTCTTCTCCTTCTCTTCTTATTAGACCAGCAAACGTACTTTGAGGCTGATCTACTTTTGTAAAACCATAACTGCCCTTTCAATAAAAAAACCTTCTTTCCTTCTTTTAAGTTTCGAATCAAAGGAGCCCTGGTGGTGCAATGATTAAAGCACTCGGCTGCTAACTGAAAGGTCAGCCATTCCACGCACCAGCTGCTCCGAGAGAGAAAGATGTAGCAGTCTGCTTCTGTAAAGATTATAGCCTTGGAAACCCTATGAGGCAGTTCTGCTCTGTCCTATAGGGTCCCTATGAGTCCGAATCAACTTGACGGTAATGGGTTTGGTTTTTGTTTCTGGTCCCACAGACTTTCCCAATCCCAGGGCTGAAAGGGAACTGGGAGCAAAATAAAAAAGACACCAAATTTGTATGGGAACCTAGGGAGGAAGTGGGTAGGGTGCTGTCACATTGAGGGGATTGCAACTAATGTCATGAAAGAAGATGTGTATAAATTGTTGCATGGGAAACTAATTTGCTCTATAAACTTTCACCCAAATCACAATAAAATGTTCCAAAAAAAAATTTTTTTTAATCATCTGGGTATTTAGTAAGTACGTTCAGTTCATGTCCTTAATAAAATGCCAATCCTTCTCTCCTGTGATATATTTTCATCTTTTCTGTGTGTGTATGTGTGTGTGCATGCTTGCATGTAGTAGACTGTCAGTGCCCCACCCGTAGCCCCTTCGCCTTCCCTACTGTTTCCTGGCACACAGTTCCTGTGTATTCCAATGACTTCCTGTGTCTCTGCCTGAGGATGTCCTCATGCTGCCAGAGCATGCTAATACTTGGCTTTATACCAGGAAGTACATGCTCCTGGGAGCCGCAGCCCTCAACCAATGCTGGACACAGGGAATGGATTACTCAATAAGCAAGGTATGCACCGGCTTACTTGTGCTTACTTACTAATCTGTGGTGCACAATTTCACATGGGTTTCACCACATCAAAGATTTATATGGGAGCTCAGGGAGGAAGTAGGGTACGGTCACATCAAAGATGTGGTGAAACCCGAGTGAAATTGTGCACTACAGATTAGTAAGTAAACACAATTAAGCCCATGCTTACCTTGCTTACTGGTTAATCCACCCCTGGCGAGACAGGAGTTGGTAGATAAACAAAAGCCCCAGTTTCCTTGGCCCTCAGTGGAACCATTAAGAGGCATGTTGTACACAGTTTCTCAGAGGGTGTCTAGCAGGATTGAGCTCCAGGTACCCCAGTGGTAACCCAATCATTAGCACACCTACTACTGGCTTTCTTCCCTTCCCAGGCTCACTTTTCCACTCCCTTGCAATGGCTCTTGGGGATCAGCTTCCCCCAAAACTACTTGACCCAAATGCTTGCCTGAGGGTTTGCTTTTGGGGTAACTTAAAATAAGACACTGGGTTTGCCTATGTGGATTGCCACAGTCTGGGTTGATGAGCAGCCGAACCAGGCTCGCATCCCAGAGCTAGCTTTGGGAAACACCGTGAAGCCAGCCTCAGCTCTTCGTCACATAGCTCCTCATCTCCATCCACCTTCCAGTACCTGGTATGCTCTGCCTGTTTCTTCCCGAAGGGCCCCAGCTTCCGGAACTTTTGTTCACTTCCCCTTTTCACTTAAGAAAATATGCGTTCCAGTGGGTTCATTTATTCAGCAGGACTGAGATGAGTATATACTGTGTGCATGAGACTCTGCTAGGCACTGGGATGCAGCAGGGAAAGAACCAGATATTGTTCTGCTCCCTGGAGATCTCAGAGTAGTAGAGGATTCCGGGACTAAAAAATACATACAAATATATAATTGTAAACTGTGGCCCATGAAACGATGGGGAACAGTGTGCCAAAAGAGATGGGGGGCATGATTTAGATTGTGGTGTCAAGGAAAGCCTCTGGGGAAAGGACATTAAAGCTGAATCCCCTGAGAACATTCTAGGCAAGAGAAGAAGCACATGCAAAGGGCCAGAGGTGAAAGAGAGCCTGAATGTTTGGGAACTGCAAGAAGACCAGTTTGACTGGGTGATCGAGAGCGAGGAGGATGAGGCTAAGAGGACAGGTAGGGCCAGAAATACAGGGACTTGTGAGCCATGATCGGACACTGGGATTTTGCTCTTTTTAAATTATTAGTCCTGGGTTGTGCTCCTGTTTAGGGTCTTCAGTAACTCATTTTATGGCCTGGCCAATGGTGGGAATTTAAAATTCCACGACAGAGAAGTTTCTTAGGGTTGAGGGTTTTAGCTCCCCTTGAGATGACACAGGAATTCTTGGGTGGTGTAGACAGTTAACATACTCGGCTGCTAATTGAAAGGTTAGCGGTTCAAGTTCATGCAGAGGTACTTCAGAGAAATGGCTTTCAATCAACCACTGAAAACCCTATGGTGAACAGTTCTACTCTGAAACACATGGGGTTGTCATGAGTTGGAGCTGACTCGACCACAAATGGAGCTCACACAGAGTGGGTATCTCTTAATGGGGTGGTCCTGCTAGGGACTTCCATCTTTGCCCACAAACCAAGGAATATGACAGATTCTCAAGTAATTGTGGTTCTCAGTCTCAGAAACCCACATACTGTCAGGGAGCCCCCTTCTCTTGTTAAAGGTTCCCTTGCCAGTTCTTGATACTCACTTGCCTTCTGAGGATAGAAACAGAGGGATCCTTATGAATTACATGTGCGGGTGTAAATCTTCGCTGTGTAGGGGGACAACTAGCTTTTGAGGGTGAGAACCCCATTTGTGATCTAACTAGTCATTTGGTTCTCCTTTCCCTTCTGCTTAGTGCACCTCTCAAGTGGTAATGGTGATGAAAATAAAAATATATATTAGCTCCTGTCACTCATTCTGTAACAATGTGTGATGGCGGCCGACTGTAATTACCAGTGACAGCGCAGGAGGGGGTTTAGCACCAAATCCAAAGGCATCTCTTCTGTTATTGTTCTGCTTGCCTCACTACAGAAACAGATCCTGCTGAAAAATATCCTGGACATTCTCTTCCTTCAATGTGTCCAACAGCCTCTGCACTCATCTCGGTCCTCTCTCCTCACTATCTCCACTTCCTCTGTCTGCCCTTGAATGCTGATGCTCTTCAGGCTTCCGTTCTTGGCTCTGTTTTCTTTCTAGACTCTGTACTCTCCCTGAAGGAGCCCTGGTGGTGTAGTGGTTAAGCGCTCAGCTGCTAATCAAACTGTTGGCTGTTGGAACTGCATCCAGCATGGGGAGAAAGGTCTGGCTATTTGCTCCCATAAACGTGATTACAGGTTAGGAAACCCCACGGAGCGGTTCTACTCTGTCCCATGGGGTTGCTATGAGTCAGAATTGACTTGACAGCACCCAACAGCAATAACAAGCTCTCCCTGAGGGTCCGGGACATGTTTACAATAAAAATAATCACCTGTGTTCTGAGGACACCCATGTCTGTGATCTCCTGCTCAGATCTCAGTTGGGCGTCTGCACCGCATCATCTCCCAGCAAATCAGCATCAACGTGCTCTAAGTGGGACTCACCCCCTGCCCTGCCCCACACCGGCCAAGCTGCACTCCTCGTCCACACAGGCTGTGGGTAAGTGAGTGGCATCACCAGCCACATAGCCACTCAACACTGAAGCCTGGTGTCATCCCCCCTCAATGCCACCCTCTCTCTTACCCCACTTCTCATCAGTCACAAAACCCACAAACTGCCTTACAAACTCTGCTCCTTTCTTTTCCCTCCTCCCTACGTCTACACTAAACCTAAAACCAAACCCATTGTCATCGAGTCAATTCCGACTCATAACGACCCTATAGGACAGAGCACAACTGCCCCATAGAATTTCCAAGGAGCGGCTGGTAGATTCGAACTGCCGACCTTTTCGTTAGCAGCCGAGCTCTTAACCACTGCGCCACCGGGGCTCCTCACTACACTAATCCAGGCCAAATTCATTGTCTCTTCCCTGGACACTTAAAATAACCCTTGAGTTCATCTTCCTGCCCGTAGTCTTAAATACCCTCAGTTCCATATTCCACCCTATGTCAGAGTTATCTTTTAATAATGGCCTGAGCCTCTGCTGCAACACTCGCCCCAATAGATCAAAGATCAAGGCTCACACAGGTAAAGGGATTCTGGGCCCCGCCAAGTCCAGGCCTTGACTGGACGTTAAGTTCCTGGATATGAGAAATAGCTCCAGGGAGAAGAGAGGAGGACAAACCCCAGGTTAATTACGCTTCTAGAAATAGAATAACCTTGAATTACAGAACCAGAAAAGTCTAATTCTAACTCACCTGGGATTCAAACTGCTGCACTATTATTTCACATCTTTGTCTTCACTAGATGGTGAGGCCCTGAGGGTCTATGTGACCCTTGGGCCTGGAGCCTAGTAGGTGCTCAGTAAACGCAATAAAGTTGCAGATGTACTTTTAATGCCTCGCTGCTCATGTACTCTTGAGTTGGCTCAGTGAGGGAATCCTTAATCTTCATTAATACTGATACTGGCAGCCGGGAAAAGGAGCTGAAGAGGGAGGGACAGAGGGGAAGAGAGAGAATGGCGAGGAAAAGAGACAGTGAGCAGAGTTGTGGATTATTATTCAAGTACCTCAGACAGGAGCACAAATGGGCCATTTGTCAGTGGATTAGCTCTGGGGTTGGCAAGGAAGAACCTGGATAAGGCTGAGCAGGACTCACTCAAATTGTTTATTCCTCCTCATTGTGTGGGAAGGAAATTATCCTTGGCCGTGTACACAGCTGTGAACTGGAGCACGCAGCCCTGGCTAATATTAACGCAATGGAACAGCCGGGCCTGAGGCAGCCATGCTGCTGCCAAAAAGCCACTCCTTGGCTCTGGCAGCCTCTTTCCTGCAGGTGGGACGGGGGCTCAATTGTCCACAGAAACTCATGGACTGCTGCTCCCTCTAGGTAGTGGGGAGGGAAGGCTGGTACGACTTACACTCCTTCTCTGAGAGCCTTGAGGGGTGGCTTCTGGGCTTCCCGGGAAGACAGTGTTTTCTGCTCATAATCCAGACATTAATGCAGAAAGCTCAGTCTTGCCATGTATCCTATTCTTTTTCTTTTGGTCTTTGTAAGCTAGCCAATTTGTTTAAAAATAGTCACCTTCCCAAAGCTTAAAGTGGCATCACTTACATTCCAATAGCTTGCTTTTCAATAGGACCTTTATTTACTCCATAGAAGGTTTGTAACATACACCCAATGAGTTTTTAAATATCAGGCTCCAGGCTGTGGAAGACGTCCATAGATTTGCATTTCACTGAGGCCGATTACCAGAACTCTTTCTCCAGGAGATGTAGTGTAATAAGCATGATACCCAAGTACTCAATGACAGCACAGTATGCAGCAGGCAGAGCTCCACAGGTAAATTTGAGAGTAATTTCTGCGGATGGTCTCTCTATCTCCCATAGGCAGAGGTCTGAGGCAGAACACCCAACCCGTCCCCACCTGTGGTGGTGCTGCTCTGCCCTGCCCAGGTCCCCTTGATCAGGCTGGTTGTGAGGGTTGGTTGCTCATGGCTGACAGCTACCCCTGCTGTGGAGAATTGCTCTCAGGGGAAAAGGAGCCACCTCAACTGTGAAGTTACACTTCCAACCACCACACCGCCTACTATGACTGACTGACACAGGGACAAAATGCTGCCCCCCTTGCCTCAAGCTGGAACCAAACTCTGTGGTGCAATTCCTCTCCAGAGCGCCCCACAGGATCAGGCTGAAGTGGATTCCAGCCAAGACCACATCTCTGCTTAGCTCCTTCCCTGCCCCATCCTGATTCTCCCGTCCCCCTTCTCCTGAGAGCACTCCCTCAATAAACCATATCCACCCACACCCCTGCTTCAGGCTCTGTCTTTAGGGAAGCTGACCCAAGACACCACTCATACACTGTCAACAAGCAATTGTTTGTGTTCCATAAGAAAAAGGAAAACAGTACCTTGAAGGTGAAAGCCGTGGAGGCCAACTAATCAAAAGAAACAAAAAACATAATGAAAGATTGAAGCAAACCTTTCTCATTTTTTTTGCCCTCTTATTTCAATTCAATTTATCAGCTACTTTGGAGCAACCAATCCTTCACGGCTGAACATTGTTTTCTGTCTTTGACTATTACAGATAATGCAATGAGCCTCTCAAACGTAAATCTTCAATTGCATCTGCAACTCTGATATAAATATATAAACCAGAAAGCCAAACCTTTTACCGTCCAGTCAATTCTGACCCTACAGGACAGAGTAGAACTGGCCCACAGAGTTTCCAAGGAGCACCTGCTGGATTCCAACTGCTGACCTTTTGCTTAGCAACCATAGCTCTTAACCACTGTGCTATCAAGGCTCCCTTTGGGGAACAAGAGATTTAAAAGTTTATGAAACCAAGTGAAGCAGTTCGTCTTCTCCTTTGTTTCTTTTCCCCCATTGGTTTTATACTTGGAAAATGTTGATTGTTTTTACCGTGGGTTTAAAAGTCCTTTCTTCGACCTCAAACTCGGAGCCACTTCAGCTAAAAATATCCAGCATAGTATTTCAAAGTGAGTCTAACGTTGCTTAGTGTTTCTACATGTTTCCATCTGAGAGTTATACAGTTTTTGCCTGAACAGCTGGTCCCACATCTTTCTTAGAAGGTCTGTTATCTTGAGTTCGCTTGCAGGTTTCCTTGTACGCTTGCATAGCGCGTCTTGTTAGGGAATAGAGGTGCCTCCCTTAACAAAACTAACTGCAGAACCAATAAGGTTTCCCACCGGAAAGAGGAGCTCCGTGGAGAGAAGGGAGCTGAACCAAGTGTCCCTGATTCCGACTTGTCTTTGAGGACCTCTTACACTGTATACCCATCACACCTCCATGGTGACTTTGGGAGTCCGCTATTCACCTTTCAAACTCCGACCCAAGCACGCAGCAGACTGTTCTCTAGATTTAGCTAGAGAAGTCGCTGACTTTGAAAAGATTTTTACTAAATAATTTAGGCCAAGAAACAAACAAATGAAGGAACTCAAGATATATAAAGTATAAAACTGTCCAACACACCAATTGTAGGCTGTTGATTCTACCAACACTGGCTGTCCTGAGCTAGTTCCAGACCATCCCTCCAGGGAGCTACAACTTGACCTACACTTGCCTGTGATACAGGGTTCTACTTCCAGGCTTGCTTCCCTGCAGAAGTTCTCATCTTAACCCTCAGCCCCTCAGGGCCGCCCGCTGACATCTTTCCACCTTTGCACTTCCAACAGGTGCAACAACTTACCCTTGGCATTTCACCCAGGCCTCTCTCTTCATTGTTGTCTAATTGTCCATAGGTACCTCAAAGGGAATTCCTCACTGCTCCCCTCAACCCTCCTCTTCTCCTGTATTCTTTTACTCAATGGGGGGGCAGCCCCTTTAATCCTAGATTCCTCCCACTTGCTCACCCCCATATCCACCAAATCTTATTGATAACACCCCCTAATATCTTCTCAGTCCATTCTTGCCTTTACAGCACCACTGACATGGCCTTTATCAGAACCTTGATTGATGCACAAGCTTCCTAAGATGCCCCTTCTGTAATTGATTTGACCTTTCTCAATGTGATGAAGAACGATTTAGTGAACACCTATTTATGTGTCGTTGCTATTGTTGTGTGCCATCGAGTTGATTTCAACTCATGGCGACCCTATATGACATTGTAGAACGGCCCCGTAGGACTTCCTAGGCTGAAATCTTTATGGGAGAAGATCACCAGGTCTTATCTCCTATGGAGCTGCTGGGTGAGTTTAAATTGCCAAACTTTCAGTTAGTGGCCAAGCGCTTAACCATTGCCCCACCAGGGCGCCTTTATATTTATGTGTTAGTCGTATAATACAGCAGTAAACAAAATGAGATGTTCTTGCCTCCACAGAGTTTTATTGAGCCAAGGTCTGGGGTCACCGACAACAAGCACAACTTACACACAGCCAGGTCGTGGAACAATGCTCCTAAAGGAGAGGAAGAGAGCAACGTCAGCTTCACTTGCTCTTGCCAGTTTCCCAGGATCAGCTAGAGAGGCAGAAGGAAAATCACAAGAGGATTATGCTTTGGAAGCCACGAGAAAAAAGTGTTTCAAGAAGGACGGTATGGGGGCCATTAAGTGTGTGGGATACTGCTGAGAGTTCCAGTAAGATAAGGACTGAAAATGGAGCATTAGAGTTGGCAAAACTGAGGTCATTAATGGTCTTAACAAGAGCATTCTTGGCTGTTTGGGATAGGCAGAAACCAAATTGGAATGGACTGAAGAGTGAATGGGTTTCATTTAAGTAGCATGTATAAACAACCATGCAGAACTGGGAGTAGATGGAGTCAGTGGAGAAGTCTTCAAAACAAGAGATGCTAGAACATATTTGAATGCCAATGGGAAGAATCCAATAGAGAGGGAAAAAGAGAGCACATTGCCCAATTTACCCTTTACAATGCTGCTAGAGTATTCTGTATAAAATTAGTTATAATTTGTTGTCTTAGTTATCTAGTGCCGCTATAAAAGAACTACCACTAGTGGGTGGCTTTAACAAAGAGAAGTTTATTCTCTCACAGTCTAGTAGGCTACAAATCCAAATTCAGGGCATCAGCTTTAGGGGAAGACTTTCTCTCTCTGTCAGCTCTGGAAGACAGTCCTTGTCATCAATCTTCCCCTGGTCAAGGAGCTTCTCAGTGCAGGGACCCCAAGTCCAAAGGATGCATTATTCTCCTGGCTCTTGTTTTTTGGCAGTATGAGACCCCCATGTCTCTCTGCTTGCTTCTCTCTTTTATATCTCAACAGAGATTGGCTTAAGACACAACCTAATCTTGTAGACTGAGTCCAGCCTCTTTAGCATAACTGCCCCTAATCCCGTCTCATTAATATCATAGAGATAGGATCTACAGCACATAGAAAAATCACATCAATTGACAAAATGGTGGACAATTACACAATACTGGAAATCATGGCCTAGCTAAATTGATACAGGTATTTTGGGTGGACACAATTCAATCCATGACATTTGTTGATATTGCTTCCAAATTCAAAACATATTAGATACTCTCTTTGGCTTTCAGGGTACATTCAAACTTCTTAGCTTGGTCTTCCAGGCCTTCATGACTGGGCCTTTGCCACCCCTGAGCTTCATCTCTGCTACTCACCCACTTGAACCCTTGAACTAGAACCTAAGTTATTTTATAACCTGTTACCTTTGCACATGCTATTCCTTCTGCCTGGAATGCCCTCCCTCATTTCTTCATCTAACTTGTTCCTATTTGTATCTGTTATCTATTGCGGCGTGGTGGGTTGCCACAACAAATATTTGTTATCTCCTTGTTTCTGAGGGTCAGGAATCTAGGAGCAGCTTTGCTGAGTAGTTCTGGCCTGGGGTCTCTCAGGAGGTTTCAATCAGGTTGTCTGCTGAGACCACAGTTATCTCAAGGCTTGCCTGGGGCTGGAGAATCACTTCCAAATTCACTTACATGGCTGTTGAGGGGGTCTCAGTTCCTTACTGAACTGCTGACTGGAGGCCTGAGCTCCTTAACACATAGCTCTCTCCACAGGGCTGCCTGAGTGTGGTCATGGCACAGCATTTGGCTTTCCCAGAGTGAGTGACCCAAGAGAGTGAGAAAGAGTGTTGGCAAGTACGGATCCAAGATGGAAACAGTATGCTATTTGTCATACATACCAACCCTGTTACAGTGTAAAAGAAGACTACCCAAAGTTGGGACTACGAGGAGGTAGGAATCTTTGGGAGCCATCTTGGAGGCTGACCACCACGCTACTTGTCCTTCAAATTCAGCTCAAGACTCTCTCGTCAGGGAAATTTTCCTGACACTTTCAGTATGATTGGATGCCACTCTTCCCTGCCCCCGCAGCCCCCTGAGCATTCCTCCTTCCACTGGGATGCAGCACACAGGGCTATCATGGCTGAATTAGTCGTCTATCACTTCAGCTAGTCACTACCAATAACTTTGCACTCCAGGGACCATTTTCGCTCTCCCCACAGGTACACTAACATAATCAAAAGTCAATGTAAAATAATAACACTATATTCATTTAGCAGGACTCACACAAAATGATGATAAGCTAATATTTATGGAGCATTTACTATGTGCCAGTTACTATATTAAGTGCTGTGAACATTTCATCTCGTTCAATATGCATAACATTCCAAGGAAGCTGGAACTGCTTTATATTTATTTTTACTAACTAAGGCGCAGATGGATTGACACAGTGGCTGCAACAATGGGCTCGAGCATAACAACAATTGTGAGTGTGGCGCAGGACCAGGCAGTGTTTCGTTCTGTGGTACATAGGGTCGCTATCAGTTGGAACCGACTCGATGGCACCTAACAACAACAATAACAAGGCACAGAGGGGCCAAGTTATTTGTCCATGACTGCAGAGCTCACGGAACCCCAGTGTGCAGTGGTAAGAGCTCGGCTATTCCCCAAAAGGTCGGCAGTTTGAATCTACCAGCCGCTCCTTAGAAATCCTATGGGGCAGTTCTACTCTGTCCTATAGGGTTGCTATGAGTTGGAATCGACAGCAATAAGTTTGGTTTTTGGCGGTTTTGGCAGAGCTAGAATTTCAACCGAGAAAGCTTAAAATTTGAGCCATGCCCTTGGTCAGTTTGCTGTACCATCCTGTGCACATTTAGCTCATCCTACTCTAATCAGAATATGAGAAGGTTTCTTTGGATGCATTGGTTTTCCCGGAAACACAGTCCCAAAAGATTCAGACTAGGGATGTAGATGGTCAAAGGACAGGGAATGGGACGAAGTACTCACGTTTGGACTAAGTGTCCCTTTGGAACATGGTCTTGAACTTTGACATCTCTTTATAGGATTCAATGTGGTATTTTCTGAAATGTTCCCAGATTCCCAACCTTGCTTGCGCTTTTATCAAATGTGAAAACTCTACAGTCCTTCCATCCCCAGGTTCCCATTGATTTTTTTTTTTTTCCTCCTTCCCACTAACTCGGTAGTGTAGTGGTTAAGAGCTGCAGCTGCTAACCAAAAGGTCAGCAGTTCGAATCCACCAGGCGCTCCTTGGAAACCCTATGGGCAGTTCTACTCTGTCCTGTAGGTTGTCATGAGTCAGAATCGACTCGACGGCAACGGGTTTGGTTTTTTGGTTTTCCCATTAACCCATTGCCATTGGGTCAATTCCAACTCATGGCAACCCCACGTGTTACAGAGTAGAACTGCATAGGATTTTCTTGGCTGTAATCTTCATGAAAGCAGATTGTCAGGCCTTTCTTCTGCAGGGCTGCTGAGTGGATTCAAACTGCCAACCTTTAGATTAGCAGTCGGTGGCAAACCATTTGGACAACCCAGGGTCCTCCTCCTTCATTGAGTGCTAATTCCTGCTCCTTTCCCTGACCACATTCCAAACTCTCTTGCCGATTCTCACCGTCTTGTTTTCAGTAACAGAAGCAAAGATGAAATCAAGTGAAAGTTCCCAGCCACAGAAAGGAAAACTCTGATCCTGTCTTCTACATGAAGGATGCTAAATACACATCCTCCAAAGGTAAAGGCTGAGGCAACGCCTTCCTGCCAGGATCCCTGAGGCGCTTACAGCTACAGCACCAGGGTTTTTAGGGGTGAGCCCATTATGGGGACCAGTCAGTCACAGGGAGCTGTTGAACATCCACAGAGATGGGTGCAGAATTCGGAGAGGGCTGCTTGCCCTGACCTTATTTCTAGCTCCTCTAGCACCCCATCCTGCTGTATTTACACTTACATTGTCCACCCTGCCTGGAATATTCTCCCCCATCCCACCTTTGTAGAACTAGCATTTATTGACTTTCTGTGCGCCAAAAACCTTCCAGCCACTATCTGTAACCTGTGGGCTGGACTTTTTTTTTTTTTTTTTAACAATGACGGTATCACACTTGTGTTTTGAAGGTTAACTCTGGCTGCTAAGTGGAGAATGTTGCAAATCTGTCAAGTTCTTGCCATCTGCATCACAACTACCAAATTCTAAGCCACCAACTCTTGCCTGGACTACAGCAATAGCCTCCCAACATCTTCCTACTTATATTCTCCTCGTGGTGGGAAGAATCATCTTCTCAAAATGTAACTGAATTGTCCATGTTGTTGGCAGGTGCCTTCCAGTCAGTTCTGACTCAGAGCGACCCTGTGTACAACAGAACAAAACACTGCCCTGTCCTGCGCCATTTTTACAATCCTTGTTATGCTTGAGCCCATTGTTGCAGTCACTGTGTCAATCCATCTTTTTGAGGGTCTTCCCCTTTTTCACTGACCCTCTACTTTACCCAGCATGACATTCAATGCCAGGGACTGGTCCCTCCTGATAACATGCCCAAAGTAAGTGAGACAAAGTCTTGCCATCCTTGCTTCTAAGGAGCATTCTGGCTGTACTTCTTCCAAGACAGATTTGTTCATTCTTTTGTCAGTCCATGGTATATT
>NW_004443985.1:8125209-8135767 GCF_000243295.1 Trichechus manatus latirostris
ACGCTGCTTCCATGGGTGTTGATTGTGGATCCATGTAAAATGAAATCCTTGACTTCAGTGTTTTCTCTGTTTATCATGATATTGCTTATTGATCTAGTTGTGAGAACTTTTTTTCTTTATATTGAAGTGCAATCCATACTGAAGATCGTAGTCTTTGATCTTCATCAGTAAGTGCTTCAAGTCCTCTTTACTTTCGGCAAGCAAGATTGTGTCATCTGCATATCACAGGTTGTTAATGAGTCTTCCTCCAATCCTAATGCCCCATTCTTCTTCATATAGTCCAGCTTCTCGGATTATTTGCTCAGCAAACAGATTGAATAAGTATGATGAAAGGATACATCCCTGATGCATACCTTCCCTGACTTTAAACAATGCAGTATCCCCTTGCTCTGTTCAAATAACTAACTGCCTTTTATTCTATGTACAGATTCTTCATGAGCACAATTAAGTGTTCTGGAATTCCTATTCTTTGCAATGTTATCCATAATTTGTTATGATTCACACAGTCGAATGCCTTTGCATAGTCAATAAAACACAGGTAAACATCTTTCTGGTATTCTTTGCTTTCAGCCAGGATCCATATGACATCAGCAATGATATCCCTGGTTCCACATCCTCTTCTGTATCTGGCTTGAATTTCTGGCAGTTCCTTGTTGATGTACTGCTTCCACCACTTTTGAATGATCATCTACAAAATTTTACTTGCATGCGATATTAGCGATATTGTTTGATAATTTCCATTTCGGTTGGATCACCTTTCTTTGGAATAAGCATAAATATGGATCTCTTCCAATTGTTTGGCCAGGTAGCTGTCTTCCAAATTTCTTGGCATAAATGAGTGAGCACTTCCAGTGCTGTGTCCGTTTGTTGAAACATCTCAATTGGTATTCCATCAATTTCTGGAGTCTTGCTTCTCACCAATGCCTCCAGTGCAGCTTGGACTTCTTCCTTCAGTACCATTGTTTCCTGATCATATGCTACCTCCTAAAATGGTTTAATGTCGACCAGTTCTTTTTGGTATAGTGACTGTATTCCTTCCATCTTCTTTCGATGCTTACTGTGTTGTTTACTATTTTCCCCACAGAATCCTTCAATATTGCAACTCGAGGCTTGAATTTTTCCTTCAGTTCTTTCAGCTTCAGAAATGCTGAGAGTGTTCTTCCTTTTTTATTTTCTATCTCTAGGTCTTTGCACATTTCATTATAATACTCTACTTTGTCTTCTCGAGCCACCCTTTGAAATCTTCTGTTCAGCTCTTTCACGTCATCATTTCTTCCATTTACTTTAGCTACTCGACTTTCAAGAGCAAGTTTCAGAGTCTCTTCTGGCATCCATTTGGTCTTTTCTTTCTTTTCTGTCTTCTTAATGACCTTTTGCTTTATTCATGTGGGATGTCCTTGATGTCATTCCACAACTCATCTGGTCTTCAGTCATCAGTGTTCAATGGGTCAAATCTATTCTTAAGATGGTCTCTAAATTCGTGTGGGATACACTCAAGGTCATACTTTGGCTCGTGTGGACTTGTTCTAATTTTCATCAGCTTCAGCTTGAACTTGCTTATGAGCAATTGATGATCTGTTCTGCAGTTGGCCCTGGCCATGTTCTAACTGAAAATATTGAGCTTTTCCATTATCTCCTTCCACAGATGTAGTCGATTTGATTCCTGTGTATTGGATATAACGATTACATCATTTGAAGCATTTTCAACATACTTGGAGTTAATTCCAAACTTTTTTCTATGGCTTACAAGGCTCTATATCATCTAGCTATTGCCCATTTGCCAACCTCATTGTTTCAGTTACTGAGACTGTAACAAATTACCCCTAAGTATAATGGCTTAAAACAATGACAGTAATTATTTTACCCACAAATATGCAATTTGGGCATGACTTGATGGACACAGCTCATTTCTGCTCCTCTCAGCATTAACTGGGGCAGCTTGAAGGCCAAGGGCTGCAGTCACCTGAAGGCTTGTCTAACCTCAGGTTTGATGGTTGATGATGACTGAAAACTAGACTTTATTTGGTGCTGCTGGCCTGAAAACCTACACATAGTCTCTGCATGTGGCTTGGGCTTCATTCCAACATGGTGGCCGGGTTCCAAGGGCCAGTGACCCAAGAGAGCCAAGTAAAAGTTGTATCACATTTTCTAACCTAGCATTGGACGTAAGGCACCATCCCTTTTGCTGTATTCTGTTAGTTAAGGCAGTCACAAAGGTTTGCCCAGTTTCAAGGGGAGGAGAAATATGCTCCGTTTTTTGATGCGATGTGACAAGGTTTTGGAAGAGCACGCGGGACTGGAAATAATGTGGTCATTTTTGAAAAATACATCATGCTACACTCATCTTCAACCGTTTCCAACCTAACTCTCTAAAATCCAGATACAATGTTCTTTGAACTATGTTACATATTTTTTGAATGCATAGTCATAACAATCCTACAGGTTAATATCATCTTCCTCATTTTAGATGATAAGTGGCAAAAATAGGATTTGAAAGAGTTTTATTTTTATCCAATCATTGCCCTCAGCTGTGCTAGTTCAAATTTCAGCTTTCTCCTACTGATGTCCTGGACAGCTTCCATAATCTTACAACCAACCATGGTTAGTAAAATAGTCTATTTCAGCATTTACAACTCAATCCTATTTATGTTTAAAACTCCAATCTCATATTCACTGTTTACATCTTCTCTTCTCTCCCCTCATCCCGAACTCAGCTGAAACTGGATGTGAGGGATATGTTATAGAGATAGCCACTCATTTATCCCTCTTTCCCTCCTTCTTCAGATTGTCGAATCTGGGCCTGTTGGGGGTGGGGGGATTGGGGAAAAGTGACAAGGGTTGTCTTTATTGACTGGCCACCACTGATAGAGGGAGTTGCTCCTGGGCTTCTTCGGCCTCCATCTGCTTCTGTGGCCATCTATGTTGATGGTGAGCAAGTTTGATGATGAACCCTCATAGATAGCAGTTGTGTCTTCTTTAGTCACTTCCAGTAGTCCACATCCGAATGCCTTTCTGGATGTGTTGTTGTCTTGGCTGGCTGGCTGCTACCTGGGCAGTCACATAAACCTCCATGACTTTTATGTGAAGTCACAGAAACTTCCGTGGCCTCTTCCAGGCCCTTCACCAACCTTGAGGAACTGGGATGAGATGGGCATCACCACCACCTTGTTTCCAGGCACACCACACCAATTCTCCACTTTTTGCACCGGCCTCCCAACCTGAGAATTCTGCAGGCAAGAAGGCCCCAGTCACTATGTTCATTTCCTGGGGAGATTGCCAATGTAATCTAAGAACTCCCTCTTGTTACATGGCCAGAAGTGATACTAGGCTGGGTGTGTGGATTTCTGCAGCTCAGTGGGTGTCCAGACATGGAGTAGGATATGTAGGAGCTGCCCTATTGGGGGGTACTCCCAATCTCTCTGAGGTGTCCTCAGGATTCCTTACTTGGCTTGAGATGTAAACAGAATTGTTTTTACCACCTTTTAATGAACCCTGGGAGCCCTGGTGGCACAGTGATTAGGAGCCCAACCACTAACCATAAGGTTGTTTGAATCCACCAGCTGCTCCTTGGAAACCCTGTGGGACAGTTCTACTCTGTCCTATAGGGTTGGTATGAATTGGAATCGACTAGATGACAACAGGTTTGGTTTTTGTTCTTGGTTAATGACCCTGAGTGGTTGTTTCACTCTAGCTATTTCTTGCTGTCTTTAGAATTTTGACTGAGGGTGGGGTTCTTATTCTCTCTTTCTTTCCAGTGTTGATCCTAGTCCTCAGTTCTAGGGCAATAGGACCTTTCCCACTAACCACTCTGTTAAAGTCATAAAATGCCCGTGGTGCTTCCTGGCCTCACACTCACATGCCACATTATGCAGAACAGTGAGCCTCTCTTCTTCAAATCATTGAAGAAAAGTGGCATTCACTCTAATTAGACAAACTGAGGTCATTTGCCCACCCCGAACCAATCACTGGAGCCAGAAAAATGTCAGTCACTGATTGATTTAGGATTATCCCTAAGTTTGCTGATTGCCTCAGGTGAATGAGAGCTCACACCTGGAGTTGGGGTTAGGGTTAGTCCCACCCAAACTGCCAGGCTGTTAGTCTATACATACAGCATGAAATGAGCAAGGAAGAAGCATTTGAGGTGCTTCTTCTTGGTGCTTCCAGAGCGTCTTGGGTGAGCCCTAGCACAATACTTAAGACATTACTGAAATATCCTCCTCTGCTGTCTTTCCCCATAAGACTATAAGCTCCCTGAGGGCAGGGGCCATGGCTGTTTGGTTCACCACTATACAGTGAACCCATGCCTAACCTCATGCGTGACAAGTAGATGTTTCAGTAAGTGTTCGTTAGGCTCAATTCAAAGGAAAGAAAACAGAACTTAGAAGACTGGTTTTCTGAGTACCACAATGTGTTCAAACCAGTCTCTTTCTCATCTGCCTTTCTCAAAGACTAATGGGCTCCATTTACATGCAGAGGCAGCACCTACATTTTCCTTCTTTCTTTAGTTGAGATTTCCTAATGAACCCCTCGCTATGCTTTGCTTCTTGCCTCCTTAGTCCCTTCCTGGTTTGTGTGATGGTTCTGCCCATGTTACCCACGTTTGGAGGAGCTTGCTTGGTCTGCTTTAGGATGATCGTCTCTATAACATCTGTTTCTGGGAATGCACTGCATCTTAATTGCATCTTAAAAGCAGAGGCATCCTGTACTTAAGTTACCTTTGGGGGATGTGGTGTGTAGTATTTATTGATGTATTTATAATTTATACCCGACTCACTTCTGGAAAAAAAATACCTTGAAGCTGCTGATGAACTGTGAGGCAGTGTTCTAGAGAAGAAACAGTGGTGGTTTTGAACTTTAATTCTGGTCATCTCGAACTCACTGTGTGACCTTAGGTGGCTCATTTGACCTTCGTGGGTCTTGGTTAGCCTCATCTGTAAAATGGAGGACTGAGTCTGTGGGGGTGGAAGGCGGATGGGTGAATGGGTATTTATTGGGTGGTCCCCAAGGCTTCCTCTTGCATTACATTCTATGATGCTAAGAGGATGGATGTGCCAGAAACCTTGTTTGATATGCACAATTACAAGATGGTAAGCTACAGAAATGGGCTGTGGAAACCCAGTAGGCAAGCCTACTTATGAAAATTAACCTTTTAAGCTATTCTGCACCTCGTGTCTTTGTACTGATTGACAGAACGCTTCAGGAACCCAACTTGATGCCGGCATTAATGATATTGCTAGCTCATGTCAGTCCTGGAACCCCTTGAATATGATCTGACTTTATTATTTTCCTCTCTGCTTTTGTTTTTAATAATGATGACACGCCCCAGATAGATAAAGACGTTTTAATAACTCTCTTTAACAAAAATGTGTTCTGGCACCTGCATCCTTGCTGATAGCCGAGAGCATCCATACCATTTTCCAAGATCATGCAGAGAGAAAGCCGACTTAACTTCTAAAGCAAAGTTATGACTATAATTTTCCTCAATTGCAGTCTAGTCTCATTTGATTTGTGCTCAAGGGTACTTCAATTGGATTGATTTCCACCAGTTAGAATATCTTGCTACAGCTGGAAGCCTCAAATGGAACTCACTCCACTGATTCTATTAGAAACCAAATATATTTGGTACCCAGAGTGACCAAGAAATCTGTCTCCAGATTTGAGGAGAGTCGGGGGATAGGGTGGGTGGATGTCTCCCAGAAATTGCATGGCCCTTTACTCCGGGCACGAGAAATTTCCAGGTGCATTCCCAGCGTTTCCCTTTTGACAGTAATTAGCAGACATCAAGAGCACAAAGTTTCCTATTTCTTCTGACAGGAAACTGGCAATGACCATCATGAGGAGAAAAAGCTAACAAGAGTATTCACCTGTAAGAAATCCCTATAATTAGGTGTGCTAATTAGTCAACTTTCTGCCTTGTTGCTATTTTTAGCAAAAGACCAGCATCCTCACAAACATCTTTCCCACAAATTTCTGTCAGCTCTCTCTTGCCAAAGTTTACGAAGTCCATTGTAATCCATGGTGAAATCAAAAGGAATCTCCAGCATGGTTCCCAAGCCCTTTGCATCTCTGGAAAGCAAAGAAGGTCATACATCAAATTCGGACAGTCTCTTAGCATCTGGCCATTGGCATCATTCAGCAGTAAAGTGGGTGACCAGTTGAGCTTCCCTAACCCAGCATCTGCTAGACGCTTACTTTTTCCCTTATTTTATAATACAGAAAACAGATGCCAAAGTGGATTTGTGTTTATGAATCTTTTGTCACTTGTCAGGTTTATTTTCCTGTTCATCTGAAGTTGTATAAATTCATCCAGAGCATGAAGTTCTTAAATGTGGTTTTATTCCCTTGAATCCACAGTAAAGGATTTGCAAAAGAGGAAGGAAAAAAAAAGAATTATGGTATGTAATGGAAAATGACTGATGAAAACATAGAGCCATGAAAGATATATATTTTAAGAAAAGATTTCCAAAGAGGAATCCATCATGGCAGTGCTGTGAAGTGTACACTCCATCACAGATGTTCTAGACTGTAAAATCAAGACGCATGTTTTATTGCTCCTTTAAAAAACATCCTGTTCAGGATATAAAACCAAAAGCATTTTTCTTATTGGTGCTAGGTGATCAGAGAATTAACTAACAAACAAAAACCCCAACTGATGGCCCATGGCAGTGCAGGTCGAGAGAAAGGCAGGTGGAGAAAAACTATTATTTTCTCAAATCCCATTTCAGGATAATGTGTTTTTTTTTTTTGTATATGGATAGTGTCTTAGTTATCTGGTGCTGCTATAACAGAAATACCACAAGTGGATGGCTTTAACAAAGAGAAATTTATTCTCTCATACTCTAGGAGGCTAGAAGTCTGAATTCAGGGCACCAGCTCCAGGGGAAGGATTTCTCTCTCTGTTGGCTCTGGGGGAAGGTCCTTGTCATCAGTCTTCCCCTAGTCTAGGAGATTCTCTGCACAGGAACCTCAGGTCCAAAGGACATGCTCTGCCCCTGGCACTGCTTTCTTGGTGGTATAAGGTCCCTCTGTCTCTCTGCTTGCTCCTCTCTTTTCTATCTCAAAAGAGAATGATTTAAGATACAACCTAATCCTGTAGATTGAGTCCTGTCTCATTAACATAACTGCCACTAATCCCACCTCATTAACATCTTACGGGAAGGATTTACAACATATAGGAAAATCATATCAGATGACGAAATTGTGGACAATCACACAATACTGGGAATCATGGGCTAGCCAAGTTGACACACATTTTTAGCGGACACAATTCAATCCATAACAGACAGAGAAGGGGGCTTGGGGAGATAGCAGAGGTAGTATGTCAGTCAGGAGAGGCTAGGTTATGGTGTGGTAACAAAGGACCCAACATCTCAATGGCTTACAATGACAAAGATCTCTTTCTCATTGCACTACATAACTATTGTAGGTTGGCCATGGCTTTGTTCCATGACATCATTCCCTGAGGACTCAGGCTGATGGAGTAGTTTCTGTCTGGAGTGTTGCGGGTTGCTGAGGGAGAGGAAAAAGAAAACACAGTAAGCTATATACTGGGTCCAAAATTTTCTGTTTGGTAATGACAACTTCCACTTCTGATGACATTCCATTTGGCCATACTGGAGATAGTGAGACACATAGTCCTCCAGCTGGGAGGGTCCCAAATAAAGGTTACAATAATACAGTCCATATGCAACCATGAAGATGGCTTCCTCGACCACTTGCTACAGGGAGTGTAATTGGCTCCAACTTCTGCACTTTGAAATCCATCCTTGTGTTTGTGCCAAGGCTGTACTTGCTATGAGCTGCTCCCTGCCAATGACTGTGTATGTGGGAGATACTAAGACAGACCCATTCCTGGGCTGCAGGAGACTCCTTTACTGGCAAACTTTGGTTCTAAGATTCCACAACAGATTTGGCCAAACCTTTCTTTGATGCACACTGATCTAGGATGCTTCCACCAACTTCTCTCCTTCATTTGGGGCCTCCCCATTTCCTTTCACACAGAAGATATTTCACCTAATAAAATTCTTACACATTTAATTCTTTCTTGGCAGAGCCCACCAAAGAATACTACTGGAAGAAGAAACTTATGAGGCTGTACAAAGCAAAGCCAAGGGGCTTGAGTCTCTGAGGTTGTGTCTGGAACAATATGTATATCCTATGAAAGGATAAATACCAGGATAAATCTAGATATAGATGTAGATACAGGTAGAGACATCCAGATTTTGTGCTGAACCAGTCTATCAGAGTTTCTGCCATGCTCACAGCCCTTCCAGGGAAGATGGCCCCACTCATGTGCTTCTACTAGAGTAGTGGCCCTTAGCAGCCATGTTTATACCACAGAAGTCCACCTCTCTGCCTAAAGGTTTTTGCACCAGGGGTCTGGAACCAAGGGCAATCAAGCCCAGATAACCAATTGCCTGTGCAGTGATGTTGTATACAAAAGCTTTGTCTAAGTATAGACAATAGAGATTAAGAAGGGGAATCAGATCAAACTCTGTTGGGATTTGAACTGGGACTTAGTTTAGGTTTTCCCAGGATCAGACCCTGAGACAATGATTTGGGTGTAGGTAGTTTATTTGAAAGATGATCCCAGAAAACATAAGTAGGGAAAGTGAGACATGGAGGGAGAACAACCAATGAAGAGTTAATGAGTGGTTACCATTGTGGGCAGCTAGAGCTCAGTCCTATCAGGGACTGTTATGGATTGAATTGTGTCCCCCAAAAAATATGTGTTAGAGTCCTAACCCCTATTCTTATGGTTGTAATCGTGTTTGGAAAGAGGATTTTCTTTTCTATGTTAATGAGGCCATATCAGTGTAGGTTATGTCCCAAATCTCATCACTTCTGAGTTATAAGGAGCAGCTTAGACACAGAGACAAGCAAGCACAAATCGGGGAAGATAGACGCCATGTGAAGCTCATCAGTAGGTCTCAGCTGGTGCAGCAGTAATATTATAGCTCTGGTGTGTGTTCCAGGAACCTGGTGGTGCAGTGTTTAAGAGCTTGGCTGCTAACCAAAAGGTCGGCAGTTTGAATCCACCAGCCGCTGCTTGGAAACCCTATGAGGCAGTTCTACTCTGTCCTATAGGGTAGCTATGAGTCAGAATCGACCCAACTGCAATGGGTTTTTTCTTTTTTCTTTTTTGGTTTGGTGTGTGTCCTATCACTTAGGCTGCCACCGAGGGATGGACTTCAGGTCACCTCTATCTTTGGGGCCAGGTGGATGTAGGTCTCACTCTTATCAAGGATGGCCAAGAATTTAGGACTCCAACAGTCCAGGAACAAGTAAGCCAGCAATCTTTATAAAATACCTGGCTAAAGTCCAGACACATTCCTACATTTTAAATGTAAAATTAGCACCTAAATGTGAATAAATTATCGTTAAGATGCATTATTCAGCTTAGTATTTAAGTCTTCCAAATTTTGACTACTTTAGGGGACAATTTGGGGACGAAAGAAAGTCTTGTTTCAAAGTGATATTAAGTTGGAATCAACTCAAAAGCAACTAACAACAACACTTGTTAGGTGGGGCTTGGGTTTACTCAGTATCCCGAAAAAAGATTGTCCTGCAAATCGAACAGATCACAAGGCATTTCTTAAGCTGTACTGAGATTCCCTTCCCTTCCTGGCCATTGTTTCCTGGAAAGATTTCAAGCTTCTCTAACCTGTTCTCTTCCCTCATCAGATGTACTTCTGCAGTGTCCCATTTTCACAGTGCTTTCTGCGGCACTTGAGGCTGGGAGTGGCTTCACGTACTCCCCTAAACTGGGATATTGGCGTTTTCCTGGATAATTCTTTGAGGATACTGCCTGTTGCAGGCTGAGTTCTTGGGAAAGCAGATACTGAGATGAAGTTAGAAGTGCACCAAGTTTATTGGAGAGTTCTGCCTGTGAAAGGAAAGGGGTATGAAGCAGAATTGGGCAGTGGGAGCCGCCAGACCAAAGCCTCTGACAAAGCTATCAGGCAAAGCCTTTGTCAGCCCAACGGGGAACTCCAGATCAGTTTGCGCATTGGAGGAGTTCCACTTTGGGTGGAAATGGCTGGATCCTTATACTAGTGCCTTTTTCTCGTTGGCTGGAGGCTGCCCCAAGAAAAGCATGACCTTGGCTTGAAAGTTGAGACTGACCCTAAAGAGATTAACGGATGGAGACTGTCAAACTACTATACTTCTCAAAGCTTGGCAGTGAGTCCTTTCTTGGAGACAGGTCTGAGTAATGCATCTCCGTGTCTGCCATACTGTCTTACCCAAAGGAATGACTGTCTAATGTAGAAATTTTAAGTCCTCTGGTGGGCTGAGGACAGAGAAACCATCAGTGTTTATAAACATTGGTTCAGGGCCTACTTTGGGCTGGATGCTCTCAAAAACATGTATCTTCCAACAATGAGCAAAAGAAGAAAAAGGTCAAACAAGATTGCTTCTTTGCCGCTCCTGTTCCCGCTCCTTGTCGTCTATTGTTTTTTATTTTTTTATTTTTATTTATTTATTTATTTTATTGTACTTCAGGTGAAGGCTTACAGAACAAATAGTTTCTCATGAAACAGTAGTACACATAGTGTTT
>NW_004443985.1:8143813-8161692 GCF_000243295.1 Trichechus manatus latirostris
AAAAGAAATGCTCTCAGGGATCCCTCTGCACGTCTGTGCAAGCTGAGGGGGAAGTCTCCTTGCCACACAGCACCGCCTGGCAAGAAAGGGCTCCCAACTCAAGAAAAGGAAAAGAAAACAAACAAACAATTCAAAACAAACAAATGAACAAAAGCCCAAGGATCCCACCAGCATGGCATCCTAGACGGAGCAGCAGCTCCACACTTGAACGGAGCTCCACAGCCCCTCAGGAAGGAAGAAAGATGGTGCATGGAGTGAGGTATTTGAGCAAAAGGAGGGGGAGGTGGCGAGAGGTAAGGAAGAAATCAAAAGAAGCAGGAAAAAAAGCAACACTAGCAGCCAACAAATGGCACTCAGAGAGCCAACTAGTGTGGGCTGGTGTTTCTCGGACAAGAAACAGTGTCCACGGGAAGCAGAGGGGGCTGAGTGTGGGTGAAGAAGGGTAGGGAGTGGGAAAGCATGTATCACAAATTACCGGAGCTCTGCACCACATCAGGAAGAAGCAAAGATAGAACACAGAGCCAGGTATTTGAGTGAAAGGAGGGGGAGGTGGTGAGAGGTAAGGAAGAAATCAAAAGAAGTGTAAAAAAGCAACACTAGCAGCCAACAAATGACAGTCAGAGAACTGGCCCGTTTGGGTGTGTGCAATCCAAGCAGCCGGTGTTTCCCGGTCAAGAGATTGTGGCCGCGGTAAGCAGAGGAGGCCAAGCTGGGGTGAAGAAGGGTGGGGGGTGGGAAAGCATATATCGCCAATTACCAGTTGTTTTGTCTCCTGCTGGACACTCCGTGAGTCTGCTTTCTTGTACCCCCTGTTTGCTGGTCTCCAATAGGAGTCCAAGATGGTGGATCCGCGCTGCGTTAGCTGGTAAGGGACCTCTGCATGAATCTCTCCTCACTGTCCATTCTCTGTCAGTTTTCTCACTCCATTTGGTGCTTGGCTGAGTTCTTTATCTTTTCATTTGATGTTTTAGGGTTTCAGGATTGTTGTATTCTCTGTTCGGCTTAGTTTTTTGGATCTTTGCTGTGGAGGGCCGGCGTGGTGCTTCTGCCTACACTGCCATTTTGCTGGAACCCTTCGTCGTCTATTGTTTGATTGTATTCCTTGGCAGAATGTTTCAATCCTACATATCTTTCAAGGCTCAGTTCAGTTTTGTCATGGTGACAAAATATTTGAAATTGGAATTCTTCCAGAAAATCAGAGACTTATTCAAATGCCTGAGCCTTTGATCACCAGTTTTGGCCTCCTGGATTTTCTGCAGGTAACATGACTGTTTTTGCTTTTTGGTCTTACCAACACTTTAACCTATTTTTGGTTTCCTGACACAATTACTGCTTGACCTTCATCAGATACATAGATCATTGGGGTCACATGTATTCTCAATGCTCCCCTTTAGACCTCAGTGGGTTTTCCTGTGTCAAGTGTCCACATTTGGGGGAACAAATTCCTACTCTACCTTGATACACATTGACCTCTCTCTTTCATCCCTCCATCAAAGAAGACTCAGAGAGATTATTTTTTTTTTAACAATTTTTGTCTTAAAAAATTATTAATTTTTTCCCCATCTACCCTTCTGTTCCAGACTGTGTTTTCCAGTGATGTCTACAACCTCTCTCCCATCCTACATGCTCTTTAAGAATCTTGCCTCTCCCCATCAAGAAGTGGAGTCCAATTCTCTTCCCTTTGAACCTGGATGGACTTGTGACAGCTTTTATGAATACAGTGTGGTGGAAGTAGCGCTTCGTGACTCTGGGGGCTAGAGTAGATTAGGCCGTGCAGCTTGTTCCTTGTTCTCTTGGAGCCCAGCCACCATGCTGTGAGGAAGCCCAAGCATCCCATGAAGAAGCTCATGTGGAGAGAAACCGAGGCCTCTGGCCCACAGAACTGGCAGAGCTCCCAGCACAGCTCGCACTTGCCAGCCATGAGAGTAAGCCATCTTGAAGGATCCTCCAGGCCACAATTGGGCTGCTCTAGCTGAAGCCACTTGAAGCAGAGATGAGCCTTCCCCACTGACTCCTGCCCAAATTGCAGATTTGTGAGCAAAATAAATGATGTTGTTGTTTTAAGCCACTAAGCTTTGGGATAGTTTATTAGGAATATAACTAGAACATCTTCACCTTGTGGACTTTTCAAAAATAATTTACTCTTAGACACCCTTCAAACCTGGAATTGAACCCTCTCCTGGAGATCACCTTTCAGCCAAACAATGTTGTTGTTTTTGTTAGGTGCTGTCAAGTCATTGCCAACTCATAGTGACCCCGTGTACAACAGAACGAAACACTGCCAGGTCCTGCATCATCCTCACAATCATTGTTATGCTTATGCCTGTTATTGCAGCCACTATGTCAGTCTATCTCATTGAGGGTCTTCCTCTTTTTCACTGACCCCCCATAGGAGGCGATTCAATCTCCTGCATAAGGCTGCTGAAAGTTTCCTGATTCGGGAGATTGAATTATTGGCTACTGAAAGTTTCCTGAAGAGGGAGATTGGATTATTGGTAGGACTGTGGAGAGCAACACACATTCAAAGCAGCAAGGTCAGCTGCCGTCTTTGAGCAGGACATCTTGACTGTTTCCTACTGGCGTCAAAAGCTGACACACAAGAGATTTGGTTGCTATGCAACACGTACGCTGCCCTTGTTTCTGTCAGCCTTGACTGAACCATTCAGAACCAGTTTGAAGCCCTGGTTTACACCTTTACTTCTCACATTATAGTCCTGGGACCAGCAGCACTGGCATAACTTGGAAGTTTATTGGAATTTCAGTGTCTTAGGCCCCACCCAAGACCTACTGAATCAGAATGTTGTTTATATTCACATTAAGTTTGATGTGGTTTTACTAACCTCTCTGCTATTTTCATGATACCAGGATCTTTATGGATAACATTGTGAAGAATGGGAATTCCAGAACACTTAATTGTGCTCATAAGGAACCTGTACATAGACCAAGAGGCAGTTGTTCGAAAAGAACAAGGGGATACTGTGTGGTTTAAAGTCAGGAAAGCTGTACATCAGGGTTGTATCCTTTTGCTATACTTCTTAAATCTGTAAGCTAAGCGAACAATCCAAGAAACTGGACTATATGAAGAAGAATGCAGCATCAGGATTGGAGGAAGACTTATTAACAACCTGCGTTATGCAGATGACACAACCTTGCTTGCCGAAAGTGAAGAGGACTTGAAGCACTTCTGATGAAGATCAAAGACTACAGCCTTCAGTATGGATTACACCTCAACATAAAGAAAACAAAAATTCTCACAACTGGACCAATAAGCAACATCATGATAAATGGAGAAAAGATTGAAGTTGTCAAGGATTTCATTTTACGTGGATCCACAATCAACACTCATGGAAGCAGCAGTCAGGAAATCAAAAGACGCATTGCACTGGGCAAATTTGCTGCAAAAGACCTCTTTAAAGTGTTGAAAAGCAAAGATATCATCTTGAAGACTAAGGTGCGCCTGACCCAAGCCATGGTGTCTTCAACTGCTTTATATGTGTGGGAAAGCTGGACAATAAATAAGGAAGACTGAAGAATTGATGCCTTTGAATTGTGATGTTGGAAAAGAATATTGAATATACCATAGACTGCCAAAAGAACCAACAAATCTGTCTTGGAAGAAGCACAACCAGAATGCTCCTTGGAAACGAGGATGATGAGACTACATCTCACATACTTTGGAAGGACCAGTTCCTGAAGAAGGACATCATGTTTAGTAACGTAGAGGGTCAACAAAAAAGAGGAACACCCTCAATGAGATGGTACTGACACAGTGGATGCAACAATGGACTTAAGCATAACAATGATTATAAGGATGGCACAGGACTGGGCAATGTTTCCTTCTGTTGTACATAGGGTCGCTATGAGTCGGAACCTAAAAACATACGGGAGATTAGATTATTGGCAGGACTGTGGAGGGCAACACACATTCAAAGCAGAATGGTTGGCTGCTAACTTTGAGGGGGGCACCACTACCTGTTTCCTATTGGGGTCAAAGGCTATCACGAAAGAGATTTGGTTGCTATGCAACAAGTACGCTGCCCTGGTTTCCGTCAGCTGTGACCAAACCATTTAGAACCAGTTTGAAGCCCTGGTGTAAACTTGCTCTCTCAGGCTAGCTCCTTCAACTCTCCCTTCTCTCCCTACTCCTGGGCACCTTCTCCTAGCCCCAAGCTGTCTGGGATATAACTTATTCAGCCATCCTGTTCTTATGTGAGGCAATTACAACTTTTTAGGCTCAGATATTCTCTTGTTTCTTAGTCTTACTCATCTCTAGCTCCAAGTTCAGTTGGTGACTAAAGTTCTAAATGTGGTAATTTAACTCCACCCTTCACAGCTCAGAGAGTGGAATTTGGGAGGAACATGGATGTAAGAAAACCCCAGAGGAAAACTTCCTGGAATTTTCCCTGGGATATTTGTTAATTGGGATGGGTAGGCAAATACCAGGATGTGTGGTCACCTTAGTGAAATGGGAAGACTAGTTAATAGTGAGTCCGTGTTGAGCATTCCTAAGATAAAGGGTGGAGTGAGCACCTCTGTCTCCCTACACATAGCCTTACAGGCCCTATTCTCTTCGCTCCTAAAATGCCTGCGTTTCCCTTACCCATCTGTTAAATTATTTCCTGCTTCAGTTTCAAACTCACCTCCTACAGGAAATACGTTCAGACAAGGCGGGAGGGGGTTGAGGACTCATGCTGACATGCCATTCTGAGGCCCATTCATCTACACATTGATTTACTTTGATTGTCTAGGGTCCTGCTCTCTTGGAGAGCAGATCCCCCTTCTTTGACGCAGAACATCTAACATGTCTTCCGGGCCTGAGAACTTGGCTAAGAGCAAAGATCACAGAAGGAGTTAAAATAAGCTCAGATTGAAGACTCATCCACTGATATTTATCCAAACTTCGCATTCATTCTTGGACATCCATTCATTGGTTACCAATTTCCTGAGGCAGCTTTTTCCAAAGTGAGGTGGGAATTCCACCTGAGATGTATGAGATCATTTGGGATGATGCATGGGTGAACATTAGGAGCCCTGACGGCCCAATGGTTAAGTGCTTGGCTACTAACTGGAAGGTCGGTGGTTCAAATCCACCAGCTGCTATACAAGAGAAAAGACGTGGAGATCTGCTTCCATAAAGATTACAGCCTAGGAAACCCTATGAGGCAGTTCTACTCTGTCATATAGGGTCATTATTTGTCAGAATCGACTGGACGGCACACAACACAGACGAACATTTTATTGTAGTGGTTACAGATTTGTTTAAGTGCAAAGTATAAAAAAACACAACTAGCATATTAAATCTGTGATTTCATGTAATCTATTACCTAGCATGAAGGAGCCCTGATGGCGCAGTGTTTAAGAGCTCAGCTCCTAACCAAAAGGTCAGCAGTTGGAACCCACCAGCCACTCTGTGGAGAAAGATGTGGCAGTGTGCTTCTATAAAGACTACAGCCTTGGAAGCCCTATAGGGCAGCTCTATTCTGTCCTTTAGGGTTGCTATGAGTAGGAATCAACTCGACAGCAATTTTTTATTAGCAAAAGGCCAGGTTAAAAAAAACTAACATAAAGTCAATTTAAAGAAGCATAATAAGTAAATAATAGTACAGCTCTGAAAAGATATGGAGAGAATCATGCATCAAAGGTGGTATGTGGAGCAGTGGTTAAGGGCTTGGCTGCTAACCAAAAGGTCGGCAGTCCAAATCTACCAGTTGCTCCTTGGAAACTCTATGGGGAAGTTCTACTCTGTCACATGGGGTCACTATGAGTCAAAAATCAACTCAACGGCACCTAACAACAACAACAAGGGATTCAACACTAACAATTTAAAGTCTTACCCTTCCCAAGACAACTGCTCTTTGATGGAAATGTTTATTGATTTAACACACGTTTATCAAGATGACTACGATATGACTTGAGGAGCTAACAAGGAGAACAGATCTATAAATAAATAATCACAATACAAAAACACCAGCTGACATTCAGTGAGTGTTTTGCATGTAAATGATCTGTTTTCATCTTTGTAAGCATGCTCTAAAGCAGGTTTGACTTTTAGATCCTTTTTACAGAGGTAGAAACTGGAAGAGGGATTATGTAATTTGTCTGAAGTCATCCAGTTGGAAGTAGCAGAGCCAGGATTTGAACCCAGGCAGTGTGGCTTTGGAGCCATGTTCTGTCAGTGCCCTGGTGGCAGTGTGTACACAGTCCCATGAGAGAACGTTGGAGTGAATGATGACCTAGGAGAGCCCAGGAAGGTCCACTTGAAAAGGCTTTGAGAATTCTGCAGGAGCAATTGATGCTGAAGCAAGGAGATGGGATGACTCTCACGATCCTACTGCTGACCTCAGGGCAGATCACCAGCTAACAGGCTTGCACGGACACCTGCCCTACCTGTTCAGTTGACCCCAAGCTCACTGTCCTTCCTCTATATTTTCCCTTCCTCCTAACTTAGTTTCCCCTGTCCCATTCCCTCAGAACCCTGCTTCCTGCTGCACAGCAGCTGGCCATTCTGATGATGAATTGGTCCTGAGGATAAGGTAGGGTTTGTGTGAGGAGCACATGCCTTTACAGACGGAATTCCGTCTTCCAAACAAAGGCTTTGAAAGCAAGAATGAGGTTGGACAGCTCTTCAAATGGTTTCAGAATTACCCTTGGAAGGAGATGATAGGAATTGTACAACTGGGTCTTCCTGTTAAATGCTGGTTGGTGCATAAGCACAATAAAGTAAGGTCTTCTTGGCAATTGAACTTCGTTATTATAGCAACTCCTTCTCTAGATTTTGTCTTAAGTTTTCCTTGAGCTTTTTGCCAGTCTCTCCTCTAAATGTGGCATCATAGACAGGAGTTGCCTGGAAAAAGAGCCACTGTTTTTAAGGCTATTTATCTTTAAAGGCACTAAAATAATAATTTGCGATGTCTTTAGTAGAGTTTAAATGAAAGAATACATTTAGGTTTTATTTTATCATGAAGTGTATATTTTCAACTGTAAAATGAGATTTTTACAGCCTTATGGGCTTAGGCAAAAGTAGAGGGTATCCAAGTTAATATAGGCTTTGGTTTTTATGCCTTAAAAAGGTGAAAATTTACAATATATTTAGTCAATGCAGGAAATTAAGCTGGTGTCTTTTTCTTTATAAAAATTGAAAATCAATTGTATCTTTTAATAGAGATTAAATGAATAAAATCATTCATTTAATTGACATAACATGAATTGGACATTTTCATTATCGCTTTCAAAATGTGGTACTTTTGATAGCTCATTATTGTTAGCTGCTGTCAAGTCAGCCTCTGGCTCACGATGACCCCATACACAACGGAACGAAACGTTTCCCGGTCCTGTGCCACCCCCACGATCAGTTGTGGATTGGAGCGTTGTGATCCATGTAGTATACACTGGCTGATTTTTGGAAGTGTTTCACTAGACCTTTCTTCCTAGTCCATCTTAGCTCTTCTGAAACCTGTTCAGCATCATAACAACACACAAGCCCCCCACTGGCAGACAGTTGGTGGCTGTGCATGAGATGCATTGACTAGGAATTGACTCTGTCTCCCGCATGAAGGAAGAGACTTCTACTACTGAACCATCAGTGTTCCCTCATGATGATGTTAGCTCAACGTATTCATTAACTCTGGTTCTGAGTGACAAAATTGTTTTAATTCTTCTAGAATCCAGATTTCTGGCTTTCATAGAAGTTGGGCTAACCCACATAGGCCATTGTCCTTCTGAAACCTGTGCCTTGAAAAGACTGGTTCCTAAAAGCCACCTTTGAGTGAAACAATGGTCCACATAAACTAATAAGACCGTTTTCCCTTGGGTGCTGTGAACTTTTGAAGAATTCAGTCTGTTTTGGGAAACAGACTCCAAAGGTCAGACCAGGAGCTATGTTTAAGGTAAATCGGTAATTATTTTAATTGTTCTCCAAGACAATGCTGTATGAAAATCCTCCCTGACCACAAATCTCTTTATCAGTGCTGTTCCCACCCTTTTTTCCATGGCAATGCCTATAAGATTTGGGATAAGAATTTTGGAAATTCTGCTCATCTTTGGAACATTTCTGACACTCTAGTTGAAAAGTTACCCTGATTTGCAAATCATATATCCAATAAACTTCAATCAATTTCTATTATTGGTATAATATGATTTGTGTTTAACATGAGAATGTTTGCTACCCACTAGATTGTAAGTTTCTCAGGGTTGACTCCAGGCCTCTGTATTCTTGGCATCTAGCGGGCCAACAGCATATAATATATATATATATATATATATATATATATATACAGGTAGTCCCTGGCTTACGGTGGGGTTCCAGTCCAATGACTGTATCATGTGTCAGTTCTTACGTAGTCAAATACTTCCTTTTTTTTTCCAGTTTTCATTATTATTGCCTTTTATTATCAGTATCTTTATAAATCCAATCTTTGAACATCTGCGAGTGAACATCTGAGAATAATAACATGAGCAAATTACACGCTGCAACATTGTTTGTAGTACATCGTACTTACGATAAGTGTACCAAAACAGCAACAACAAAAGATGGTCATAAGTGTAGTTCATCATAACTCGAATATGTCATAAATCGGGAACTACATGTATATACATACATCGCTTTGGGTCTGTCAGGCCCAATGAGCTGTGATCAGCAGAAATAAAAAGACTTGATAATATGACTCTTTAAATCTGGGGTATGAGGCAGGAAGGGAGAGGCCCAGTGTTTGGTGAGTATCTACTGTGTGTTGGACATTCTGATAGTTCTTGTCACAACCCACTATATCTATGGCACGAACTTATATACTAAGGAGTTATCTGTATAAACACTCTTAGAAGAAATAGCTGCAAACATCCATTAATAATTAGAATGTGGAAGGTATGAAGTACGAATCTAGGAAAATTGGAAGTCATCAAAAATGAAATGGAATGCGTAAACATTGATATCCTAGGCATTAGCTAGCTGAGATGGATTGGTATTGGCCATTTGGAATCAGACGATCACATGGTCTACTATGCCAAGAACAACAAGTTGAAGAGGAAGGGTGTCGCATTCATCGTCAAAAACAACACTTCAAGATCTATCCTGAAATACAACAATGTCAGTGATAGGATAATAATCCATACAGCTACAAGGAAGACCAGTTAATATGACTTTATTCAAATTTATGCATCAACCAATAATGCCAAAGATGAAGAAATTGAAGATTTTTATCAACTTCCTCAGTATGAAATTGATCAAACACCCAATAAAGATGCATTGATAATTACTGGTGATTGGAATGTGAAAGATGGAAACAAAGAAGCACTGGTAATTGGAAAATATGGCCCTAGTGATAGAAACAGTGCCAGAGATTGCATGATAGAATTTTGCAAGACCAACGACTTCTTCATTGCAGATACCTTTCTTCAACCACACAAGCGGCAACTATACACAAGGACCTCACCAGATGGAATAAACAGGAATCAAATCAACTACATCTGTGCAGACGATGCAAAAGCTCAATATCGTCAGTCAGAAGGCCAGGGGCTGACTGTGGAACAGACCATCAATTGCTCATATGCAACTCCAAGCTGAAGTGGAAGAAAATTAAAACAAGTCCATGAAAGCCAAAATATGACCATAAGTATATCCCACCTGAATTTGGAGACCATCTCAAGAATAGATTTGACACACTGAACACTAATGAACGAAGACCAGACAAGTTGTAGGATGACATCAAGGACAAGCTACATGAAGAAAGCAAAAGGTCATTAAAAAGACAGGAAAGAAAGAAATGACCAAAATGTATGTCAGAAGGGACTCTGAAACTTGCTCTTGAATATACACTAGCTAAAGCGAAAGGAAGAAATGATAAAGTAAAAGAGTTGAACAGAAGATTTCAAAGGGTGGCTCGAGAAGACAAAGTAAAGTATTGTAATGAAATGCGCAAAGACCTGGGGATAGAAAACCAAAAGGGAAGAATACACTCGGCATTTCTCAAGCTGAAAGAACTGAAGGAAAATTCAAGCCTTAAGTTGCAATACTGAAGAATTCTATGGGCAAAATATTGAACGACACATAAAGCATCAAAAGAAGGTGGAAGGAATACACAGAGTCAGTGTACCAAAAAGAATTTGTTGATGTTCAAGCATTTTAGGAGGTAGCATATGATCAAGAACTGTTGGTGCTGAAGAAAGAGGTCCAAGCTGCACTGAAGGCATGGGTGAAAAACAAGGTTCCAGGAATTGATGGAATACCAACCGAGACGTTTCAACAAACAAATGCAGCACTGGATATGCTCACTGTTCTATGCCAAGAAATTTGGAAGTCAACTACCTGGCCAACAAACTGGAAGAGATCCATATTTGTGCCCATTCCAAAGAAACGTGATCTAAAAGAATAAAGAAATCGTTGAACAATATCATTAATATCACACACAAGTAAAATTTGCTGAAGATCATTCAAAAGCGACTGGAGCAGTACATCGACAGGGAACTGTCAGAAATTCAAGTGGGATTCAGAAGAGGACTTGGGACCAGTGATATCATTGCTGATGTTAGATGGATCTTAGCTGAAAGCAGAGAAAGCCAGAAAGATGTTCACCTGTGTTTTATTGACTATGCAAATGCATTTGACTGTGTGGATCATAACAACTTATGGATAACATTTCGAAGAATGGTAATTCCAGAACACTTAACTGAGCTCATGTGGAACTTGTACATAGACCAAGAGGTAGTCATTTGAACAGAACAAGGGGATACTGCATGGTTTAAAATCAAGAAAGGTGTATGTCAGGGTTGTACTCTTTCACCATACTTACTCAATCTGTATGCTGAGCAAATCATCCAAGAGGCTGGACTATGTGAAGAAGAATGCGGCAACAGGGTTGGAGGAGGACTTATTTAACAACCTACGATATGCAGATGACACAACCTTACTTATTGAAAGTTAAGAGGACTTGAAGTACTTACTGATGAAGATCAAAGACTACAGCCTTCAGTAGGGATTATACCTCAAAATAAAGAAAACAAAAATTCTAATAACTGGACTAATTAGTAACATCATGATAAACAGAGAAAAGATTGAAGTTGTCAAGGATTTCATTTTACTTGGATCCACAATCAATGCCCACGGATACAGCAGTCAAGAAATCAAAAGATGCATTGCATTGGGCAAATCTGCTGCAAAAGACATCTTTAAAGTGTTGAAAAGCAAATATATCACATTGAGGACTAAGGTACGCCTGACCCAGGCCATGGTATTTTCAATCGCCTCATATGCATGTGAAAGCTGGACAATGGATAAGGAAGACAAAAGAAGAATTGATGTCTTTGAATTATGGTGTTGGCTAAGAATACTGAATATGCCATGGATTGCCAGAGGAATGAACAAGTTGATCTTGGAAGAAGTACAGCCAGAGTGCTCCTTGTAAGTGAGGATGGCAAGACTTTGTCTCGCATACTTTGGACATGTTATTAGGAGGGACCAGTCCCTGGAGAAGGACATCATGCTTGGTAAGGTAGTGGGTCAGTGAAAAAGAGGAAGACCCTTGTCTTAGGGTGGGTTCTCTAGAGAAGTAAAACCATTGCAGCATATAAATATATATAGAGAGAGATTTATATAAAGGAAATGGCTCACTTGGTTGTTGAGGCTGGAAAAATCCCAAGTTTGTAGGTCAGGCTGGAGACTTCTCTTGACTCAGGTAGCCACAGGTGCTGGCAAATCCAAGATTGGAAGGTCAGATGGGAGGCCTCTGGCTTACAGGCTGTGGTGGCTGACAAACTCCAAGATTGGCAGGTAAGATGACAGGTAAGCTGCTAGCTCAAGCCCCAACAACCAGAGGCCAGATGAACAGGAGCCAGCTGCAGGATCCAGAGTGAGCAAAAGCTTGCGGGTCTTGCCAGAAAGTCCTCTTATACTGGATGCAGGCCCCATGTCCAAGGAAACTCCCTTTCAGCTAATTGGCTGCTCACAACAGATCTCATCATGGAGGTGATCACATTATATCAGATCTCATTATGAAGGTGATTACATCATTAAAAAGCTGCCAACCTACATCATAACTGCCAACTCACTGAGCATCATGGCCCAGCCAAGTTGATAAACAACTTTAACCATCACAATCCTCAACAAGATGGATTGACACAGTGGCTGCAACAAAGGGCTCAAACATAGCAATGATTGTGAGGATGGTGCAGGACCAGACAGTGTTTCGTTCTGTTGTACATAGGATTGCTATGAGTTGGAACCAGCTTGATGGCACCTAACAACAACAGCCCTTTAAGAGCAGGGGACAGACCAAATTCTATCACAACTAAGTCGGTTACAGGGAGAAACTAGAAACAAAGGCTTTCTAGGCCCCTGTGGGTTGTTCCTTTATTTTAAGGACTTTCCAGTACAAGGAATGACCTCACGTTGTTTCCAGAGTTACCCTAATGGGATTAGCCTTGAAATAGTTCTTGGTCATTATCCAAGTCTTCCTGGCTCATTTCAGAGTCACTTCTGGTCTAGGGAAGGTGAGGAAAAGGCCTGTTCCTTAGGCTTAGGTCAGGGTCAGAAACTCTGTTCTTTGTAACAATGATCCAAAGTAGTTATCCAGAGCAGGACTTCTGCTGTAGGAAGACCACCATCAAATCCAGCTTGGCTGACTTTAGGCAGTTTACCTAATCTCTCTCTGGAAATGAAAATTCTGATATCTAACTTGTAGGTTTGCCGTGAGAATTGAATAAGCTTATTTATACCTAACTGCTGGCAGGCTGTATCAGTTATCAATCACCACAGTAATGCTATGTAACAAACAACCACAAAATTTCAGTGGCACGCAACATTAAATGTTTACTGCTCATGTGTCTCGGGTCTGCTGGGGGTCGGCTGGATGACTCTGCTGATCTGGACTGGGCTTGTTCATGTGTCTGTGGCTTGTCTAACTGTTGGCCAGTCTAGGCTGGGACAAGCAGTGCTCTGGCTCCACTCCACATATCCTTCATCCTCTGGCAGGCTTGCCTGGGCATGTTTCCATGGTGGTGGCGGAGGTGCAAGAAAACAAGCCCTAGTGGGAAACCCACTTCAAATCTCTGCTTATGTCATGTCTGCTATACTTCCCACAGGCCAATGTGAGCACATGGTTGAGTCTAGTATCAAGGAGTGAGGTGGGTTACCCTGCCCACAGAGGGAAGTCACTACAAAGCTAAAGGGCGAAGGGTGTGGATACAAAGAGGAGTGAAGACTGGAGGCCATTCCTGAAATCTACCCCCAACAGATAGTGGATGTTTTTAAGCAGTAACTGTCAAATGTTTGACTATTCAGCATCTGAACTTTTCCTATGTTTGGGGTGTTCCCCACCTCATGGGTCTTGGTGAGAGGCAGAGTCCATATGCTATTAAGGAAGTGAAAACAACTGAGATACTTGCTTTTCCAGTACCCCTGTGCCTTCAGATTGCAACCATGTGATTGAGACCTGGCTATTCTGACCTACTTGCCTGGAACCCTGAATCTGGATCTGGGATGCAAAGAAGCATGGAGAATCCACATAAGTGGTGATGGCAGTGATGGAGGTCACACTCAGCTTCAGGGAGAAGTGACAGAGGTGCTAGTGGTGGCTTCCTGTGTGTAGTAGCTTGATTGCATTAATGGCCCCAATTTGTCTCCCCCTTGTATCCAGGCCCTTCGTTGTGTGGTTTTTCAGTTCTCACTGAAGAGGCAGTCTGTTTCCCAACTGTTTGAATCTGTACTGGTCTTGTGAATTGCTTTGGCAAATAGTGATGGTATTGTCAGTTCTAAGCCTAGGCCTCAAGGTGCACTGTGTGCTCTTGCAATTCCCTTGCTCTGAGGCATCACCAGGAGAACTTGCCTGGTCTGGACTACTGGAAGACGGGAGATAAGTGTAGAAGAGCTGAGTCGTCCCCGTCATCCCAGGTGAGGCCAGCCTGGGTAATCCCATAGCTCGCCAACCCACAGCCTCAGGAGTGAGCCCAGACCAAAATTATAGATCTCAAGATTAGACAAACAAACACCAAAAAAAAAAACTCGTTGCCACTGAGTCAATTCTGACTCATAGCAACCCTACAGGACAGAGTAGAACTGCCCCATAGGGTTTCCAAGGAGAGGCTGGTGGATTCAAACTGCTGACCTTTTCATTAGCAGCCTAGCTCTCAACCACTGCGCCACCAGGGCTCCATCACAAGATTACTGGCTTCCAAATGATCCCAGGCACATGAGCGAGCACACACTTATTATTGTATGTCACTATGTTTTTGTGGTTGTTTGTTAAACAGCATTATTATAGAAATAGCTAACTGATACACTGTGTCCAGTGCTAGACTATGTGTATGGTGGGATTTCAACTGTGGTTCTAGCTGCCCACCATCTCTTTGTCCCCGTCCATTTACAGAGCCATGTTCTCCAGACTTCATGACAATTATGCAAGTTACCCAATATCTTTTTAACAAATTCCCTTGGTGATTGCACCAGCCAGAGCCAATTTCTGTTTCTCATATCTAAGAACTCTGTCTAGTACTGGGCAAGTATAAAACAAAAAAACCAAACTTGTTGCCACTGAGTTGATTCCAACTCATAGCAACTCTATAGCTATCCTAGTGCTGGCTATTATTATTACTCTCCTATCTTTACCTATGTGTGAGCTGCCACTTATCTTCCTGAACTTCTTTCATTCCTGAATTAAACAGTGTCTGATACCTTGTCTTCTCCAAGAAGCCTCTCCTGACTAATTGGGAAGTGCCAACTTCTCCTTGTATCTTCTCTTCTTTGTGTGCCAGCATCTTCTCTGCCTCACTTGTCATTGTCTTGCACTATACTCACAGCAAAAACAAAACAAATGCCATTGTTCTCTTGCACATATGATCCATCTGTCCAACATATACAGAATTATCAGTGCTGGTTCCTGTCAACATTGCCCGTCGTAGAGAGTAAATGGGCAGTGGACACAGATAGTGTTGATTTACCTGGTTCTTTTTTTTTTTTTTTTTTTTTAACACTGTGTAGCCATTCACTTGATTCAGGTGGGCAGATCAGTCTTTTGTGATGATGAATAGCTCAGGTATTGGATAGAGACAGGTGGTTGGTGGCGAGTCAGATTTGCTCCCAAGGAGGGAGCCTGGACTGTCTCAGACTTTTCTCGTTACATGCTAAGAAGTCATTTGGGACTATATTGGCATAGTGGGAAGGGTATGGGCTTTGGAGTCAAAGGGTTAGAGTTTGCACCCTGGCTTTGTGCCTTGGGAAATGACTTAACCTTTCCAAGCTCTGTTTTCCTGATCTCTAAAATGGGGACACAAACCAATACCATTCCTGTGCATGAGTCCAAGTTGTTGTGACAATCAAATATATATATATATCAAATGTATATACATTGCTCATGAGAAGACCCTCAACAAGATGAACTGACACGGTGGCTGCAATAATGGGCTCAAGCATAACAATGATTGTGAGGATGGTGCAGGACCGGGTAGTGTTTTCTTCTATTGTACATAGGGTTACTATGAGTTGGAACCGACTCGACAGTACTAACAACAACATTGCTCATGAACATGCTTTGTAAACTATGAAGAACTGAACAAGAGCAAGGAAGTAATGACAGGTGTTAGCTGTGTTGGGCTCTTTTGACCCCAGTTTCCCTGTTTTGGGAGCCTGCAGAGGATAAGCCCATTCAAGCCATGAACCTGGAGTTAGTGTCCAGACACCTATTGGATAATAAATTCTCAGTCCTGGTCAGGAACCAGTAACCATGGACCTGACCATCTAAGCTGGCAGACAAGGTTAAGGAGCCCATACCATGTCACATATCAGGACATAGGGCAGGGCAGTGCCTGCCGCCATGGCTCTCTAACTCTTGTTAAGCAAGAAAGGCAGTAGACAGCAACATAAAGAATTAGTCTTTCAAGTATAGGATGGGTGTGAGCGCTCAGGAGAAAGATGTGGCAGTCTGCTGGCATAAAGATTACAGCCTTGGAGGGGGGTTCCGGCAAAATGGCACTCTAGGCAGAAGCACCACGCCATCCCTCCACAGCAAAGATCCGAAAAACTAAGCCGAACAGAGAATACAACAATCCTGAAACCCAAAAACATCAAATGAAGAGATAAAGAACTCAGCCAAGCACCAAATGGAGTGAGAAAACTGACAGGGAATGGAGAGTGAGGAGAAATTCATGCAGAGGTGCCCTACCAGCTAACGCAGCGTGGATCCGCCATCTTGGACTCCTATCAGAGACCAGCAAACAGGGGGTACGAGAAAGCAGCCTCATGGAGCGTCCAGCAGGAGACAAAACAACCAGTAATTTGCGATGTACGCGTTCCCACCCCCCACCCCTCTTCACCCTGACTTGGCATCCTCTGCTTCCGGCGGCCACAATCTCTTGACCAGGAAACTCTGGCTGCTTGGATTCCACACACTCGAAAGGGCAGCTCTCTGACTGCCATTTGTTGTCTGCTGGTGTTGCTTTTTTCCGCTTCTTTTGATTTCTTCCTTGCCTCTCGCCACCTCCCCCTCCTTTCGCTCGAGTACATGGCTCCGTCCGCCATCTTTGCTTCTTCCTGAGGGGCTGCAGAGCGCCGGTAATTTGTGATATACACTTTCCCACTCTCTGCCCTTCTTCACCCATGCTCGGCTCCCTCTGCTTCCCACAGATGCAGTCACTTGTCCAGAAACATCAGCCCGCACTAGCTGGCTCTCTGAGTGCCATTTGTTGGCTGCTAGTGTAGCTTTTCTTTATCTGCTTCTTTTGATTTCTTACTTGCCTCTCATCACCTCCCCCTCCTTTTGCTTGAGTACCTGGCTCCGTGCGCCATCTTTGCTTCTTCCTGAGGGGCTGTGGAGCTCCATTCGAATGTGGAGCTGCTTCCCGGTCTGAATACCGCGCTGGTGGGATCCCGGGGCTTTTGTTCATTTGTTTGTTTTGAATTGTTTGTTTGTTTTCTTTTCCTTTTCTTGAGTTGGGAGCCCTTTCTGGCCAGGTAGACCCCCGTGGCAAGGAGACTCCTCTTCGGCTTCCACAGACGTGCAGAGGGATCCCTGAGGGCATTTCTTTTTCGCTGGTTTTTTTTTCTTTCTGTTTTTTGGGAGGCTTTCTTGTTCTTTTTATTATTATTATTTGTTTTGTTTCCTTTTCCCTCTTTTCCCCTTTTTCCCTTTCTTCATTGCTCAGTTTCTTGTCTCTCTATATCTCCCTTCTCTTTCTGTTCCCTGAATACCTGGCGTTGTATACCTCTATGCCTTCCAGCCAGGCTGTACTGAAACACCTGAGAGTGACTTCCCCAGACCTCATACCTGCACTGGTGGAATCCCTGGGAACTTTGCAGTTCCTTAACCTTTCTGATTCTTATTTATTCATTCTTTTCTTTTTCTTCTTCCCTTTCTGTTTTTCTCCATTTCATAGTCTCACATCTCTCCACTCCAACGGCAAGCTCCCGTAGCATTCTTTTTGTTTGTTTGTATGTTTTTGGCTCTGGTTCCTCTCTCCTCTCTCCCATATCCATCTTAGCTCCACACGTAACAATCTCCCCGCCACATCCTGCCTACCTGCACCATGCGCTTGACATCACACCACCAAGCAGCACAGGCACAGCCTACTGGAACCTGCCCTGCACTGATTACCGACCCGCTCTGGTGGCTGTAGTAAGTGCCACAAAAAAACCCTTCCCAGTAACTCTTCTTCAGCTTAATCTGCCCTGCTGTACCATATCTGAGTGACTGACCCTGCCAATTGGAGAAGGAGGGGAAAGGTATTGTGCGCACAGACGAGCAAACAACAAAGAACACACAGTCCACCTGCTCAGACATAGTCAAATTTTTTTTTAGAAAAAGGGACGAAACAAACAAATCTACAATCAATAAATGAGAAAAATAACTACTGAATGCCCCGAAAACAGCAGACAATATCAAAACTTTTACAAGAACAGG
>NW_004443985.1:8169882-8178244 GCF_000243295.1 Trichechus manatus latirostris
GTGGGGCAGTTCTACTCTGCCCTATAGAGTCACTATGAGTCTGAATCAACTCAATGGCAGTGGATTTAGTTTGGTTTTGGGGTGTGGGTGTTGTAAAGGGCTTACATCAGATAGTCATCACTTTTGGCCATGAGTAATAGAGACCTGAAACCTAGTTGGGTTAAATAATTATTAAAAGTTTTCTTTTTCTCATCTAAAGAGAAATCCTGAGGTAGGCAGTTGAGTGCTGATGGAGCAGCTCCATGACCAGAGACTTCTAAAATCCAATCTGCCCATCCTCATGGTGTGATCTTTTTCTTCGTAAGAGCTCAGTATGATTGCTGAGGCAGCAGCCGTCATGTCTCAGACAGGAAGAGTGGGTGAGGGTACTTAATACAGCTGAATTGTTTCCCTTTAAAGAACTGCTCAGAAAATACCTTCTAATGACTTCTACTTACGTTAAGGGAGGCTGGTAAGTATACCTTTCTGGCTAGGCATATTGTCACCCCAAAATAGAACTGGGGTTCTATTAGTAAGGAAGAAGGGAAGAGTGGAAGGTGGCTGA
The DNA here is from genome assembly GCF_000243295.1 of Trichechus manatus latirostris. NCBI lineage: Eukaryota > Metazoa > Chordata > Mammalia > Sirenia > Trichechidae > Trichechus > Trichechus manatus. The sequence continues at coordinate 8,170,427 of NW_004443985.1, forward strand.
GCGATTTGCTAACTTTTCCTCATCCTAATGTGGCAAAGTAATATTATGATGCATTGCCCTGTAATGGAAATGTAACTTTTGGAAAAGAGTGTGTAGCATCGGTGGTTAAGAGTCTGGGTTTGGAGAAAGATAGTCGTGGGTTCAAAAGTAAATCCATCATTTACTATCTGCCTGACTCCAAGATATTTACTCAACTTCTCAGAGCCCATGTCTTCTTATCTGCAAAATTCGGATAAGGGTACTGTCATGGATTGAATTGTGTCCCCACAAAAATGTGGGTAGCAGCTTGGCTGGGTCATGATTCCCAGTATTGTATGATCGTGTTATCTGATGTGACTTCCTTGTGTGTTGTAAACTCTACCACTATGATGAGACTATATGTGATCTCCTCATGTGTTATAAATTCTATCACTGTGATGAGGTTAAACTTATGAGGTTGACAAGATTAGTGTCTTAATACAATCTCTTTTGAGATATAAAAGAGAGAAGCAAGCAGAGACACATGGGAACATCATACCACCAAGAAAGCAGTGCCGGGAGCAGAGCGCGTCCTTTGGACCTGAGATTCCTGCGCAGAGATGCTCCCAGACCAAGGTAAGACTGAGCTATTGCAAAGACCTTTCTCCAGAGCCGACAGAGAGAGGGAGCCTTTTCCTGGAGCTGATGCCCTGAATTTGGACTTGTAGCCTACTGGACTGTGAAGACAATAAACTTCTCTTTGCTAAATCCATCCACTTGGGGGATTTCTGTTAGAGCAGCCCGAGATGACTGAGACAGGTAGAATTATCCTATGGAGCTTGTGTGCAAGTTTAGTGATTCTGCAGAGCCTATAAGACACCGCTTGGCACCCAGAAAAGACTTGAGGAAGGTCTTTATAAAAGTACATGGAATCAGATATTTAATAGTGAAATCTGAGCCATTTTTTGTCTTGGTTGTTCTTCAACAGTGAGAAAAAGGCATGTTTTTTAAGCAAGATGGTGCATGAGACCTAAATAATTTATTATCTAACAGCTGGCACCAGAATTCCTTGTAGGAAGGAAATTGCCTTTGTGGCGTAAATTATCTTGAATAGCCTGGTGGGGAACAGGGTAAATCCTGAGAGTACTGCAGCAGAGGAGATGGCTCAAGGGCTCTGCCTGAAGCTAGGAAAGGAATGTGTTTCTCTTCTAGGAGGGAAAGAGAGAGAGACACGAGAGCAGAGGTCTGCAAACTACTGTCCATGGGCCAAATAAATCTGTCTCGCTGCTTGTTTTTGTAGGGCCCACAAGCTAAGAATAGTATTTTGATTTGTTGAAACAAATCAAAATGATAATATTTTGTGACATGTAAAAATTATATGAAATTCAAATTTGTATCCATAAATAAAGTTTTATTGGCACACAGCCATGCCTATTTATGGACATGTTACCTATGACTTCTTTTATGCTACAATGGCAGAGTTGAGTCATTGCCACAGAGACTGTATGGCCCACAAATCTTTATGTATTTACTGTCTGGCTCTTTACAAAGTTTGCTGACTCGTGAAATGGAGAGAAGGAAGCTGAGTGGTGCACGTGGTTTATACTTGGCTGCTATTCTAAAGGTTGGTGGTTTGAACCCATCCAGCAGCACCACAGAAGAAAGGCCTGGTGATATGCTTCCTTAAAGATTACAGCCAAGAAAATCCTATGGAGCAGTTCCTTCTCTGTAACACACAGGGTCGCCATGAGTTGAAATTGACATGATGGCAATGGTTTTGTTTTTTTTTCAGTAGAGAGTGAGATGCTGTCAGGCTGGAGAAGTGTATGGGGGAGGAAGTCACCCCCTGGTGGTGGAGTAGCTGGAGGACGACTTCAGAATGGACATGCTTAAGGGTTTAACTCAAGTTGTTTGGGCCCCTGCAATACGAGCCCTTGCCTCATCTTCCTCCAAGATCTTCAGTTACGTCTACTAAGTAGCCACAATATCTTGGGTGAGATTTTTGATTTATGGACATCAAGGAAGAGTCTAAGTTTCATGCCTGGGTCAATGAGATTAAAGAACTGTAAGATAATCCATTAATAACCCATTGCCACTGAGTCAATTCCAACTCAAATGGAGACAGATAAAAGTGACTATGGGTACTTAAACTCTCTTTACAGAAACCCTGGGCAGGGCTCTCAGCTTCCTCTGGATGTGGATGGGGTGTAAGCATAACTTGCTAAATGTCAAAGGCCAGATCACATGTTGGTTCAACAACAGTAACAGCAACAAAATTAAAATGTAACCTGTTTTGAAAGCCATTTTGTGGCAAGAGCTAGCACTTTTCAAGTCTAAGTTGACTAGGCTCTACTCTTTCAGAAATTTCCTTCCGTACACTTTTCCTACAGTAGTATCTTTCCAGGCTTGAACATCACATTTAGCCAGAAGCAGACGATCCAGTAGGCAAGGTAAGCACCATGCTTACTAGATCATTACCAGATCATCTGTAGCAAACAATTTCACATTTTTTCATCACATCAAGGATTCTGCTTCTAGGTATGGCTGGCATCTGTCTCTCAAACCCACAGAACCTTCCTACAGAATCAAAGCCTCTTTCCAAATTTACAGTCCCTGACAGGGACAGATGACCCAGTAAGCAAGGTAAGCCCGGGCTTACTCGTGCTTACTTACTAATCCGTAGTGAACAATTTCACATGAGTTTCACCACATCAGTGATGAGCTGGTAAGCAAGCAAGGTAAGCACAATACTAGCCTTGCCTTTTGGATAATCTGCCCCTACATCTAGCCCATAATTAAGACCAGGCAGCCTGACATTGTGGGATTTTTTTTCCCCCCTTTAGGAAAGGCAGGAGCCCTGGTGGCTCAGTGGTTAAACACTTGGCTGCTAACCGAAAGGTCAGTGGTTCGAACCCACCAGCCACTTAGCAGGAAAATGATGTTGTAGTCTGCTGCCGTAAAGATTACAGCCTTGGGAACCTTATGGGGCAGTTGTACTCTGTCCTAGAGGGTCACTATGAGTTGGAATCGACTCGACAGCAGTGGGTTTGGGTTTTAGGAGAGGCCAGCTCTCAGAGATCAGTGGGACATTTTCTCCCACTCCCAGTCCCCTATGATGTCTTAGTTTGCTAGTGCTTCCATAACAAAATACCATAAAGTGGGTGGCTTTAAAGAACAGACATTAATCGTCTCCCAGTTCTGGAAGTTAGAAGTCCAAATCAGGCTATTGGCTGTATTGATTTCTTCAGAGGGTTTTGAGAGAGGAATGGTTGCATCCCTCTCTCCTGCTTTCTGCTGGCTGCTTGCAATCCTTGAAGTTACTTTACTGCTTACAGATGCATCTGCTTCCTTGTCACATGGTGTCTGTCCCCCCCCCCCACACCTTGTGTGACTCTGTTTCTGTGTCTGTCCTTTTTTATAAGATACAACTCAGAGAAGGTTAGGATTAGGACCCACCTTCCTTCAGTATGACGCCATTAACTGATAACATCTGCAAAGAAAAACTCCTCAAACATGGTCGTGTTCAACAGTGCAGGGGTTAGGACGTCAACATATCTTTTTAGGGGACAATTCAATCCATAGCAGATGTGGAGAGTGACTGTCCCTGTTGGCCATCCTCACCCCACGGCCGTATCGTTCTTTTGCTTTTGGCATGACAAAACAAAAAACCCGTTGCCTTGGAGTGGATTCTGATGCATAGCAACTCTATAGGATGGAGTAGAACTGTCCCATAGGGTTTCCAAGGAGCAGCTGGTGGATTTGAACTGCTGACTTTTTGGTTAGCAGCTGAGCTCTTAACCACTGGGCCATAGGGCTCTTTTGGCATGATGCCCGAACCCAAAACCAAACTTACTGCCATCGGGTAGACTCCGACTCATAATGACCCTATAAAACAGGCTAGAACTGCCCCATAGGGTTTCTAAGGAGTGGCTGGTGGATTTGAACCGCCGACCTTTGGGTTAGCAGCAGAGCTCTTAACCACTGCGTCACCAGAGCTCCTTTGGCATGATAGCATCTTAAAACTGCAGCTGCTAATGGGAGCTTGATTCCTTACACCTTAACCCCTGCCTTCAATGACTAATCTCTTTGTTGCACAGCTGTGAAGTGGAAGCAGGGAGAATGGTGCACTTGGAGCCGAGACGATGTGTCAGAGGAGGGTGTGCAGCATTTTAAAGTACTACCATGGTTTGTCACTAATGGAAAGTAGGAATGGTTAGGGGCAGCGTCTGGCAGAGCATGGGAAAAACCTGCCTGGCATTTCAGGCAAAACCCATTGGTTTTTACCTCACCCATGGGCATTCTCTCTTCCTAGGGGCAGCCCATAACTGATGATGGATCAACATGGGAGTCTAAAAGCCTGCTTGGGACAGCTCTCAAGGGTCATCTAGCTCTAGAACTCCCCCACGGAGGTGGGATGAGGCTTTCACTGAGACTGCACTGCAACCCAGCATCTCCCTCTGCCCGAGTCTATTGTTCCCCTTTCCTTGTGCAGATTATGATCCCTGGTAAATATTCTGCAGGATCATCTCATGTCTGAGTCTGCTTCCTGGAGAACCCAACCTGCTGTGAGAAAAGCCAATCTATAGCTGGTCACGTCCATCAAGGAGCACTTGGGTGGAGCATGCCGTGGGCCTGTTGACTCTAGAAATGGGCACTCGGCTCACAGGTCATGGGCCTATTGGTAGAGGGAGCTGGTTTCGGAATCCTGGAAAATGGGGTGAAAGTATACTTGGTGTGTGAGCGAGAGAGCGAGAGCAAGGGAGAAAGGAGAGGAGAGGGTGGGGGTGGGAGGGTAGGGAGAGGGAGAGGGAGGAGGGGAGGGGAAGGAAGGAAAGAGGAAGGAGAGGAATATATTTACAAGTGGATCACCACACTTAAATTCAGTGCAACAAAGCCGAACTCACAAAATGGAAAAATGAGGTCCACAGAGTATTTATTGAGACACTATTATGAACCTGATACTATGCTAGGTTCTGGCAAACACTGAAAAACACATTCTAATGAGGGATTGGGACCAGGGAGAGAAACATGCAAATAATCACAGCGAAGGTCAAAAAGGTGGATAACAAACTGCTGATGAAGCTGTAGGGAAACGGACACTCTGGGCTCATACTGCTGGTGAGAGTAGCAATTAGTGGAGGAAATTTGATAATATCTATCAAAATTGTAAATGCACATACCCTTTGACCCAACAATTCCACTTCTGGGAGTTTATCCTAATGAAATAATGATGCAAAATATCGTAAGTACAAAACTATTCATTATAACTTTATTTGTATTAAAAAAAGACTGGAAGTAACTAAAACCAGACCAATGGGTCCGTGACCAGCGTGCAAGTAGCCAATCTCCCAGACGCTGGTTTTGAGAGGTAGAAAGAGTTTATTTCCCAGGCTAGCCAGTGGGAATTCAGGGGTGTGGACCTCAGATTGAGTTCCTCGAACTGAGGAACCATTTACAATTTACAGGTTTGGGGAATTATACATATTCATACAGGGGTGGAGGAAGTTTTGCTGATTATTTATTACAGGGCGGGGCTAAGACTTGGCATGGAAACGGCCGTCCGGACTCTTCGCTTTTGAAATCGGCTGGGCTACAGCAGATGACATATGTCTGGTGATTTTGGTTCTTTGACGTGAGTGTTTTCCTTCCTTGGCCTGAGTTCTCTTGTGTTATTGAGCATGCGTGGCGGCCTGAAGTCCTCGGTCCATCATCTTTGTCTGTTCTAGGCATGTCTGACCACTCTGAGCTGGTTACATCTGGATCAGTCCGGCGCTCTCCAGAGAGTCTGCAAAACAACTTAGAGGAAGTGAGTGACGTGGTGGGGAGGTTACTGGGCGTGGCCTGATTCTGGTAGAGTACTAAATAATTGGGTGTCCTCCGCCTGTAGGGTGCCCTAACATAACCAAAATCTCCTTAAATTATGGTATATCCATACAATGGAATACCACAGAGTTGTCTAAAAGGACAAGGAAGGTTGATAGAGAAAGATCTCCAAAATATAGTAAGGATGTCATAAAGCAATCATCCGTACTCTGATTAATGTAAAATTGAGAGATTTATTGAAAGAAAAGAGACAGCTCGAGTGAGCAATTAAGACTGAACTCCATGCGGTTGAATCCGGTAATTCAAAACGGCCACTCCTCAGTGACGTTTTATAGGAGAACAAGGAATATGAAACATGTTACTTGATTGGTATTTACAAGCTTAGATCATTGAAAGACATTACTTGATTGGTAGCTGATCATTTTATGCAGGGCTTCCTGTGCCCAGTTCTGTAAGGCGATTGGCTTAAAAGAGTATATGTCTCTTTCTTAGACTGGTTATAGCGCAGCAATTACACAGATTTGTGACAGGGAAGGGTCGCAGTGTAGTTACATCATCATTACCCGACAGTCCTGTCTTTGAAACAGTATGGAAGCTGGCTGCTGCTAGGATGAAAACGGAGCCTCCAACAGGGAATTGCACGCAATCCTCTGATGGGCCATTTCAGATCATATCAGGTACCTCAAATTTTTCTTTAATTCCCTTACACAAGAGGCAGGTGAAAACCAGTGTAAAAGCATTTGTGTAAAAAAGGGGGAGAAATAGCTCTGGTGGCACAGTGGTTAAGAACTTGGCCAATAACCAAACGGTGGGCAGTTCGAATCCACCGGCCGCTCCTTTGAAACGCTATGGGGCAGTTCTGCTCTGTCCTGTAGGGTGGCTATTAGTCAAAATCCACTCAGCGGCAACGGTTTTTGTTTTTTTTTTTTCGGTTTTTGGTTTTTATGTATATAAATATAAAATATCCCTATGAGTCGGAATCCACTCCATGGCAACGGGTTTTTTTTTTTTTTTTGGTTTTTATGTATATAAACATAAAATATCCCAGGAAGGATACTTAAGGAATTATCAACATTTTAGTTGCCTCTAGGGATGGTAACTAAGTGGCTGAAGGATACAGGTGTATACTTTTTTTTAATCTTTCAAATTACCATCATGTGAACATATTACCTTTTCAAAAAAATAAGTAAGTTTAAACTTTTAAAAAATAAATAATTGCATTTAATAAGCAGTGTACTAATGGAAGTATATATAAAGTATTATTGGGGTGCAAAGTAGATTTGCGTGTGAATTATAAAACACCCACTGGCAGGGAGATGCTGTCAGCCTAAACCAAGAAGTCAAACCTTTTGCTGTCAAGTTGATTCCTACTCATGAGTATTGTTGTTGGGTGCCATTGAATTGATTTTGGACTCATAGTGACCCCATGTGACAGAGTAAAACTGCCCCATAGAGTTTACTAGGCTGTAATCTTTATGGGAGCAGATCACCAGCTCTTTCTCCCGTGGAGCTGCTGGGTGGGTTTGAACTGCCAACCGCTGAATGCGTAACTGTTATACCACCAGGGTTCGTTGACTCCTGACTAAATATCCTTTAGTATTCTTTTTTTTTTTTTATTGTTGTAGTTTAAATGAAAGTTTACATTTCAAGTTAGTCTCTCATACAGAAATTTATACATACATTGTTATGTGACCCTAATTGCTCTCGCCTTACTGTGACAGCACACTCCTCCTTTCCACCCCTGACTCCCCATGTCCATTTAACCAGCTCCTGACCCTCTCTGCCTTCCCTTCTCACCTGTGGACAGAAGCTGCCCATTTTAGTCTCTTGTATCTACTTGAGCTAAGGGGCACACTCCTCGTGAGTATCATTTTATGACCCACTGTCCAGTCCAATCCCTGTCTGAAGAGTTGGCCTTGGAAATTATTTTAGTTCTGGGCTGATAGAGAATCCAGGGACTTTGCTTTCCTGGGTGCCTCCAGTCTCAGTCAGACCATTAAGTCTGGTCTTTTTACTAGAATTTGAGTTCTGCACCCC
>NW_004443985.1:8179157-8180273 GCF_000243295.1 Trichechus manatus latirostris
ACCATTTTACATTCCCACCAACAGTGTATAAGTGTTCCAGTCTCTCCATAACCTCTCCAGCATTTATTATTTTGTGTTTTTTGGATGAATACTAGCCTTGTTGGGGTAAGATGATATCTCATTGTAGTTCTGATCTGCATTTCTCTACTGGCTAATGATCGTGCATATTTCTTCATGTGTCTGTTAGCTGCCTGAATGTCTTCTTTGGCGAAGTGCCTGTTCATATCCTTTGCCCATTTTTTAACTGGGTTATTTGTTTTCTTGTTGTTGAGGTTTTGCAGTATCTTGTAGATTTTAGAGATTAGATGCTAACTGGATTTTTCATAGCCAAAATTTTTTTTCCCAGTCTGTAGGTTGTCTTTTGACTGTTTTGGTGAAGTCTTTTGATGAGCATAAGTGTTTGATTTTTAGGTGCTCCCAGTTATCTAGTCTCTCTTCTGGTGCTTGTCCATTGTTACTTATGGTTCATATTCTGTTTATGCCCTGTACTAGGGCTCCTAGCATCATCCCTATTCTTTCTTCCATGATCTTTATTGTTTTCTATTTTATATTTAAGTCTTTGATCCAGTTTGAGTTCATTTTTGTGCATGGTGTGAGGTATGGGTCTTGTTTCAGTTTTTTGCAGATGGATATTGTTATGCCAGCACCATTTGTTGAAGAGACTGTCTTTTCCCTAATTAACCGACTTGGGGCCTTTGCCAAATATCAGCTGCTCATAGGTGGATGAAATTATGTCTGGATTCTCAATTCTGTTCCCTTGGTCTATGTATCTATTGTTGTACCAGTACCAGGCTGTTTTGACTACCGTGGTGGTATAATAGGTTCTAAAATCAGGTAGTATGAGGCCTCCCACTTTGTTCTTCTTCTTGAATAATGCTTTACTAATCCTGGGCCTCTTCCTTTTCTGTATGAAGTTGGTTGTTTCTCCATCTCATTAAAAAATGCTGGTGGAATTTGGATCAGGATTGCGTTGTATTTGTAGATCACTTTGGGTAGAAATTGACATTTTCACAATGTTGAATCTATCCATGAGCAAGGTATGTTTTTCCACTTATGCAGGTCTCTTTTGGTTTCTTGCAGTAGTGTGTTATAGTTTTCATGGTATAGGTCTTTTAC
>NW_004443985.1:8182811-8207805 GCF_000243295.1 Trichechus manatus latirostris
TTGGCAAGTTTGATTATAATATGTCTTGGTGGCTTTCTTTTGGGATCTACCTTATGTGGGGTTCAGTGAGCATCTTGGATAGATATCTTCTCATCTTTCACGATATCAGGGAAGTTTTCTGCCAACAAATCTTCAACAATTCTCTCTGTATTTTCTGTTATCCCCCCCTGTTCTGGTACTCCAATCACTCGTAGGTATTCCTCTTGATAGAGTCCCACATAATTCTTAAGTTTTCTTCATTTTTTAAAAATCCTTTTATCTGATTTTTTCTCAAATAAGTTGGTGTCAGGTGCTTTATCTTCAATCTCATTAATTCTGACTTCCATTGCCTCAGTTCTTCTCCTATGACTTTCTATTGAGTTGTCTAATTCTGAAATTTTATTGTTAATCATCTGGATTTCTGATTGCTGTCTTTCTATGGATTCTTGCAGCCTGTTAAATTTGTAACTATGCTCTTCTCTAATCTTTTTAATTTCCTGTATTGCGTGTTCCACGTTTTGCTTAATTTCCTTCCTAATTTCTTGAAGAGTTCTGTATATTAATCTTTTGTATTCTGCCTCCAGTAATTCTAAGAAATCTTCCTCCTCTTTGAAATTTCTAGATTCTTTATTTTGGGAGCTTGCTGAAGCCATCATGGATTGCCTGTTTATGTGACTTGATATCGATTGTTGTCTCTGAGCTGTCAATAAGTTATTGTATTTATTTATTTTATGTTTCCTTACTGTGTCCTAGCTTCTTGTTTTGTTTTGATATGCCCAGATAGGCTGCTTGTATAAGCTAGTTTGATTATTGGCACCTTTGAAGCTTTAATGTCCTGTCACCAGGTGGTTAGATCTGTTACCAGGTATGTGAGCTCAGGAGTCCACCCACTCCTCCTGTATGGATTCAGCTCAGGGGTCCAGGTAGATAGCCACCAAGTGTGTGGTGTAGGCTCTCACTTACAGTCCTAGACAGACATGGGTGATTGGTGTAGGCACAGGCATCTGGCTGTAGCAGGGAGACACACTGTGAGCAAGGCAGGGGGCTGACGGTCACTGCCGAATGTCCAGGAGGAAGGCGTGTCACTGTTTCCTAGAGCGCGCAGGTATGTGAGTTTTGCAGACGGACTATGAGCACCCAGTGCTGTTGGCTCTAAGGACTGGGGGGTACCTGTTATTCTTGGGCCCATATCGCAGGTGGCTAGGTGGAATGGGTGCAGCCATCAGTCCTCAGCCCTGATGTGGGTAGGTGAAGACCCTGCTTAATGGGCAGAGCAGTGTCAAATGTCATGAACCTGCCACTTCACAGCTGAAACAGGTCAAGTTAGACTTCAGGTATATACCCTGTTGTACTGCAGTGATGAGGGCCTACGCTGTTGAAATGGGCCCACACAAGTCTCTGCAGGGGGAAAGGGACTCAAAGTCTGTGGAACCCTTATGCCTGTGTCTTCACAAAGGAGCTGTGCCTACCCTGAGTTCCTGGCTTAGGGGAGCTGGCAGTTTATTTTTTCCCCCGTTTGTTAATTTGTTCACTCTCCGAGGCTGGGAGAGTGGCTCCGGGCATGTGACAGATCCTGCTTCCAGCCCAGGGGACTCGGCAATTGCTGAATCCTATCTGGGACCCAATGCAGAGCAGGGAGCAGGGAGCAGGGAGGTAAATGGGAGAGAGGTTTTTCCCTAAGGGGGGTATTTTTGATTCACATGGTAGGCGGTATGCAAGTACTTATCTTTTGCTGATCTAGGGCTGCTTCTCACTGGTTCTGGGTGGCTGAGTAGACTCCCTGCAGCTGGGTCTCTCCCAGTGCGGAATACGCCTCCCAAGCACCGCTGCTTGCTTGCCTCACTGCTCACCCATGAGCTGATCAGGCCTGAAGGGCTCAGGCTCTCACTAGGTCAGGTCTGGCAACTCTTTGCTGCTTCCGAACCATCTCTCCCTCTTCCTGCCACTTGGTTTGGTTTCTTAACTTTGCCTTAGATGTTCAGGGCTCCTAGATTGTCATATATAATTGATTCAGTTGTTTTTTCGTGTCTTTGTTATAAGAGGGTCCCCCGGAAGTGTCTTGCTACTCTGCCATCTTGGCCCTGCCTCCCTTTAGTAGTCTTAGAATCCAGTAGTTTATGAAAATAAGGGGTTACATTGGAGAATACCTGAATTCCTTTGAAGCTCCAAGTTTCTGTGATTCAATGATTTTGAGAACTTGAAGGAGAGTTGTGAGCAAGGAGTGTGTGTGTGTGTGTGTGTGTGTGTGTGTGTGTGTGTGTGTGTTGAGAGAAGCAGGAAACTTTAAAAATTAAATTCTAGGAGTGCCTCCGGTAAGTGTCTGTCCAGTCAACAAAGAGAGAAATTTTACACATACACGTCTTTGTCACGCAAGGGAAGGCAGGCCCACATTCGTGTGACAATGGGTGTAATTGCAGCTTACTAGCCGCTCTGCCTCTTTAAATCAAACCTCAGCAAGTAAATTTAGTACCAGGAGTGGGAGGCTTCTGAATAATTAAAGATTTCCCCTTTGTTTTCTTGATGTATACATGTCTATGAGTGCACCAGCTATTTTGTTAGCCTTCTGCTGTGGGAAAGATGCAACTTTGTGACTTTGGCAACTGTTGAAAAGCTTTGGAAGGAAAAAAGAAAAAAACACAGCAAAGATTTATTAGATGATTTATCTTAGTTTTTAATAAACCAGGGAAGAAATGTTACAAGCCAAGGAGAGGCACTGGAAAAAATAAGCCAAGGCCAGAGACAGAAATAACCCACAGAAAAGATGCTTGCCTGGAGCAAACAGGATGCCACAGTGAGCGAACAGCCAGCCCTAAACTCCTGCCGGAGGCTGGGCCTCCCCCCGAGGTGGTTTCCAGGCGAAGCCTAGGAAACATCTCTCCAACAATGCTAGAACCAGGCAGGCCCAGTCAGCCCACTTAGCACACTCTGCCTAGCCTGACCCACCAGCCTTCATCTGCAACAGGAGTTCTGGGAACCGCAGTCTATCCTGGTTTCTTCCACAGAGCTTTGGGGACCTATGTGGGTTCAGAGTGGAGCCCTGGTGGCGCAGTGGTTAAGGTCTCAGCTGTTAACCAAAAGGTCAGCAGTTCAAATCCACCGGCTGCTCCTCGGAAACCCTACGGGGCAGTTCTACTCTGTCCTATAGGGTCACTAAGAGTCGGAATCCACTTGACGGCAAAGGATTTGGTTTTTGGTTGATCTCTTCATTTTCCCGTGTGCCGCGTAGCACAGGGCTCCTCTGGCCACTCCAGAATGTTCTTTTCCCACCTTTGGGGAATTGTCCGTGATTTCCTGCGTCATGAAACAAAACAGAACCATAACATTGGAGTCACAGGAGCTCCACAAATATCATCGAGCTTTCTGAGGCCTTTGTGTGAAAACAGAATGAAGGATGGGGAGGTGGCCAGAAGCCAGCTGCATGACAATGCTGGACCTGTGTGAAGGCAAAGCATTCAGAAACCCTATTACAAATATTACCTCTTTAATCTTTTAATTTCCTTCCTGTCAGTAATGTGAGGGCCAATAGATCTGGAAACTGATTGGTTGAAGCTAAGTGGAATTTTTACCAGCCCCTGTAGGCTGTTAATCAGGTGTGTGCCAATCACAACGTCAGCAGCGTTTACCAGGAGAGAACTGTCCTACAGAGCCTTCCCAGGATAGGCGTGACCCAGTTTTAATGGGAGAGTTCAGACTCTGTGATTTTTCTATTATTGTGCTTAATATGATTGGCTCTTATTTCTAAGAAAATGGAATTGCTGGCAGCCTCCTTGTGGGAGTTCTCTTGGAGAGCTGTCTGCAGCTTAAATTTAGCCCTTTCCTTTCATCAGCTACATGCCAGGTCATTTGTGATGGGTTGAATTGGACACTTAACAAACAAGTTTGATTAATAAAGCAGTCTCTTTGTGGGTGTTGGGTTTTATTTGCGTTCGCAGCCTTAGCTACGGAGTAATGAATCTTGTAATTGTGTTTGAAGCAGCTGAGTTCGGTGCTAGTGTTTATGTGGCTCAAGTGTTTTGACGTTTTGTTTTGTGTGGGGGGATGAGGGATTAGTTGTTTCTTCACTGACACCACAGATTAAGGCTGCAGTAGAACCGGCTCTAGGGCGGTCTGGGCAGGGTTAGGAAATCAAGAGTGTCTTAGTTATCTAGTGCTGCAATAACAGAAATACCACAAGTGGGTGGCTTTAACAAACAGAACTTTATTTTCTCACAGTTTAGGAGGCTAGCAGTCTGAATTCAGGGTGCTGGCTCTAGGGGAAGGCTTTCTCTCTCCATTGGCTCTGGCGGAAGGCCCTTGTCTCTTCTAGCTTCTGCTCCTGGGCGATCTTCATGTGGCTTGGCATCTCTCTTTCCTTATGTCTTCCTCCTAGTTTGCTTGTTTAATCTCTTACATCTCAAAAAAGGCTAACTCAAAATACACCCTAATGTTGCCTCATTAACATAATGAACATAACCTAATCCTGTCTCATTAACATAACAAACGCAACCCATTCCCGGATGGGATTATAACCACAGGCAGAGGTTAGGATTTACAGCACATATTTTCGGGTGGCACAATTCAATCCATAACAAGAAAGAAGAAAGAGTTTGGTATCTGAATGGGCTTTGGTGTTTCACTCAGCCTCTGCTTTTTGGCATATTTTACAAATTGTCTCAAGAAAATGACATAGAAAAATTACCCAAGTAGAAGCGTCACGGAATTCTAGGAGTTGAGGGTGTCTTGAGAGGTTATCTCATCCATCTGCTTTTAGCCTGTCCTGTTTGATTTAAAGTGCAGTGGTTAAGAGCCCGGCTGCTAACCGAAAGGTCTGTGGTTTGAATCCACAAGCCGCTCCTTGGAAACCCTATGCGACAGTTCTACTCTGTCCAACAGGGTTGCTATGAATTGGAGTTGACTCGATGGCAATGAGTAAGGGGAATGGGTCCCTGGGTGGCACAAATGGTTTATGCTCAGCTACTAACTGAAAGGTTGTCGGTTTGAATCTACCCAGAAGTGCTGTGGAAGAAAGGCCTGGTGATCTACTTCCATAATATTGAAACAGCCTACTGCCGTCAAGTTGATTTCAATTCACGGCAACCTCATAGGGTTTCCAAGGCTGTAAATCTCTACGGAAGCAGACTGCCACATCTTTATCCCAGGAAGCGGCTAGCGGTGTAGAATTGCCGATCTTTTGGTTAGCAGTCGATCGGTTTAACCACAGCACCACCAGGGCTCCATTCCATACCATTGCAGCCACTGAGAACCCAGTGGAGTGCAGCTCTACTCTGACACATGTGGGGTCGCCATGAGTCAGAATCGACTCGACGATGGGTAACAGGTAAGAGGAATCGGTGGACTTCCCTTGGTGGTCTCTTTCTGTGCAAAATGTCCTTTTCTGGAAGTGTTTGCGTTTGCCTAATTTCGTTCCCCAATGCTGTAGTCCAAGCCCATTGCTCTTACTGTTTCCACGTGGGTGGAGAAAAGCTAGGCATCACTCTCCTAGTAGATTTACTCAGTCTCCGTAAATTTAGAAAATGAACATTGTTGACTATCCCTTCATCCTTCTCTCCTCCAGGATTTCCAAAGAAAGTCTGTTTCTTTACTTAAGGCTGGCACTCTTCGTCCACACCTGCCTGTGAGATATAATTTGTGGACTGTGCATTTGAAAGAGGACGCTTTGTCTGTAAACCCTCCCAGAGAAAGGACACTTTGCTTAATTCAGGGATAGGTAGAAGGCCGACTACTGAAGCGAGGCGAGTGAGGTGGGGGAATATGTGTGAATGGGGGTGAAGCGCTTAAGAGTGCAGGGTCTGAAGCTGGATTGCCTATTGGAATTCCAGCTCTGCCACTTGCTAGCTGTGTGAACTTGAATAAATTACTTCTCTGTGCCTCAGTTTCTTCTTTATAAAATGGGATTAAAATGGCACCTACATCTGAGAGTTCTTGCAAGGATGACATGAGATTGCATTATATAAATGGCTCAAGACAGTGTTGGGATATGGTAGACAAGAATTGTTGCCTGTTATAATTATCATCATCATTATTATCATTCACACTCATTGGATAGAATGTGAACTGCTTGAGAACAGGGACAGTGGTTCACCAACTCCATATCTATACCTGTATTTATTCCTGGGGCATAGGGGGGATCAGCAAATGTTTGTTGAATGAGTGAGCAAAAGTCCATCCTTTTAGCTTTTAGCTTTTTCTTTTAGGATTTATTCTTGAGATTTCCTTTTGTTTTTGTCCGTTGATCTTAAAAATAACGATAAGTATAATTTTGGAAAGAAAAGAAGATAGAATACTTGCCCGTAATGTCACCAAGCTGATCATTTTTTTCAATTTCTTCTATTTCTTTCTGGTCCTTCTCATAGTAAATTATTGTTCAAAAATATGTACTCTCTCGCTTCCATTTCTTTTGAGCTTGGCCATGTGACTTGCTTTGGTCCCGTACGGGGCAGAGTGTACTCTCTTTCTCTTGACTTTGGACTCATCCACATGATTAGCTTTGGCTTTTAGGATGTTAGCAAACTTGATGTGAGTGAGGTTGGAAGTGCCTTGGTGCAAGCTGGTTTGCCCTCTTATACCACTGCCACTGCCGTGAGTAGCTTGCCCCAACTAGCTGCTGCTCCTTGAGCCTGTGCCCCAGAATGAGCACAGAAAAAGCTAAAGACCTGAGTCCAGTCTGCATCAAGGAGACAAGCCCAGCCAGACCGACAGCTTGAAGCAAATCCGCCCAGCCAAGCCCAGTCTAGGTCTGTGGATCCTCAGCTGACTAGCAGATATATGAGAATAAGTGCTTATTGTTAGTTACGATGAACTTCTCAAAATGTGGACAGAATTTATACATAAAACCCCAAAACCACACCTGTTGCTGTTGAATAAACTCCAGCTCACGGCGACACCATGAGTTATGGGGTAGAACTACTCCATATGGTTTTCTTGGCTGTAATTTTACTGAAGCAGATCTACAGGTCTTTCTTTCGTGCTGGGCAGGTTCAAACCACCAACCTTTAGGGTAGTAGCTGAGAGAAAACTGTTTGCGCCACCGAGGGACCTCAGTGTATACACAGACACAACCAAACCATAATACTGTTTCATATTTTCCTTAATTCACTCTGCATTGTTTCATAGTTGGGGTTTTCTATGTTACTGCACAGTTGTTAGAATTTTCCAACTAGCAGCACGATACTCCTCACATTCACCTAGGAAATAATATTATTGGCTTTTATATATTGAGGACTCAGTGTGTGTTGGGACAGTGCTTTGTATGTATTTAATCCTTTGGACAATCCTATGAAGTAAGCTTAAATCACCAGCCCATATCCTCAAAGCCAGAGATGGTGTGACCTGTGTTTTAGAATATGGACTCTGGAGCCAGATTACCTGGCTTTGAATCTCGGCTCTGCCACTTCTTAGCTGTCTGGCCTTGAGAAAGTCACTTAACCTGTCTTGTCTCAGGTTTCTCATCTTGGAGGAGGATGATAATAATAATACTTACCTCACAGAATTTCAGTTGTAAAGTTCGAATGTGTTAATAATATGTAAACATTTAGACTTGTGCCTAGTCCCTAGAATCTGTGTTAGCTATCATTTTAGTTGAGGAAACCGAGTATCAGAGAGGTTAGACAGGTTGCTCGAGGTCATATAGTTAGTGTTAGGGTGCCATTGAGTCGCTTCTGACTCACAGCGACCCTGTGTGCAACCGAACAAAACACTGCCCAGTCCTGCGCCATCCTCACAATCGTTACTGTGCTCAAGCCCCATTGTAGCAGCCACTGTGTCAGTCCATCTCGTTGAGGGTCTTCCTCTCTTTTGCCGACCCTCTACAGTTAGTAAAGCAACTCTGTCACCCAGCTGGGATACCTTAGTGATTCCCAAGTTATTGAGCAAATGTTTGGATTATTTTCAGTTGTTTTGGCAATTATAAAATAAAGAGGCCCAGATAAATAGCCCTGGCAAATGTTGGCAGTGAACCTGGGACACAGGACTAATGGACTCCAGTATTAAAGTTCCACTGGCAAGTTCAGTTTCAGGCAGAGAGAGAGATTGAGTTTCAGGGCATCTGAATGCTTTGCTCACAGTCACACAGCCTGTAAGTGGCAGGGAAAGAACAACTTGGGTTTTCTGACTCCAATCTGGGGATTTTTCATGGCGCTGGGTGGTTCCTCTAAAAACAATTAGTTAATTTATAGATAGAGCGATCCATGGAAGATTAATTTTGCGGAGTGACCCACTTAAAATTCAGCTAGGGTTTTTTTTTTTTTTTTTTTTGCTTTAGCAAGAAACATTAAACCGCTCCCTTGCTTGTCTTTGGGCTGCAGAGTAAGAGGTAGGTGGGGAAATTATTCCTGCCTCGATCATGTCTAAAGAGTCTTTGCTTTTCCCCCTGATTTCTTAGAGGTCTGGCCTCCCCTTAGATTTAGTGTTCTCTATTGCTTCACAAGAAGAAAGCCAGCAATGGTCCATGTTTCCAGGACAAAGAGGAGAAGCTGCCTGTGGGGTTCTTTGTTTTCAGGATCTGACTGCCTCAATCACTCCCTCTACGTTCCTATTCAACAGCAGTGGCGTTGAATGAATCTTTTGTACTTTAAGCATTGAAAAACGGGAGATGGTGGATTCTAGGTGTGTGGCTCTGGATTCTTGGGGAGGGAAATGGAATAGGTAATAGTTCTGGATTGGCAAATGATGGACTCCTGAACCCATTTCTGTCCTGGTTTCTCTGGCTAGAACCATGGGGAATGGTTCTCTACATGAGTGAAAGGACTGAGACCTGGGCATCACTGAGGGTGCCTGGACCTGGGCTTCCAGTGCAAAGAGTGGAGGCATCCTGTCTCACAGGGCAGGGATCTCGACCATGCCTGGGCATCACCGCCATTGGTCAGCAGCATCTGTTGGCCCTTGGAGCACCAAAAGCCCATGGTGAGAAGCTGTCTTGTTTATCTAGTACTGCTATAACAGAAATACCATAAGTGGATGGCTTTAACAAACAGAAATTAATTTTCTTACAGCCTAGAAGGCTAGAAGTCTGAATTCAGAGTGCTGGGGGGAAGACTTTCTGTCTCTGTCAGCTCTGAAAGAAGATCCTTGTCATCAGCCTTCCCTTGGACTAGGAGCTTCTCTGCACAGGGACCCTGGTCCAAAGGATGCACTCTTCTCCTGGCACTACTTTCTTGGTGGTATGAGATCCCCCTGTCTCTCCTTGCTTCTCTCTTTTGTATCACAAAAGAGATTGGCTTAAGACACAATCTAATCTTGTAGATCTCATCAACATAACTGCCATTAATCCATCTCATTAACATCGTAGAGATAGGATTTACAACACATAGGAAAATCACATCAGATGCCAAAATGGTGGACAATTACACAGTACAGGGAATCATGGCCTAGCCAAATGGATACATCTGTTTTTGGAGGACACAATTCAATCCAGGACAGAAGGAAAGACAGCAGTGGTGGCAGTTGTCAGGGAAGACTCCAGTGCTCGCAGAGTGAGGGAGTCTGGTTGACCCTTTTCTTTTAAGGCTTATGCCCCTGAGGTTTGTGTTTTATATAGTTCAAGAGGAGGAAGGATTCCCAGGAGGGCTAATAATAAGTATGCCTTTCAATATGGTGATGGGTGGATGGGTAGGGGTGGGAGTGGGGCATTTTCTAAGTTGACCTGAAGACATAAGGGAGATGAGAACATGTTTGTACTTGAGTGTTGTGAAACTCTCCAAATTAGTTACAGTCATAATATCTAGGAGTTGTTTAGAGTGAAGGTCCCTGGGTGGCGCAAATGGTTTGCACTTGACTACCAGATGAAGGGTTGGCAGTTCTGACTCACCCAGCGGAGTCACAGAAGAAAGGTCTGATGATCTGCTTCCATAAAGGTTACAGCCAAGAAAAGTCTAAGATCAGTTCTACCCTGTAACACATGGGGAAGCCATGCTCAATGGAATTGACTCAATGGCAATGGGTTTGGTTTTTTTTGGTTTTTGTTTACAGAGAATGTTAGCAATTGTTATGGATTGAACTGTGTCCCCCCAAAATGTTTATCAGCTTGGCTTGGTCATGATTCCCAGTATTGTATTGTTGTCTACCATTTTGTGATCTGATGTGATTATCCTATGTGTTGTAAAACCTAACATCTAAGATGTTAATGAGGCAGGATTAGAGGCATTTATGTTAATGAGACAGTACTCAATCTACAGGATTAGGCTGTGTCTTGAGTCAATCTCTTTTGAGATATAAAAGAGAGAAGTGAGCAGAGAGACAGGGGGACCTCATGCCAACAAGAAAGAAGAACTAGGAGCAGAGCATGTCCTTTGGACCCGAGGTCCCTGGGCTGAGAAGCACCTAGACCAGGGGAAGATTGATGACAAGGACCTTCCTCCAGAGCTGACAGAGAGAGAAAGGCTTTTCCTCGAGCTGGCACCGGAATTCAGACTTCTAGCCTCCTAGACTGTGAGAGAATAAATTTGTTTGTTAAAGCCATCCGTTTGTGATATTTCTTTTTATAGCAGCACTAGATAACTAAGACAGCAATGATCCTATTTTTCAAATGGGAAAAAAAAAAAAAATCAAGCATGTGTTCTTCTGATCGACCCAAAGTATTTCCACAAGCAGATCACACCCCCAGGAAGGCAATGGCTGGAGCAAAGCATAGGAAGTATTAAGTGTGAATTGCTTCTATATTCACACAAAAAGTACCAAAACTTTGTTCATATCGGGAAAAAAAAAATCATGTAGCATATTTAATGGCATGGAAAAATGTTCTCAACATATGCCAGATGAAAAAAGCAAGTTCATTATCAGGATGTTCAGTGCCACCTCCTTTTGTAACCCTAACTGGTATATCTGCATAGAAAAAAAAAAGTCTGGAAAGATGTATTCCAGCATGTTCGCTGTGCTTATTCTTTGCTTGGTTCAATCAGGGGTGCTCTTTATTTCTCCTTTCTGTTTATTTGCACTGTTTGACTAATTTTATGACAAACATGGATGGCTTTTGTAATAAGAAAAAAGTGCAACATAGGTTTTTCTTTTTAAAAACTAGAAGCAAGTCTGAACAACAACGAAACACCCTGCTGCCTTGGTGTTGGGGATGGCGGACAGTAAAGCTCTCTCATCTAATGGGGGTGTCTGTGTCAGAGCTGGAGGATAATGACTCAGAGCAGTGGAAATGCTGCCGGTGGAACAAGTTTCAAACAGGAAAGTGCTTGTGGGGTGACCTTCTGGGGTCAGCTGCAGAGCTCACTAGGGATTCCACAGAGAGTAAGAGGATCCAGAAGGGCGTGGGGTAGGGTCGGTTGGGCGGTGCGTTCCCGTTTAAACAAAGCCTCTTTGATGTCCTTTTCCAGCGGGCTGGCACAGGAGTACACAGCCCTGCTCTCCCTCTCTGTCTCTCAACCATTACAGAGTCATAAACATTCATCTCCAAAGGGAAGATCCATCAGCTTCACATCAACCACAAAGGAAAGATTTACCTGTAATTTTCCCCTCCCAGTACAGAAATGTGATTAAGCATACGCTGCGGAGGAATTTTTTTCTTCTTCTTCTTCTTTCTTTACTACACTGTAAATAGAGATGCTTTGTTTTTCTCTCCTTCCTGTGATGTTTTTAATGACTTTTATAGACACATACTGATGTTGGGGGCTTACACGGTGCCTCCCTCACATCTATCAGGAGAGCGCGAGTGTGGAATATGCCTTTCCCGATGCCGATGCCGAGTCTGAGATGATAGGGGACTGCTAAGGCGTAGGGATCTGAGCAGATGTGGATACCTGCAGGCCCAGGTGTTCTATAGGGAGCGCACCTTTGCTTCAGCTCCACCCAGCCTGGCCCCTGGTAGTGTTGACTATGTAGTGAGGAAGGGGGTACACCTTAGCCCTTAGACTTTGGAACAATGAGCTAAGGGGATGCTGTGGGAGGGGACAGGGATTCATTTTAAGGCCACCCTTCCTTGAAAGTCCTTTTATTAAGACAGCTGTGGAATGGTGCAAGAGCTTGAGCTGGATCGGACAAATCATTGGTTCAAATCCAGGCTTTGCTGTAGACCAGTTATGGGACCTTAGAAATAATTAATTTCTCTGAGACTTAACTTTTTTTTTAAATTGTACTTCAGGTGAAGGTTTACAGAACAGACTAGCTTCTCATTAAACAGTTAATACACATATTGTTTTATGACATTGGTTAACAACCCCACGACATGTCAACATTCTCCCTTCTCGACCTTGGGTTCCCTATTGCCAGCTTTCTTGTCCCCTCCTGCCTTCTAGTCCTCACCCCTGGACTGGTGTGCCCCTTTAGTGAGACTTCACTTCGGACATCTTTAAAACATTACCTCTCTGTATCTGGAGGTTGTATCAGCCAAACCAAATCAGTCGCCGTTGAGTTGATTCCCACTCATGGTGACCCCATGTGTTGCGGAGTAGAACTGCTCTCCATGGGGTTTTCCGGGCTGTGACCTCTGGGAAGTAGATCGCCAGGCTTTTCTCCCAAGGCATCTCTGGGTGGTTTGTAACTGTCAACCTTTTGGTTCGTAACTGAGCGCTTAACTCTTTGCACCACCCAGGGACTCCTGGAGGTTGTATGAAAGGGTGTTAAGATGAGAGTCTTGTTTGGAGTGAGGGGCTAGCTACATGACCTAAGCAGGACTTCCAAGGAGGAACAAACCTTAGCTAGTTCCTACCCAAGAGACAGTGCTTAGAAATGTGGGTGTTTGTCTTAGAACCTCACCTGAGAACACCTAGAGGTGAGAGACTAAGATTGACTAACTGTTCTGAGGGAATGAAGGTAGCCTGTCTCCTATGGACTAGTCTAGGCCACATGTGACAAAGAGGGAGATAAATCTTTCGCCAAGGATGTTGACCCAGAAACCTCCCTGCTGCAAGTCAGGGAGTTTGCAGGGGCTGGTGGGAGGAGACACTGCCCATGTTAAGGAAAGGCAGATAAAAGATCCCATTAGTGGGCTGAGGTGGGCGAAGTGGTGTCTCTGAAGAATCCTCGCCCATGAGAAAAGCAATCTTAGAGTTCCCACCATGTGGAAAGTGACGCCATATCACGTCAGTGCAGGTCAGTTAAGATTTTTCTTGCACCCGTCTCTCCTTCGTTCCCTCCCCCACCAACCCTGGAGAAGCAGGAAGCAGGCTACTGAGTGGGGGAGGAGCTAGAAGAGCCAGACCAAGAAAACAGAGAAAGCCCACCGGACCCCCTACACATGGCAGCCTTCAGCTCTTCAGCAGGCCTGAGGTGGAGGAGGAGAGGCGCTTGAATTTTAGATTACTTTTGGAGTTCTGATTAGTATTACATGAGAGTCCACACAAAGTGGAAGTGAGTATTTTGTAACTGCAAGTGACAAGAAGACTTTATTATGTGAAACCCACTGCAGATATAATGAGGTTCACCCAAGCTTCCCCCAAGGGATAAGCTGAATCGGCCCCATAGAGTGGGTTTCAACATGCAGGGGTGAGGGAAAGAAAAAGCTATGTTCTAATTGCCACTGTGAGTCCTGCACACCCATATGATCTCCTTACGGTATATTTATTTATAGAAGTAAAATTCCATAGGATTCATTTCTAAAGTGACAAGTTTATGGAAAAGTATAAGACGCTTCAATAGACTGTCAAATTACCCTCCAGAGAGTTGTTTCTTTTTTAAAATAATTTTTAATTTTACTGTACTTAATAAGAGTATACGATCCTGTGATTCTCTGCCCTCATGCCCACTAGGTATTACCTTTATAAACCCTGAGTGTTATGTTTAAAAGCAAAAAGGGCTTGCCAATGTGCTAGGCAAGACATGGGATCTCATTGTTTGAATTTGCAATTTTGATTATTGTGATTATTTTAATTGTTTTATTATTATTTTGATTAGTTTATTACTGTGTTTATTGACCATTTCTATTTCTCCCTGGACTCTTGACCTTGTCATGCTTTGCCAGTTTTCCTATTAGCCTCTCTCAGACCAGTTAAATTTAAATACATGTTTTAACCTGCACCAGTCTTCAACAGAAGAAGCAAGATTCCAAAGGTAGATGATTTACAGTGCTGTGAAAGGACAAGCTTGTGAGCCCTGTATTTATTTTCCCTACGGGGGAATCAGAACCTGAGAACATTCCTCTCTCACTAGACCCTTTTTAGGTTTAACAAAGCAACAGCAAGAATGAGAAATAGACAATCTAAGGACAGAAAACTCTTGAGAAAAAAAAAAGCAAAACTCAACACAGAAAAATACCACTGTTGCCCACAGCTCTTCAGAATGGAAAAAAAAAAAAAAATTTCTGACTGGGGGATGGGTCATCTTATTGCAAAGTGACCCTAGAGGCAGACTGTCATTCTCCAGACAGGGCAGGACCCCAGAGGCAATTGCTCCAGCCTTTTAGGGTTGAGTGATTTGGATTACCTCAAGGCGTTAAGAAACATTCCCAGCATTGTCAACAGCATTTGTAGGCCCTAGTCCAACATTTTTAGCGAAAGGTCTTAAATTATTTTGTCATCAAGTTAAGTCCGTCTCTTAACAGAGGATAAAGAAAGCTGTTAAGCTACAGAGCTTTTCAGAAGAAATTCGGGGTTTGGACAACCTTGTAGAACAAGAAGTTTGTTCTTCTTACTGTTTCTTACCTTCAGAGTATTCCTGGGGGACAACATGTGTCTTTGTCTTCCCTTGGGGACAGTCAGTGCATTGTGAGGGGAAAGCTACCATATGATCCTTAGTTCACCTGTGTCCCCCCAGAGTTTTGGAGAGCCTGAGTTATTGGAGGTCCAAAATCTTTTTGACAACCCTCTCAATCCAATCTCAATGTCAACAATCTGGTCTCATGACCAATGCAGGATTCTCCAATGAGCTTAAATAGCAAGAAGGAAAAAAAACCAGCATGCTTGGAGTTTTGTATTATGGCTATTTTAGAAGCTTTTTGGAGCCTGTTTCTGAGGGCTCTGTTTCCAGAAAATAATCAGCAAATGGAGGCACTGCAGGAAAGCCTGCAGGACGTTGCATGATGTCCATGGACCATTAACTAGGAAGAGTTTCTTGGAAAACTGGACTTAGCATCTTGTACCAGTTCCCATTATTCTGGTTGATACCTGGTTGGGTGCTTCGAAGAGATAAAATTGAAATTTGGCTTTTCTGGGGATACAGAAAGGGGAATACTTGTCATATAAAGGAGGATACCAAAAAAAAAAAAAAAAAAAAAAGCCAAACTTCTTGCCATCAAGTTGATTCCAACTGACAGTGACCCTGTAGGGCAGAGTAGAACTGACCCATAGGATTTCCAAGGAGCGGCCGCTGGATTTGAACTGCTGACCTTTTGGTTTGCAGCCAATATTTTAACCACTGCGTCACCAGGGCAGTGGTTAAGCCCTAGGAAACTAATAAAGGCAGGTAGTAAATACTTTAAGCTTTGTGGGCCATATGGTCTCTGTCATTACTGCTTCAGTCTGCTGTCATAGCACAAAAGCAGCCAGAGAAAATACATAAATAATGAGTGTGGCTGTTTTCCGATAAAACTTTATTTATAAACACAGGCAGCAGGCGAGTCTGGCCCATGGACCAGAGTCTGCTGATCCCCAGGTTATACCCTGTTGCTCTCTTTCTCACTCACTCTTTCCTTGCCTCTTTCTTCCGGTATTGACCTGATCCCACGTCATTTTGAATACTTTCATTTCCTCTGTCTGTAGAGCTGACATCTATTCTCTAAAACTTTCTGCTGCTGGTTAGTTTGGGCTGTCCCCTATCTGAAGTGTGACCTCTGAAGCCTTAACCTGGCATTGGGCCTGTGAGCTGGCCCCCTGTCTGGGGGAGGCAGAGGCCAGCAGAGAGAGCAGGATGAGGCCTGAACTGTTGTTTTCTCGGCTCTGGACTATTTCAGGATCTTGGATGCCCTTTATAGTGCGTCACCTCCCTGGGGGGAGCTTGGAGCCCGTAGATCCATGGCCCTCAGTCTAACACTGGTTGCCGGGCACCTGTAGCTGTGGTCATCTACCAGGCATCTTGATGTAAATCTTGATTGCACGTGTCTTTTTGGGTAGGAAGAAGATGGCATGCTGCTAACAAGCTGAAGTTTGACTTACCCACTAAAGAAAAATCAACCACTGGCAACTAGAAAGACAGATAACTTTCCTTTGCATGTCGGCCCTCCTCGCAGGGACTGTGCTGGGTGATGAGCAGCCTCCCAGATGTTCCCTCTCCTGAGATGGATTTCTCTCCTGGAGGCCCTCTGCCACTTCCTCGCAGGTCCCGGCCACCATCACCCTGTGTGTGGATCAGGCCGCCTGCTGCCACCTTCGCCCTCCCAAGGCCACTGTGTATAATCTCAATCCAGCAGATGGTGTGAGTCTTTTAAAACAAACCAGATCATGCCCTCTTACGCTCCGAATCGTGCAGCGGCTCCTCAGCTTATGGAGAACGACAGCCCAAGTCTTTACAAATGCCTTCTGTTGCTGTCGTTAGCTGCCACCAAGTCAATTCCGACGCGTGGCGACCTTACGCACAACCGAACGAAACGCCGCTGGGTCCTGCACCTTCCTCACAGTCGCCAGCATGTTTGAGTCCATCGTTGTGGCTCTTGTGCCAACCGATCCCCCCGAGGGTCTCCCTCGCCCTCGCGGGCCCTCCACTTCACCAGACACGAGGCCTCCTCTAGCGATTGATCCGCCTGAGGATGGCTGCAAAGCAAGGGAGTCAGACGATGTTGGGTTTTGACCTATATGTTACCATTGGTTGATTTTCAGAAGTACATCCCTAGGCCTTTCGTCCTAGTCCATGTTAGTCTGGAAGCTCTGCTGAAGCCTGTCCACCATGGGTGACCCTGCTGGTGTTTGAAACACCAGTGACTATAGCTTCTAGCATCCCTGCAACACAGAAGCCACCACAGTACGACGAACTGGCAGACGGGTGGTGGGACAAACGCTCACAAGGCTCCTAATAATCTGACCCCTCTCTTGTCCCGTTATTACTCTTCTAACTTGATCTCCTAGAAATCTCCCCGCCCCTGGCTCCACTCCAGCCACGCTATTACTCAAACATTCCAATCACGTGCCCCCTCTGCACGGCTTGCCCTTTGCTACATCCAGATCTCTGCTGCAACATCACCTTGTCAGCGAAGGCTTCATTCCCTAATCCCCTTTCCTCGCTGTATGTCTCTCCAGAGCATTTAGCACCATCTGACACAGTTTATATTGACTTATTTATCTGCATATTATCTTTCATCCCCTTTAGAATGTAATGCACGAGGGCTGGGACTTAGTCTACTTTATTCATTGTTTTATCCTCAGTGTCTAGAACAGTATTTGGCACAAAATAGGCCCTCAGCCCGCCACCTGTCTGTGAGTTTGTCATCTGTGGTGGCTGGTGTGTTGCTGCAGGCTGGATTGCTATGCTATCCATATTTCAAATACCAGCAGAGTCACCCATGATGGATAGGTTTCAGTACAGCTTCCGAATTAAGATAGAGTAGGAAGAAAGACCTGGGCATTTACTTCCAGAAATTAAAAACCCAAACCCCTTGCCATCAAGTCGATTCCAGCTTACAGTGACCGTATAGGACAGAGTAGAACTGCCCCATAGGGTTTCCAAGGCTGTAAATCTTTATGGAAGCAGACTGCCACATCTTTCTCCCTCAGAGTGGCTGGTGGGTTCAAACTGCTGACCTTTTGGTTAGCAGTAATGAAAATTCTATGGATGACAACATTACATTGTCCCATATAATGCTGGAAGATGAGCCCCTAGGTTGGAAGACACTCAAAATACACAGTAGCTGCAACAATGAACTTGAGCGTACCAATGATGGTGAAGATGGCACAGGACCGCGCAGTGTTTTGTTTTGTTGTACGTGGGGTCGCCGTGGATCAGAGCCAAATGGATGGCAGCTAACAACAGCACAGGCTTCGACAAATACACAGTAAAACCTGTGAAATCCGGAACTTGCGTAAGGCGGAAACCTGTCAGAGAAGGAAAACTCAAATGTTTTCCACTAAAACAAGTAATAGAAAAGTGGTAAAACTGCACACTGTCAAAGGCAGAAAACTTGATCTGCTAGAAAAACAAGCAGTCCCGTCGAGTTTCGGCTCTCACAGGTTCCTTTGTATATATATTTGAATGGGTGAATGGCCAAATGAATGTGACTTGTGTATCTTCTCTGTGTCTCGTAAGTGCTTCCCTTAACAAAATATGTATGAGTGTGCCCCTTTCTAGAGAGATATAAAGTATTTAAGACCATACATAACTGTTAGGACCATTGGCTCTGGTAAAGGAGGCAGAATAAATGAAGTCCTGCCAAAATAGGAACTAGTCTTGTTTCTAGACTATAAATGCTTACAAAATCAGTAGCAAGATGCCTTTGTATTTTGTGCACTTCCAAATGCACCATCTTTCACCTCTTTGCTCACAGAAATCAGTAAGATGTTTATGAAATATTACAGGGAGCTAGATTAGCCTTTCTCAAAGCATGTTCTGGGGAACATCAAGTCCAGGGAGTTGTTCTTTGGAAGAAAAGTGCGCTTAAACATGTCAGTTTGGGAAAACGTCAAATTATAATAGCTAATAATTACAGCTATTATAATAAGAACATTAATAATAAAGCTTGCAGTGATTGATCATTGCTATATACTAGCCTCTGTGTCATGCAATTGCAGACTTATCTCTTGAATCCTATTCACCCCTCTGAGTCAAAATACCAGTAACGTATTAAAGGCTCTGAGAAGTCCTGCAGTAAAGAAACCTGTTTAATTTTCTTTAGTCCAGCATTTCCCAAACTTATTTGCCTGTAGAACCACTTATTTTTCACTGCCCCAGGGATACTTATTAACACATCATGGATCCATTATTCTGCAAAACACACATTGGAGAAGACTCTACTAGATAAGGGAATTGAATGGAAGAACAGAATTAACGCAAAACAGAGTATTGCAAAGAACTAAATAAGCATTGACGTTTGGGGTCTTCTAAATTAAGATAGCTATCTGTTGAATGGAAACCCTGGTGGTGTAGTGGTTAAGAGCCATGGCTGCTAACCAAAACGTTGGTAGTTTGAATCCACCAGGCACTCCTTGGAAACCCTATGGGGCAGTTCTACTCAATCCTATAGGATTGCTATGAGTTGGAATCCACTCAACAGAACAGGTTCGGTTTTTTTGGTTTTATCTGTTGAACGTCAGGTGATAAGAAGTGATACCATCTTCTTAGGCCCAGTGGCATAATCTCCCTTTAATTGTCCGAGAAAATAAAATTGTGTTTCTAAGGATCAATACGGTACCTAAGGAAAAAAACTTTTTTTTCATGCTCCTGGGATAGATTCTGTGGTTTTATTAACCTAAACCCAATCCATGTAAAAAATGTTGGTTTGGATAATCAGGAAGGGATTCTTAATGCTTTAATGGTTGGATGAGAATTTCATCCTTTTAGAATGGAAATCACATAATTAGAAAGGAAACTAAGTTGAAGAAGCATTTATGTGAAAGTGTGTGTGTGTGTTTGGAGCCTTTTCTGGCCATGGAATGTGATCTTAGACCTTGTGCCACTGGGTGGGGCCCAGAAGGACCAATGGACACTTGTGCCGGAGACTTCAGTATCAGTGGAATGAGGTGAACCTCCCTGCTGAGTCTTCTTCAAAGAAATAAAAGTCTTTTCTTGGGAGTCCAATGTTGTGAGTGGGTGGGGGGTGGGAGTGGAGAGGAAGAGGAAACGGAATTGTTTCCCAAAGGCAAAAAAAATAAAAGCTCCCAAGGATGGGTTTTACTGTGCTGCCGATTAGAAAAGCCAGTCATCTCTGGCAAAACCTACATTTCTGTGTCAGTCTCTTCTCCCCAAACTAACTTGCCCTCAGTGGATTTTTACACTAAGACTTAATGATTCTTGCAATGATAATCTGTCATGATGATTCTTACAGTGATGATATGTTGCAGGAAGTCCCTGGGTTGTAAACATCTGACTTACGGACAACTCGTACTTAAGAACGGTCTGCCATAAAGCCTATTAACCACCGCGCCACCGGGGCTCCATTAACAATTTGGATTAAATGCAGTGGTTGGTGATGAGGAATGCATGCACTACTTTGTGATGCTCATGAAAACATTGCGTGGTCTGGCAGTGTTTCTTAAGTGTTTTATATGCATAGAAAGGTAAAATATATACTAAGACAAACATGTGACTAACTTACGCTAAATAAGAACTGTATTACCTGTTTCCGAATTACCTACACGTTCGACTTAAAGACAGATTTAGGAACTGATCACATTCGTATCCCAGGGATTGCCTGCTTTCTCGCTCTGACTGGGTCCTGAAGTGTTCAAAGGTAGTGAAAAAAGGATCATGATGAATAGGAACAAATTATGAATCTGACACCATTTAGCTCTTCTGAAAAGCTAATGAAGTGGGAATATGTTTCTGTGCTTCTGTTTCCTCAAATAATCCTGTCCTTTAAAAAGAAAAGGAAGTGACTTACGGATCACTGGGGACAAGTCTGAGCAGAAATATCAAGTCTGAAACCACGGGGACCTGATTCATTCTCGTATGTGACCCAGCACAGAGCAGAGAGAGCCTCGTGCTTCATGGGGGCTGAGGAAATGTTGAGTAGGAATAAAGGATCCAGCCAGTGTCTAATTATTCAGGACATGCACTTCTCTCTTTGAGAAACGGACACGTTGCACAAACAAGCTCAGGATGGGTGTGAGGAAAAGGGGGATAAAATAGCAAACACTTATATAGAACCTACAGCGTGCCTGGCACCATCCTAAATGCATTATGCATTTTAACTCATTTAATCTGTACAGCAACCATACGGGGCAGGTTTTATTATCATCATCATTTATAGATGAGGATACTGAAGCATTGATAATTTGATAACTTGCCCATGATCACACAGCTAGGAGGTGATGGAGCCAGGATTAGAACCCTGTTAAGCAGACTTCCAGGTCTATGTTCTTAACCACTTGACTATGCTGCCTCGGAAGTAGGGAGGCTGCTTGAAGGGTAAGCTCAAGGTTAAGGGCAAGGCTTAGGGAGCCAGACCAGTTCTGCCATCCCCTTAGCCTCCTTGAGCCTCAATTTCCTCATCTGTGAAATTAGGACATTAACTGTTTCTGTCTCACAGTTATTATTTAGTGAAATAATGCATCTAAAATGCTTATTAGTCTGGAGCCTAGAAAGCTCCCAATGAACAAATGCACTTTTTAAAAAGGTGAACCTTGGAAGAGTTCGGACCACATTTCTCTAGCAGTATGAAAGGGAGAGGGACCTAATGTCCACAGCAGTACTGTCCAGCAGAACTTTCTGTGATGATGGAAATGTTCTGTATCTGCATTGACCAATATGGTAGCCACATGTGGCTGTTGAACATTGAAATGTGGCTTACTGCCACTAAAGAGCTAAATTTGTGATTTTATTTAATTTTAATTAAATTAAATGGCCAAACAGTGGGTGCTTGAAAGTTGGAGGTTGGTGGGTAGGCATAGGGAGAGAAAGGAGGAATTACAAAGGGGCTGAGAAAGTTTTGGGGGTGACAGATGTGTTCATTCTCTTGATTGCGGTGATGGTTTCATGGGCAAGTGCATATGTGTTACGGATTGAATTGTGTCCCCCAAAATGTGTATCAACTTGGCTAGGCCATGATTCCCAGTATTGTGTGATTGTCCACCATTTTGTTATCTGATGTGGTTTTCCTATGTGTTGTAAATCCTGCCTCTGTGATGTTAATGAGGTGGAATAGGCGGCAGTTGTGTTGATGAGGCAGGACTCAATCTACAAGATTAGGTTGTGCCTTAAGTCAATCTTTTTTGAAATATTTGAGAGAGAAGCAAGCAGAGAGACATCGGTACTTCATACTACGAAGAAACAAGAGCCAAGAGAATAGCGTGTCCTTTGGACGCAGGATCCCTGCACTGAGAAGCTCCTAGCCCAGGGGAAGATTGATGAGGACCTTCCCCCAGAGCCGACAGAGAGAGAAAGCCTTTCCCTGGAGCTGGTACCCAAATTCGGACTTCCAGCCTCCTAAACTATGAGAGAATAAATTTCTCTTTGTTAAAGCCATCGGCTTGTGGCATTTCTGTTATAGCAGCACTAGGTAACTAAGACAATATATCAAATATCATATTGTACATTTTATGTGCAGTTTGTTGTGTTTAATTTATACCTTAATAAAGCTGTTAAACAACAAAAGATTTTAAATAGCCATAGGTGGCTTTTTCAGTTGCTTTTGAGTCATCTCTGACTCATGGTGACCCCATGCGTGTCAGAGTAGGGTGCTCCATAGGGTTTTCAATGGCCGATTTTTCAGAAGTAGATTTCCGGGCCTTTCTTCCAAGGCACCTCTTGGGTGGACTTGAACCTCCAACTCTTTGGTTAGCAGCCAAGCATGTTAACCATCTGCACCACCCAGGGACTCCTGGCTACTGTATTAGTTCAAACCCAGAGGACACAAATGTCCCAATCACTTGAAAGATGTGTGTACTACAATAGCTGGGTCCAGAGTATGTATGTACATAGCTTGTGCATGCCTTCCAACAGTGGTTTCCAAAGTGATTTTTGAGGGGAGCCCTCTTGTCCTCAGGGCTTATGGTACTGGAGGCTGAAGGGACTGGTCGGGGAAACAGTTTGGCCACGTTCAGCCCCCAACCTTGCTTTTGCCTATTGACCTATATTTCTTTTCTTTTCTTTTGTTTTTTTGATTGTGCTTTAGGTGAAGGTTTACAGAACAAAGTAGTTTCTCATTAAACAATTAATATACATACTGTTTTGTGACATTGGCTGCCAACCCTGCAATGTGTCAACACTCTCCCCTTCTCGACCTCGGTTTCCCCATTTCCATTTGTCCAGCTTTCCTGTGCCCGCCTGCCTTCTCGTCCCTGCCCTGGGCTGGTGTGCCTCTTTAGTCTCGTATACATGGTTGAGCTACATGTATTGTTTGTTTTATAGGCCTGTCTTATCTTTTGCTGAAGGGCGAACCTCAGGAGTGACTTCAGTACTGAGTTAAAAGGGTGTCCGGGGGCCATACTCTTGGGGTTTCTCCAGTCTCTGTCAGACTGGTAAATCTGGTCTTTTTTTGTGAGTTTGAATTTTGTTCTGTGTTTTTCTCCAGCTCTGTCCAGGACCCTCTATTGTGATCCCTGTCAGAGCAGTTGGTGACTGACCTGTATTTCTGATGGAACTCCTTAAGCCTTTAGGTCCTTGGAGAAGCCAGTCCGGGTCCCCTGGAGAGTTGGGAAGGTTGCAGCTGGGAGGAGGAAAGGGTGGGGGGCTCTACTTCCCATCTAGGAACCACAAGTCAGCATCACATCCTACTGTGGAACACCTCCTCTAGGGAAATGTTGTATGCCTGGGGTTAGAGACTGCATACAGTGTTCTCACACCTCTTAGCAGCAGGCATGAGAGAATGGGACACAGCATGTGAGAGGTCGTAGGAGTCTGCATGGCGTACTGATGAGCCTTGTAGGTTGTGGTGCATCCAGGGAGTTGGTAAAAATGCAGAATCTTAAGCCCCCTCCTTTGGGACCCTGATTGATGTGATCTGGGGGAAGGACCTGGGAATAACCAGGCCCCCCAGATGAGTCCACAGACCATGCCAGGAGAAAGCTAGTGTAGTGAGTAGAGCCCCAGCTGTGGAGTCAGAGTGCCCTGGCTCCAAATCTAAGCTCTGGCTGTGTGACTTCAGGTAAATTACTTAACCTTTCTGATCTGTAGAATCCTCACTTATAATCACTTCTCTTTGGGTTGGATGGGAAGCACATTGTGTAGTGCTTTGCACACAGTGGAGTTCAGCTAACATTGTTATTATTACTGATCACCTGACAACAATGTCCAGGAATCTCCAAACACTGGACACTGGAGCCAAGAGGACTGGCTTGGGGCTGCTTTCCTGCAGGCGTCCCTTTCTGTCTGTGCCCACCCAGTGATGGGTTTATCTGTGCAGGTGGGGTGGGCGGTGCTGTGGTGGTGGCCTGCCATCCCGGTGTTGGTGGGAATGGCTTTCCTTTCTCCTGGCAAGGTGGTGGCATGGTGTGTAGACGTGGTGGGCGGCGATGGCATTTTGGAAGGCCAGCATCCAATGGAGTGGTGACTGACCAAACCACACCAAACCCACTGCCACCAAGTCAATTCTGACCCATAGCGATCCTGTAGGACAGAGCAGAACTGGCCGATAAGGTTTCCAAGGCTGTAATCTTTACGGAAGCCGACTGTCACATCTTTCTCCCTCCGAGTGGCTGGTGGGTTCTAACCGCCGACCTTCCATTTAGCAGCTGTGTGCTTTAACCACTGCGCAACCAGGGCTCCTGGAGTGATGACTAGCAGGTAGTAACTCTAACAAAATAGAAAAATGCTACCAAGGTACCTGGGTATTGAGCTTCTGAAAGGCATGCTGAGTTCTAGGGGACTTTAAGGCAGAAATCAGTAGAAGCCGCGACCAGGAGGAATGGGATGTACTTGCCTATGTCAGAATGGTTTGGCGCGGTGTATGATGAGCATCTTTCGAAGCTTTCTTTACCTCTCTTCACCCAGCCAGGTGCCCCCTCCTCTGGGTCCCCACACGCCTACTGGTGTTCTAAGACTTACACTCCTTGCTTTCAGTTTGCTTCTTCGCCATCTTGCCCACTGAACATGTGGACCCCGTGAGAACAGAGACTTTGCAATTCTCACCTGTCTCCTTGGTGGGTGCTAGGTAGTGCTTGTTTGGTTGTTTCTGAATAAAACCAAAACTTGTTGCCCTCGAGTCCGTTGTGACTCGTGGCGACCCCATGTGTTACAGAGTAGAACTGCACCATAGAGTTTTCTTGGCTGTAATCTTTACAGAAGCAGATTGCCAGGCCTTTCTTTCGCAGTGCTGCTGGATGGGTTCAGACTGCCAAACTTTAGGTAAGTAGTTGAGCACAAACCATATGGGTCACCCAAGGACCTTTGTTTCTGAATATAGTACTCATATTCTTTATATAAACAACATGTAAAGTATTCACTCTGAGCCAGGCACTGTTCTGTGTACCTTAAAAAACAGTGACTCATTTAATCGTTAATCTGCTGGTGCAGTGGTTAAGAGCTTGGCTGCTAACCAAAAGGTTGGCAGTTCGAATCC
>NW_004443985.1:8207905-8210383 GCF_000243295.1 Trichechus manatus latirostris
CCTGGTACTGGTACAACAACAGATACATAGACCAATGGAATAGAATTGAGAATCCAGACATAAATCCATCCATCTATGAGCAACTGATATTTGACAAAGGCCCAAACTCCGTTAACTGGGGAAAAGACAGTCTCTTTTACAAATGGTGCTGGCATAACTGGATATCCACCTGCAAAAAACTGAAACAAGACCCATAACTCACACCATGCACAAAAACAAACTCAAAATGGATCAAAGACCTAAATATAAAATCAAAAATGATAAAGATCATGGAAGAAAAAATAAAGATAATGCTAGGGGCTCTAATGCATGGCATAAACAGAATACGAAGCGTAAGTAACAATGCACAAGCACTAGAAGAGAGACTAGATAACTGGGAGTGCCTAAAAATCAAACACTTATGCTCATCAAAAGACTTCACCAAAACAGTCAAAAGACAACCTACAGACTGGGAAAAAATTTTTTGGCTACGACAAATCCAGTCAGCATCTAATCTCTAAAATCTACAAGATACTGCAAAACCTCAACAACAAAAAGACAAATAACCAAATTAAAAAATGGGCAAAGGATATGAATAGTCACTTCACCAAAGAAGACATTCAGGCGGCTACCAGACACATGAGGAAATGCTTACGATCATTAGCCATTAGAGAAATGCAAATCAGAACTACAATGAGATACCATCTCACCCCAACAAGGCTAGCATTCATCCAAAAAACACAAAACAATAAATGCTGGAGAGGTTATGGAGAGACTGGAACACTTATACACTGTTGGTGGGAATGTAAAATGGTGCAGCCACTTTGGAAATCGATTTGGCGCTTCCTTAAAAAGCTAGAAATAGAAGTACCATATGATCCAGAAATCCCACTCCTTGGAATATATCCTAGAGAAATAAGAGCCATCGCACAAATAGATACATGCACACCCATGTTCACTGCAGCGCTGTTCACAATAGCAAAAAGATGGAAGCAACCTAGGTACCCACCAACGGATGAATGGATAAACAAATTATGGTATATCCACACAATGGAATACTACGCAACGATAAAGAACAATGATGAATCTGTGAAACATCTTATAACATGGAGGAATTAGGAGGGCATTATGCTGAGTGAACTTAGTCACGGAAGAACAAATATTGTATAAGACCACTCTTATAAGAACTCGAGAAAAGGTTTAAACACAGAAGAAAACATTCTTTGATACTTATGAGGGTGGGGAGGGTGGGTGAGGGTTATTCACTAACTAGATAGTAGACAAGAATTATCTTAGATGAAGGGAAGGACAGCACACACTACAGGAGAAGTCAGCACAACTGGACAAAACCAAAGCTAAGAAGTTCCCTGAATACAATCAAACTTTGAAGGACAGAGTAGCAGGGGCAAGGGTCTGGGGACCAAGGTTTCAGGGGACATCTAGGTCAATTGGCATAATAAAGTTTCTTAAGAAAATATTCTGCATCCTACTTTGGTGAGTGGCATCTGGGGTCTTAAAAGCTAGCAAGCGGCCATCTAAGATGCATCAATTGGTCCCAACCACCTGGAGTAAAGGAGAATGAAGAACACCAAAGACACAAGGAAAGTATTAGCCCAAGAGACAGAAAGGGCCACATAAACCAGAGACTTCATCAGCCTGAGACCAAAAGAACTAGGTGGTGCCTGGCTACCACCAATGACTGCCCTGACAGGGAACACAACAGAGAGTCCCTGATGGAGCAGGAGAAAGGTGGGGTGCAGAACTCAAATTCTAGTAAAAAGACCAGACTTAATGGTCTGACTGAGACTGGAGGCACCCAGGAAAGCAAAGTCCCTGGATTCTCTATCAGCCCAGAACTAAAACAATTTCCGAGGCCAACTCTTCAGACTGTGGGACATAAAATGATACTCGTGAAGAGTGTGCTTCTTAGCTCAAGTAGATACATGAGACTAAATGGGCAGCTTCTGTCTGGAGGTGAGATGAGAAGGCAGAGAGGGTTAGGAGTTGGTTGAAGGGACATGGGAAGTCGGGTGGAAAGGAGGAGTGTGCTGTCACAGTATAGGGAGAGCAATTAGGGTCGCATTACAATGTATGTATAAATTTTTGTATGAGAGACTAACTTGAAATGTAAACTTTCACTTAAACTACAACAATAAACCAAAAAATAAAAATAAAAAGAAGGGAGAGAAGGGGTTCCATTCTTGTCCTGGGCACACAGGATGCTGTGTGGGAGGTGGGTCTGCTGTGGAGTTCATCATGGGAGATGGACCAAACCAAACCAAACCCCTGGCTTTTAAATGCCACCAAATTACAACAACCAACGCTGCCATTTCCTGAGTGCCTACTAAGTGTCAGAACCACGCCAGGTGCTGCATAGCTATTGCTTCGTTTAACCCATGCACGTGTCTTCATTTCACTTGCAAGGACTAGAGGGATCAAATAATTAACTCAGGGCCACAGAAATCACAAGCGGCAAGGCCAGGACAGTTGCCCAGTTCA
>NW_004443985.1:8210483-8214110 GCF_000243295.1 Trichechus manatus latirostris
TGGTTAAGAGCTTGGCTGCTAACCAAAAGGTTGGCAGTTCGAATCCACCAGCCACTCCTTGGAAACCCTATGGGGCAGTTCTGCTCTGTCCTATAAGGTCGCTATGAGTTGGAATCAACTCCATGGCAACGGGTTTGGTCTTTTTTTTTGGAGGCACGAGGAGGATAATAAGCTTGCCAAGGTCACACACCTCATAGGAGGGAGAGTCAGGATTCAGACCCAGGCAGTCTGGCTCCAGAAATCAGCACAAGGCGTACTGTCACCACCACGCTGGCACTTCACTTCCGGTAGACCTTTCCTTCAACACCAGGGTTCTCAAACTTTTTGTGCCATGGAACTCCTGGCATCTTGGTGATGCCTATGAACTGTTTCCCAGACTAATACTTCTAAATGCATAAAATAAAATATACAGGACTACAAAGAAAACCAGTTATAATCAATGACCATTATGAAAATGTTAAACATATCCTAACTTCTTAATTTGTGAGATGGTGATATGAACGGAGCGCTGGTGGCACAGTGGTTTAAGCGTTTGGCTCCTCACCGAAAGGTCAGCAGTTCAAATCCACCAGCAGCTCCTTGGAAACTCTATGGGGCAGTTCTACTCTGTCCTATAGGGTTGCTATGAGTCGGAATCGACTCAAGGGCAACGGGTTAATGCATGAGCCTCTTTATTAATGCATTAAATAACAGATCTAGCAGTGGGTCTAATAACAGCTGTAATTCCCAAGCAATCATGAGCTAAAATGATATGGAAATATCTGCAACTACTATAAAGTGCCATGAAGAGGTCTGAGATTTCTGTTGGTGACAAAGTCATGGGTACTGCTCAGACGATTGTGATTTGTTGCCTACATTCATAATAGGAAGAGATGATTAGTTTCAGTTAGAAGTTAGTAAAAATAAGGATGTTATTTTTATCATCCAGATGGGCAGACGCCCTGAATTCAAGGGTTCTGTGTGGACCCCAGGTTAAGGACCCCTGTTCTGGTTACCCTACCTTCCTCTTCGAAGTGCGGTCCTCCTCAAAGCCTAGACATCACCTGAAAACTTCTAGAAATAGAGACTTAACCCTGACCCCAGACCTGCTGGATCAGAATCTGCATTTCAGTAAGCTATCGCAGTGATTCGTGTGCAGATAAATATTTGAGAGGCACTGCAAAATGTATGTGTGCTTAAGTTAGACCAGCAAAAATCTGTGTACCTGAACAGAACTGAAAAGGTAACGATTGTAGATTTTCCCCTAACCTTCTTTCTGCCTTTTATAAGCTCCTTCTTGGGGCGGGGCGGGGGGGTGGGGAAGTGGGGGTGATTTAACTGACCAGTGACATTGGGACAATGGCTGCCTTGGGACGGCCTGCCCTCTTATTCTCTATATTTGCCTCTTCCAGGTGATGGTGGGCTGGCAGGTAGGCTCTGTCCCTTGGAGAGGGGACATGAGCAGTTGTCTACTGCTTGGCCCGTGGCTGGGTGGTCAGTCAGTATGCTTCATGGTGGAAGAGTATTTCAGGCCCAGACCCAAGCTCAGTTCTCCAATCCAGCTTTACCACCCTTAGAACAGAAATACCATCTTATTATTATTTTTTATCAGCTCTAGAAGTCTATTTCTCAATTGCTTCTGAACCTTATGAGGAATATATTTAATTAGCTCCCTCAAACCCTGAAAATATTGGCTGCTCAAAAACGCAGAGCCAGATGTACAAAACCCTCAGAATGCATTTTTATAATCATCTTATTCCTGAATCATTTCTATAGCCCTGCTCTTGTTTTTCCTTTTATTTTTCTCTTCCTTTGAATTTAGGTTCTTTTCCTGTTACATTATCTTGTTCTATTTTTTCTATCCTAATAAGCCTCCTTAAATCATTTTTTGGAATAAGGTAAGGGCATGGATTCATAAATAAGCAAAGATGCAGATATAAAGACAAACAAATATACAAGTCCTAGTAGACAGAAGCTGAACGTATGTGGGGCCATTGCATTGCTCTTTGAACATGATAGACTACAAGATGGACACTGGAATTAACACAGCGGTGATCTAGGACTTTCGACAAGTTTAGTCTTTGTAGACTAGTTGGCATCATGTTAGTGAAAAAATAAGGAAGTTTCTGGTAACAAGGGCATTTTGGGTAGGATGTTCATTTGTAAAAATGTTCTACACTCTTAGGATAAATGGATGAATGGAGGTGGCCTCCCTTTTTGTCTAGCTTAGAGTATTCACTGATCTGAAAGCCCAAAACTGAAGCATTGCATGGAGGTAGGATTATGCCATTCTCCAGCTAAGAGTCCAAACCCTTCCCATTGCACTTACAATAATAACCAAATCCCTTACTTGGCCTACAGGCCCTGTAAAGACCAGCTTTCCCAGTCTCTTTTTATCAGCTACATTGAATGCCATTCTCACCCTGTTTACCATGCACCAGCCACATGGGCCATTTACTGGTCTCAGGGTCTCTGCATATTCTATTCCCTCTGCCTGGAACACCCTTCCTCAGTGCCTTTACCAGGCCAATGCCTTCCGTCTTCCTTCAGGCCTTAATCCAAATGCTACTCTCTCAGAAAAGCTTTTGCTGATCTTCCAGACCCTATCTGATCAAGTCCCCCAGTCACACCCTTCACAGCCCTTATCATGGTGTTAATGAAGAATTGTATGTGTCATTATTTCTTTAGCATCATTTTTCTACCCACCTAAGCTCCTGAGCTATCACCTGTCTGTCAGTTTGTCATACTGTGGTGGCTTGTGTGTGGCTATGATGCTGGAAGCTATGCCACCAATACTTCAAAGGGTTCACCCATGGTGGACAGGTTTCAGCAGAACTTCCAGACTAAGACAGACTAGGAGGAAAGGTCTGGGAATCTGCTTCCAAAAATTAGCTAACAAAAACCCTATGGATCACACAGAATATTGTCTGATATAGTGCTGGAAGATGAGCCCCCTTGGTTGGAAGGCACTCAAAATGTACACTGGCTGCAACAGTGGACTCAGACATACCAATGATCATTAAGCTGGTACAGGACTGGGCAGTGTTTTGGTCTGTAATACACAAGGGCACCATGAGTCAGAGCCAACTTGATGGAAACTAACAATCACAAAGCTCCTGAGGGCATGGTCTGTGCTTGTCTTGTTCATGACCACTTCACTGCCAGCTAACCCAGCAGTGTGAGGCACACAGTAGAGACTCATTGAATAGTTTGTTGATGAGTGAATAGATAAATGTAGAAATAGACCCTCAGACATGATAAAAGCCTTAGAAAATATATTGCATGAGGAAAAATGTTAACATGAGAGGGAGTATATTTGTATCCCTTTAAAAAAAGAAGAGAAATACTGCAAGAAACCAAAAGAGACCTGCATAAGTGGAAAAACATACCTTGCTCATGGATAGGAAAACTCAACATTGTGAAAATGTCAGTTCCACCCAAAGCGTTCTACAGATACAATGCAATCCTGATCCAAATTCCAACCACATTTTTTAATGAGACGGAGAAACAAATCACCAACCTCATCTGGAAAGGGAAGAGG
The DNA here is from genome assembly GCF_000243295.1 of Trichechus manatus latirostris. Taxonomy (NCBI): domain Eukaryota; kingdom Metazoa; phylum Chordata; class Mammalia; order Sirenia; family Trichechidae; genus Trichechus; species Trichechus manatus. The sequence continues at coordinate 8,214,004 of NW_004443985.1, forward strand.
CCCCAGATTAGTAAAGCATTACTGAAGAAGAAGAACAAAGTGGGAGGCCTCACACTACCTGATTTTAGAACCTATTATACCACCATGGTAGTCAAAACAGCCTGGTA
>NW_004443985.1:8214210-8289485 GCF_000243295.1 Trichechus manatus latirostris
AAGCCCTCTTTTGAGTACACTGTGGTGTTGACACCCAGGAGTCAAGGTGAAGATGAGAAAATGGTGCCCTCAGCAGAGTGGCGGGGACATAGTGAACCCAGTGGCTGCCCTGGGGCTGCCTGTGTGATACATTCCTGGGAGAGTGGAGGTTGGAGGGTACTGATGCTCTCTTGGTTTCACTGCATTGTGTGTACTTCCCTCCTCAAGCCATTACAGAGCCGCCCTTTGTTCCTGGGTACAAGAATTTCAAGGGTGCTGAGCCAGAAAGCTTGAAGGAACACCCTATCCCAGCCACAAGCCAAGCCCGGATAGGGTCGCTCTGTTATTCTTTTCTTTTTGAAAGAGGACCAGTCCTTTGTTTAAGAGACACCTCTGCAAGGAGTGAGAAAGGCTCAGGGTTCTCCCTTTGCCCAGAATGATGTTGCTCTCATTACCCTGCCCTTGAGCAAGAAGCCCTGATTATTATCACCTAGAGCTTTGGGTAGTGCACTGACTAAGAGCTCAGCTGCCAACCAAAAGGTCAGTAGTTCAAATCCACCAGCCACTCCTTGGAAACCCTATGGAGTAGTTCTACTCTGTCCTAAAGGATTGCTATGAATCGAAAATGACTTGACCGAAGCCAGTTTGGTTTGGTTTTGGTAGGGCTTTGGGAGGCTGTGATGCTGAGTGCTGGATTGAAGTTGTGGAAATGAGGGCCAGGTTTGGAAGAAGCTCAACACCCCTGAGGGTCTTTCTGATACTGCTCACTTGCCTTCTTCCCTTCTCTGTCATGAGTCTGGCTCTCCTGACAGCAACCTCTCACCTCTGCAGCCACAATGACCACCAGATGTTCACTGAGTACACCGTGTTCTTTCATGCGTGACTGGGCAATGGCCGAGTCACCTTGAGGCCTGCTTCCAATTGCCACACTCCCACAACCCATCCAGAGTCCTTGAAAAACGAGACACGTCTTTAATCCAGATTTTGGTAATCTTTTATATGGTAAAATGAAACATGGATAAAGAAACAAAAACAACAAAACAATCTAACTTAATGAATTATTTATATGGGCAATACCATTGTAACCACTGCCCAAGTCAAGAAACGGAATAGTGCTGACCACCCAGAGGCCTTCATGTGCCCTGACCCATCGTCACCCTTTCATTCTCTGGAAAGTATCCACTCTGCCACTTCTACGGTAATCACATCTTTGAGTTACTCAGTGAGATGGATCGACACAGTGACTGCAACAATGGGCTCAACCATAGCAACGATTGTGAGGATGGCACAGGACCAGGCACTGTTTTGTTCTATTGTGCATAGGATCCCTATGAGTTGGAACCGACTCCATGGCACCTCACAACAATAGTTTCATCACCCGAGGGTGCATCCCTAGATACTATAGCAGATCCTCCCTGCCCCCAAGTGTGGTACAGGTGTTCATCCAGACCATCACACTGAGAAATATCCTACAGTCTCTCTCTCGTTCTTTCTCTCTCCTCAGCCTCCTCCTGCACACCCCGCTTCTCCTTCCCTTTCTCCCTTCACTTATACACTGTTCACTGCCTCCGTGGCTGTCCACCTCCCACAGCCACCTGGCTTGCATTTCCTGGTTTCCTACTCTGTCTTTTTTTCTTCTGGGTAACAGCCTTTGAAAACTCAGGTGAATAAACTTTCCTCTCATTCCTCATGCCTCACAGTTTTTATACATGCTTAGAATAACTTGCTTTCTCTTTGACTCCTGGAAAACTCCATTTCCCCTTCAAGACCTACGTCAAATGTCACTTCTTCTACAACACTTTCCTAACTCCTTTCGCGGGATGATCCATCCTTCCTCTGTGTCCTCACGGCACAGCATACATGCCTTAGTTATGTATTCCATAGACTATGGTATGGTGACAGTTTGCTTGCACGTCTGTCTTCCTGGGTGGTCATAAAGTGCCTGGGACGTAGTGGGTGATCAATACATGTCTCTTGAGTGAACAAGCAATATAAACACCTGTAAAAATTCTTCATAAAAAAAGATACCGTGTGGAGTGAGAGCTTACACAAGTAATAAATTGGGAGTGGGCAGAAGCACGCATATTTTTAGCTGCAGTGGTCATGTAAGAAACCCACAGGATGCATCCAAAAACTCAGAAAATGTGGGGTGATGCTACAAAGAAGCTAAGATAACGCCCTAATGGTAGCATAGATTTTGAGCTATGGGAAGAATTAAGTTTTTTGTTCTTCTTTTAATTAAGTGATATTTTATAGTTCAGGAAAATTCTTCAAATACGTCAACCATTTTTTTTAAACAAAGTAAAATGTGCACGATAGTTAACAGATATTTAAGCAGTTAAAAAAGCATAAAATGGAAACAAAAGGCTTTCTTCCACACCTCACCCTTAAAACTACATGGTCCAATTTTCCAGAATCTTTTAAAGAAAATACCTAGTTACCTTATTAGAGCATCATAAAGCACTTCAGATACTTATTTACCAGGAGAGAGGGTGGTCCAGAGTGTGGACCTTCGCCTCAGTCAGATCTGGATTCTAATCCAGTACTTGTTACCTATCTGTTTGACCTACCATACGCAAAAATTTCTTCCACATCTTGAGCTAAGCTTTGGTTTAACCAGCTTGGAATCTTAAGGATGATAATAATTCATCTCTTCTTCCATTATTTTTCTTGCTGCTTTGGCTATTTAATCTCTTTGATCATTGGTTTGAAAGTTGGAAAACCTAACCCTTGTCCTATTTCAGTAACAAATTGTTATTGATTGAATTGTGACCCCCCAAAAGATATGTTGAAATCTTAACCCTGCCTGGAAATAGAGTTCTTCTGTTGTTATGTTGGAGCCCTGGTGGCATGGTGGTTAAGAGCTCAGCTGCTAACCAAAAGGTTGGCAGTTCGAATTCACAAGCCAATCCTTGGAACCCCTATGGGGCAGTTCTACTCTGTCCTGTAGTGTGGCTGTGAGTCGAAATAGACTCGATGGCAATGGATATTGTTATGTTAATGAGGTCATGCCAGTGTAGGCTGGTCCCCAAACCTAATCACTTCTGAGTGGTCTCTTATAAAAGGGGAAAGCAGACACAGAGAGACTTCCACAGGGGAAGACAGATTCCATGTGATGATGGAGGCAGATGGGTCTACTACATGTCCAGAAACACCAAGGATTGCTGGCAGCTGCTAGAAGCCGAAAGAGTCAAAGAAGGACCTTCCCCTAGAGCTGATGCCTTCACTTGACAACCCACAGGATACTTTAAAACATATAGTAAAAAATACAGGATGATGCCTTCCAAACTGTGAGACAGTACGTTTCTATTCTTCACAGCCACCCACTTGTGGTATTTTGTTATGGCTGTTCTCGGCAACTAAGACGCTGATTCTGTATATGATGTTAGGTGGGCCCCTCAACCCCTTCTCTGTGTGACTTTGGGAAGCCACCCAAAATCTTTGGGTCTCAACTTCTTCATCTGGAAATAAGTGGTTCTACGACATGGGTCCTACCAGCTCCACAATCTTATGGCTGTGGAGCTCAACAGTGTAATGGAGTTCACAAAGCCACTCTTAGCCTGTTTTTCTGTCTGACCTGAAACACATACATATCGCAAGCCCCCAAATCCTTGTCAGGAGCTGGGGTATCAAATTCTTCTTTACCTTGGAAGGCTATTGTGGAATTAATGAAACAAGACCAAAACCTCTTTGAACTCCCTCCACTGTAGGAGAAAGGTGGTATGAAGATAAACCATCGCTTATTATTATTTTTAGAAATCACCAGAAGGAAGCTTAGCCAGCACTGTCAGCAGAAGGCCTGTGTCAGTCCTCTTAAACTGGAGCTCTCTTCTCTCATCCAGCCTCCGCGGTGGTGATTTGAAATCTTGAGAGCACATGGAGGAAGAGTGGTTTTGTGGCTTGGAGGACGAGAGAAGAACGGAAAATGAGCAGCCCTTCCAGAATATTTATGGGTCACTTTAAGTTCCCCAGCATGTGCGGGGAGGCATGTTGCAAAAAGACATGTTTAAATCAATACTTGGGTTATTTTTTGCAGGGCTCACAGTGATTTAGGTTTTTTAAATATATGTAATGCCGTATTTCTTGCACGCTGGGAGGTAGAGAATCCACTCGGTTCTTGTATGCCGGGATGGTAAATCACAAAGCTGGAATAGAGATGTGAAATGGGCATTAAGCAAGAAACAGGCAGGCAGAGATGAACCTTTCTCAAGTGTCCTCATCTATTTTAGTTTTCTAAATGCATTTGGGTTTCCCTGTTGGGCCTAAAATATAGTTTGCTGTCTCTAGTTAATACAAGCTCTTCACAGTGTGTGGGGAGTGTGTGTGTGTGTGTGTGTGTGTGTGCGCGTGCGTGTGTGGAAGGGGGATGAGGGGGGACTGGAGAGAAGAAAGGTACCTTTTCATAAATCGTATGCCATGTGACGTTGGAAATAAAGTTGCTCGTCATAAGCTGTATCAAACTTGTTTCAAAGGACTTTAGCGATCACTTCGCAAAAGAGGAAATATGAATAGCCAACAAGCTTATAAAAACAGTACTTAATGTCATTCCCAAACCGAAACCTAACCCATTGCGTTGAGTTGATTCTAAATCATAGTGTCCCTATAGGACAGAATAGAACTGCCCCATAGTGTTTCCAAGGAGCGGCTGGTGGATTTGAGCTGCCAACCTTTTGGTTAGCAGCTGAGCTCTTAACCACTAACAACAAGGAGATACCACTGAACACCTATTAGAAGGGTTAATATTAAAAGAACAAATGATTGTTGGTGAGCACGTGGAGCAGTTAGAACCCTCACACATTGCTGGTGGTGGTGGTGTTTTAGGTGCTGCCGAGCTGATTGTCACTCATAGCGATCCCATGTGACAAAATAGAACTGCCCCATAGGGCTTTCTGGGCTGTCATCTTTATAGGAGCAGATCGACAGGTCTTTCTCCCGCACAGCCTCTGGATGGGTTGAAACCTCCAACCTTTCCGTTAGCAGCTGAGTGCTTAACAGTTTCGCCACGAGTGCAAATTGATAAAATCACTTTGGACCAAGATTCTGGGAGTATTGTTTGGAGGTGTACTAAAGCTAAACATATGCCTGTTTTATGGTGCAGCAATTTCTCTTCTCATATCCACAGTGACGTGCGTTAGATGGTTCACATCCCCTTTATTCATCATAGCCTCAACCTGGAACAACTCAAATAGCCATCAACAGTAAAAATGTATAAATAAACTGTAGTATATAAAGATCTCACACAGCAATGAGAAAGAACAAACTTCTGGTATATGCAACGACATGGATGATTCTCAGGAAGATAATGTTCCTTAAGCCAGATTTCAAAGAGGACTTAAAATTGTATGATTGCATGATATGACGTTCAAGACAAACAAAACCAATCTATGGTGATAAGAATGAGATCAGCGGCTATTTTGGCGGCATGATGGTGGCTGGGAGGGGCATGGGGAGACTTTCCGGGCTGTTGGAAATGATCTAGATCTCAGTTGAAGAGGTGGTTACACAGGTGTAAACATATGCAAAAGTGTATGGAGTGTTACACGTTAGATTTGTGTTCATTTTTATGTGTAATTAAAAAGAAAGAAAGAAAAAATGAAACTCCGTTTGGCTCTGATGTACCGCAAATGAGATTATACTGGTGTTTTCTGGGAAAACGAGACTTGGTTCTTGATAATGGAGACTGTTTTATTTCCTCCCAGAATCCACAATGTCTGGGGACATGAAATGGCCATTGAATAACTTTGCTAAATGTCTAGTCCCTGGATTCTACTTTCGATGAGCTCCCAGATTGAAGCCAGTGATATTTGATGTGTTCCTTCCTTTAGGAAAATTTTATTTCTCACTCCTCTCCTGTCGTCTGGCCTCTGGAAGAGAGTGGAGCACAATTAACTGTTCCTCTTATCATAAGCGATAAAGTGGGACTGAGAGTTAAGACCACCCTCCACTGGGAGACAGTGTTTTGCATCAGAAGAACATGGGCTTTAGAATGAGACTAATAAATTAGGAGCTCTGCCACATCCAGCTCTGTAACTCAGATAACTACTCCCCCTCTTTGAGCCTAAAGTGAGGCAAATGACATTTGCATTTCAGAGTTGTGTTGAGGATTAAATTCTAACTTTGGGAAAGCAGTTGTCAACCGTGCCTGGCACGAAGTAGTTGCTCAGTCAATACTGATCCTTCCCTCTTTCATTCTCATCTGTAATCAGGTGGAAGCTGTTACCCTACCTAGCAGAATTCCCAGGATTGCATCGCCAACCTCCCGATCGTGTGGACACTTCCACTCTGAAATTCTCCTTCCCACCTTGCATGTGTATCACAGAAAACAACTCCGTTGCCCTGAGAGTTATCAAACCTTAGTGAAGAATAAGAATGCCGTTTTCCCATATCCTTTCTCCGTGTTTTCTTCATATCTCTCCAAAGATCTATAGTAAGTTGTTAAAATGAAATCAGGTAGAAGGAATGGGTTGCTTATTTTAATTTGAGAGGAAAAGGAAACGTTAAACTGTATGTAATTATTAGGTCAATTGTCCTGAGTTTGGAAGCTTTTATTTTAATGAAGATTAAAGAAATTGGGTTATGGAGATGGAAGAAAATGAGCATTTCATGATAATGGCTCTTAAGGACTCCCCAGTTCTGTTCAGGCCCAAAGGTGAAAGACTAAAGTAAGATGGAAGAACTTGTGAGGCTTGTTGAGGAATGCAATGTTCTTCTCAACTTGTACATTCTTAACTCCGTCAAATTTTTTTTCTTAGCCAACAATCACGTAGACAACCATTTCCCATATTTTCTCTTGTGGAAATGCGTCCTGTTAAGTGCTGTATGAAATCACCCTCCTGTGGACAAGGAATTTTGGGCATCACCACATTCTTTGTCCAATTCTTAGAGATTTACAATTCTCAGAGCATACTAAAGGCTCTGAGTAGTCCTGAAGTAAAGAAACTCCCTTTCTTGTTAAACCAGTGTTTCTCCAAATTATATGAATCCTAGAGTCCTGTTTTCTTTTAAGAGTAATGGGCCATTGAATACAATGTGGAAAATGTTGGCATAGATACATGTTGTCAGGGACTAAAACTTAAAATTAGAAGTGTCTTTTCCTCACAAATATCACTGTTGTACTTGGTTTTCCAGAGCTTTTATGGAATCCATCCAATTAAAATTAGTCCAGTTCGTATCCAATTATCTATACAACATAAAGTCTATCATCAATTCCATACAAAATGTATTAGTTTATTCTCTCCATTCATTTTGATGAAGCCTGATACGCAAAATTCAATTATGTAAATAAAGTGAGGTCGCTTTTGCCAAGCTCCTTTCCATTTGGAAGCATTCTCTTATTAGCATAGGTTCTCATGCCTGTTTCACGTATTTAAATTCATGGCAATGTACACACATTTCTCAGAATATGTACTTCTCCTCAGCTTGCTTTCTCATATTGAGAGTTCTATTTTGGAATCCCTGACATAGTAAGAGGATCATGGCTTTAGAGTCAGGCCAATGTACGTTTGAATTCAGGCTATGATCCAAGTCACTCCAACTCTATCAGCCTGTTTTCCCATCTTTAAAGTCTGAATAATAAAACTTACAGTGCACAGGGTTGTAAGAATCCAATGAGATTTTATATACATCTAGATACCTATCTTTATTTCTGTATCTCTTTTTCTGTCTTCATCCATCCATCCATCCACCCACCCACCCATCCATCCATCCATCCATCCACCCACCCACCCATCCATCCATCCATCCATCCATCCGTCCATCCAACAGTTTATATCATGCTTCACGGCACATAGTTACTTAACAAATGTTGGTTTCACTCTCCTTTCTAGGTGGAGTTGATGACCCCTCCCATTCTAATGATTTAAAATCAAATACACACTAAATTGAGGTCTGCTTTCTGTATTAACAAGTAACATTGCTGAGTCCTGGCATGATATGAAACTGATAAAGAGTAGCTTAGATCTGTACCCCACCCCTTAATATTTTTACAATCCTGTGGTTATAACTTGTAAAAGTCATCTTGGTCCTGCAGTTGTAGGTGAATATAGAATGTCATGCTCTTCTGCTGCAGGTTGCCTGATAATTTTCATCTGTGGCCATTGTTTTCTCCATCTCATATGCTGCAGACGCAGCTTATGAAGATTTGTTTCCGTTTTCTGATGAAAAAATGAAAATCCGAGAGAAGTAAAGGAACACAGACTTCACACTTCAAATTACAACATACTGCTCAAAGGAACAATACCAGTCCCCATCTGGGACTTATCCCACTCAGCTTTTCAGGGAAGAGCCTCAGACTGTAACAATGGCTTGGCTGCCAAGTAAATTGGCTTGAAATAGGTTTTCAATTGTGAATTAGAATCCAGCTGGGTTCTTTGCTTCCACACCAGGTTGGGGAAGACTAAAACACATGCATGTCCCATAGAATGTTTGGTTCAAATGCTTTAAAGACTGGGAAAGTAAGTGGAATGTATGTGTGTGTGTGTGTTTGAAGCATGGGGAAGAGTGTGCATGTGAATGTGAATATATATGTTTGTGCACATTGGGAAAGGCTGGCATGCTTATTTAGGATGGAAAGTGAGTTTATTGGTTTGGTTTAAAAGATTATTGCACCACACATAACGGCTTCCAAGCTACCCTTATTTTCCAGATAGGATCAGTCTTTCAGAAGGTAGAGAAGTACTGTATTTCTTTTATCAGACTCTCAAAGGTAAAAATTTGTCAAATATAAATAATGTATTTCTCAATGAAATAGCCAAAGTTGATATCACAATCTAGTCTGAGTATTTTGCACGATTATATGCCAGCACCTAATGTTACAGTATTTACTCTAAAGATCAAAGCTACTGTTACTTTTCAAATGGACTACTGGTATAACCAAGGAGCCGTCTCCAACCAACAAGATCTGGGTATTTGCAGTACTTACCTATAGACCGGTTATCAATCGAGTTTTCCTAAAGTTCTTCAAGCTCTTTTTCTAATTTTCCTTCCTTGAAGGATGAGGAAAGGCGAGCAGGTGTTGTCAGTGTGTGAACTCTAAGAACTGTTACACGAAAGCGACCTCGAGCTAATCACTCTTGACTTGATCATAAGATGTTTTTGTCAGTGTGGGAGAAAGCCTTAGTGACTGCGAAAACTGCGTCTTGTAAGAAAGGTGGTGTACACAAATATGAGAGAAATCGTAGTTTTTTTATTGGAACTCAAACTTTAAAAATAAAGATTTATCAGCCTGTAACAATGGGAGCAGCATTCTCTCTCATTCTGCAGGCCCAACACTCAGATTTTGGTCTCTAAAACTCTTATGCCCTAAAAGAGAACCAGAACTCTTTGGAAGATAGCTGATCCCCTGTCTTAGATCAGGGTTTCTCAACTTTAGCACAGATCGCATTTGGGCCTGCTTATTTCTTGTTTTGGGGGCCATCCCGTGCGCAGGAGGTTGTTCAGCAGCACTCTCTCTGGCTTCTACTCACTAGATGCCAGTAGCACCCTCTCCCTCCCAGCTGTGAGGACCAAACATGTCTCTTGTTGTTAGCTTCTCAAGTCGGTCCGTGACTCATGGTGACCCCATGCCCAGTGAGATTGTACGTTTGTGATCTAAATGGTTTTCATTGGCTGGTTTTTCAGAAGTAGATCACTAGGCCTTTCTTTCTTGTCTGCCTTAGTCTGAAACCTCGTCAGCATCATTTCAACAGACAAGCCTCCACCCTCCTGTCGGTCTCTCTCAATACTGACTTATAGCGACCCTGTGGGACAAGGTTTCCCAGGAGCGGCTGGTGGATTCAAACTGCCAACCCTTTTGGTTAGCAGCCGAGCTCTTAACCACTGTGCCACCAGGGCTCCTAGAGAGCTCTTAATTTGTTATTTAATTTCTCAATTCTGGTATTTCCGTTTGAACCTTTCTTTATAGTTCCCAGTGTTCTACTGAGATTCTCCATCTTATTACTTGGTTTTTTGAACACATTAATGACAATTATTTTAAAGTCCACGTCTGATAACGTCAATGCTTGGATCCCCTGTAGTCTGTCTTTACTGTATTCATTTTCTTTTGTACATTGGTTAGTTCTCAGCTTTTAGCATGTCTAGTTACTGTAGACTGAAAGCCAAATATTATTCATGAAAAGTTTTAGGGATAGGATAATGCTCTGGACTGTGGTATTTTCTCCCAGAGAGAATTTACTTCTGCTTCTATCAGGCAGCTGGGTGGGCAGAGAATGATCCCTTTAATCTAATTGAAGATTGGGTTGATTTTAACTTAAGCTTCAACCTTTGGTGGATGATCTAGTTTTGGTTTTCCTCACTCTTAGAAAGTAGCCCCTTGGGGTCCCAACTGTAACTTACAAGAATTTACCAAGGTTTTTCCTTAATGGTGGATCCCGAACTTCAGTTTCTCTCTCATCTTTGGCTGTGCCCCATCCTCACCCCACTTAAACTGCCCCAAACCCTGCTTCTCAGATTGCCTGACTCTGCTCTTGAACCAGTCTCAAAAGGAAAAATGGGACCAAATTTTTGGTTCACCTTTCTGAGCTCCCCTTCCTTCTGGGGTTTTGTCTCTTCAGACCCTTACTGTTTTGGTAGTTCTCCAATGCCTACAGACAGCCTGTTTTTGTTTGCTTTGTTTCATATTAATTATGTGTATATGTTTTGTTTGTTTGGAGGGGTATCTTAGATTTTCCTAGTGTTGCTATAGCACAGATACCACAATTGGTTGGTTTTAAGAGCATACATTGATTTTCTCACAGTTCTGGAGGCTAAAGGTCCATATCAGGGCATCCACTGTGTGGATTCCTTCATGTTGGTAGCCTGGACGTTTCTTGGTACTTGTCTGTTCTCACATGATAGCTGCCTTCCGAGGGTGTGTGCACTCCTCTGTGTCTAATGTCTCTATTTATAACCCCGAGGTAATTAGTGTTAGGACACACCCTACATTGATATTGCCTCATTAACATAACAAAGAAAGCCCTATTCCCAAACAGGATCGCATCTATATGTACAGGGGGAAGGATTCCAACACATATTTTGGGGGGACACAATTCAGTCCATAACAAGGGAGCAGGTTGAGTTTGTGTATATTGAGCTAAGATTTACATACAGTGAAATGAATAGATCTTAAGTGTATAATTTTATCAGTTTTGACAGATTTAACCTATGAAACCAACACACCAATCAGGATGTAGAACATTTCCATCACATCATAAAGTTCCCTCATGTCTCCTTTGAACCTATCTCCACCCCACATAGGAAGCCACTGTTCTGATTTCTATTACCATAGATTAGTGTTGCCTGCTCTTGAATTTTATATAAATGGAATCATACCAAATGAACTCTTGTGTCTCTGCCTTCTTTCATTCAACATAATATTTTTGAGATTGATTCATATTGGTGCGTATGACAGTTTCTTCTTTCTCATTGCTAAATAGTATTTTGTTATAAGAATATACGACAATTTGTTATTCCATTCTCTTGTTGACGGGCATTGAGTTTGTTTCCAGTTGTTGGTATTATGAATAAAACGACTATGAACATTATTGTACAAGTATTTTTAAGAACTTATATTTTCATTTGTTGTTGTTAGGTGCCATCAAGTCAGTTCCGACTCATAGCGAACCTGTGAACAACAGAATGAAACACTGCCCATGCGCGATCCTCGTAAACATTGCTATTTTTGAGCCCATGGCTGCAGCCACTGTGTCAATCCATCTCATTGAGGGCCTTCTTTTTCACTGACCCTCTACTTTACCAAGCATGATGTCCTTCCCCAGGGACTGGTCCCTCCTGATAACACGTCCAAAGTACGTGAGACGAAGTCTTGGCCATCCTCTCTTCTAAGGAGCATTCTGGCTGTACTTCTTCCGAGACAGATTTATTTGCTCTTCTGGCAGTCCAAGGTATATTCATTATTCTTCGCCAACACCATAATTCAAAGGCATCGGTTCTTTTTTGATCTTACTTATTCATTGCCCAGCTTTTGTGTGCATATGAGGCAATTGAAAATACCATGGTTTGGGTCAGGTGCGCCTTAGTCCTCAGTGTAACATCTTTGTTTTTTAACAGTTTAAAGAGGTCTTTTGCAGCAGATTTGCCCAGTGCAATACACATCATTTTATTTCTTGACTGCTGCTTCCGTGGGTGTTGATTGTGGATCCAAGTCAAATGAAATCCTTGACAGCTTCAATATCTTCATTGTTTATCGTGATGTTGCTTATTGGTCCAGTTGTGAGGATTTTTGTTTTCATTTATATTTGTTTTCATCTATCTAAGGTAAATACTTAGGAATAGAGTTGCTTGGTCACAGGGTAGGTGTGTGTTTAATTTTATAACAAATGTCAGCTAGTGTTCCAAACTGATTGCAAAACATATATTTTTAATATTGCGTACACACCAGGTCAATATTTCATAGTGACAGAAACGATATAGCTGGTAAGTCAAAACTTAAAGAAACTCTCATATTGGGAAAAGACACCTAGCCTCACAAATGAAAGGCATGGATATAAGTGTCCCATAATTCAATAAGTGAAACTTTATGATAAAATTGTACTTAGCCTACTGATCAAAGGACTGCAAAACCAAGTTCCATGTTTTTGCCAAAAGCAACAGGACATCAGTCTATCACCTGCCTTCTAGGCTTTACTGAGATGGTGTTTGTTTTCTTCTGGGGCTGGTATAATTACTAGAACTCTCGGAAATTGTAAAAATGTTATCTGGTAGAATTACTGAAACCCTGGGAAATTGTGGAACTTGGAACCCCTGAAAATAGTAAGCATTAAAAAAAAAAAGTTGTTAAATCCATGATTTTAGCATTTTTTGAGCCTTTTTTTGATGCAAAAGTTTGAAATAGTTTTGAAATCATTTGACTGGTATTTGTTTGGTGCATTCTTTAAGGCATTTAAATATTCAAAAGAATCAGTCATACTAAATTTATAATTGCAGTTTAAATTGTATAAGGGAATTGAATTCATCAAGCTTGTAATCAATGACTAAATACTTAAGAAAAATAAGCCTTCAAAGTTTTCTTTAGTAGATATATGAGTCTCATGAATTAACATTAAACAAAGTATAAATTTTTATGGATGTTTCTTTCTATATACAAAAGCTGTACAGACATCAAAGAGAGCACACTATGGTTTTAATTTCTGGAGTTATTAAACTTTGTCTCAGTAAGAAGATGAAACAGATGAGCCAATAATAATTAGGCATCTCCTTCCAGTGAATGGGTCTTAGAGTTAAATAGTCACTGAGAAATAAGGCCTTCATTGTGATATAACAACCTTGGGGGAGGGAGATGGACAAGTGCAGAGCTTTTGTAAACTACGAATTGCCGGAACAACCTCTTCGTAGGCCAGTAGTAGCCAAGACGTGGTCCAAGGAGCTTCATTAAGTTTGTCTCCAAAGCCAACCGCCTCTAACCCAAACTGTGAGCCTTTCTTCCCCTTGGTTAAGGGTAGAAATGACAGGTGGATAGGGGTGAGCTATTTCATTTTTTTCTTCCTTGTTCCCTACATCCAGTGAATAGACTCATTTCCCTTCATAAAAGGCTGGAGCCCAGAAGGTCTCTATCATGTCCCTTGCGGGAGGGTCGAGGACAATTGAGTAAGTTGTCCCTTGCCCTTAATTTCTCTGGGCCATCTTCACAGCAACTGAATAAGGTTGGTACTATTGTTGCTGTCATTAGGTGCTGTTGAGTTGGTTCTGACTCATAGCAACCCCATGTATAACAGAAGGAAACACTGCCCGCTCCTGCGCCATCCTCCGAATTGTTGCTGTTTGAGCCCATTGTTGCAGCCACTGCGTCAGTCCATCTCGTTGAGGGTCTTTCTTTTTTTTGCTTACTTTCTGCTTTACCAAGCATGATGTCCTTCTCCATCGGCAGGTCTCTCCTGATAACATGTCCAAAGTATGTAAGACGAAGTCTTGCCATCCTCTCTTCTAAGGAGCATTCTGGCTGTACTTCTTCCAAGACAGATTTTGTTTGTTCTTCTGGCAGTCCATGGTATATTCAGTATTCTTCGCCAACACCATAATTCAGATGCTTCTTAGGTCTTCCTTATTCATTGTCCAGCTTTCATATGCATATGAGGCGACTCACAATAAAATGGCTTCGGTCAGGCACACCTTAGTTCTCAAAGTGACATCTATTTTATCTACCCCTATTTTATAGATGAGGAAACTGAGACATAGATAAGTTAACAACCTTGATGAAGCGCAGGAGGATGGGGACCACATCTGTTTTGCTTGCCCTTGAGTACCCACTAGCACAGTGCCTGGAATATAGTAAACACTCAATCATTATTTGCTGGCTACTTGAATAAAGTATGTTTGAGATAAATCTTAGGCAGTGCCAGGCATTTGGTTCCAGGGGTCAGTACCAGGTAGGGGGAGCTATGGGGGCAAGAGCAGGTTGAGAGACGGGCTGGGAAGACCAAGATAAAAGAGTCCAGAAAAGAAGCTATGACTAAAGCAAGAAAAGAGATATATTTTTTTTATTGGCCTTGAAGATGAGGACCAGTTAACCGGTTGCCGTCAAGTCGACTCCGACTCATGACGACCCTGTGTGTGTCAGAGTAGAACTGTGCTCCATAGAGTTGTCAACACCTGATTTTCCAGAAGTATATCACTAGGCCTTTCTGCTGAAGTGCCTCTGGGTGGACTTGAACCACCAACCTTTCATGTAGCAGCCGAGCACGCTTTGCACCGCCCAGGGATTCCAAGCATGGTAACAGGCCTTCGGGTTTCAAGGTGAAGGGCCTGATCAAGTTGAAGTCATGACAGATATTAGAAAAAAGGGTCACTGGTAGTCTTTGTAGAGTCACTGGGAAGTAGACCCTAGCTAGAGGAGGCAAAAACCTCACTCTTATGGAAGAGGGCACCTGGGGAAAAAGAAAGTTTGAGGTCACAGATGGTCCTCATTTCTTCTAGTTTATTTTAATCCTTCTCCAAATGATAACATTTCACCAAAGGATATAATTGGAATCTTCCTGCCCAAGGGCATATTTCATGAGGAAAGAGCTATAGAGGGTTTGTACATTCACCTTGACTCAAGGGAACGGCATGAAGAAAATGCAATTATGATGGATTTCACTGGGCAACAGGAAGCTATAACCAACTAATAAATCACGCAAACGCACCTTTCTCTGGGCTCACACAGGCACATTCTGAAGGCTTGGTCTTTAGTTAAGCTCTGAGTTTCTCACTGACGCGCCGTTTGTCAGTGGAAAGGGGGTGGAGGTGGGAGACAGATCGCAATAACAAGTGTCATTTTCTGTTGGCCTAGAGGCAATAGCATTGGATTAGGAATCCTAGGACTGACTGTTGTCATTGCCTTTAACCTACAGTGTGACCTTGATCAAGTTTTTTCACACCTCTGGAGCCCAGTGTCCACCTTTGTAAAAGGAGGGTGCTGAACTGATTGCTTGTTACCATTCCTTCCATCCACTGTCAAGGTTCTATGACTCTAGATATGGCAGGACATATTGTCTGTGGTTTCTATTGTTGGCAGAGGGGGAAGGCAGGAGAGAGGAGGGGCTGTTTCTTCAGGGTTTACAGCCTGAAGAATTCTGGAGAAGATCTTAGCATTCAGCTGTTCTCCAAGTCTGTAAATGGGTATGGTGACAAGAGTAAGCATAATCGTTTATACGTAAACTATGAGGCACATTTTAGCTCCTTGGTAAATTCAGCGATTCTCCTGGGAGGCTTTGCTGTCACTTCTGGCTGCTGCTGCATGGGAAATTATGAACAGTACCAGGGAAACAGTCCCTCTTCATAAACCTATTTGCTGATCAGGGCCTACCAAGAGGGAGAAATGACCTTGAAATCCCAGCTCCGTGATAATCTATGCCTTGCCGCCCTTTAAGGAGAGCATTCCTCACATGGAGGTGAAGCACCATTGTAGAGGTGAAGATTACCCAGCACTGTGATGGCATTCTCTCTCAAGGAGCTCCCATGTCTCACCAAGTCCTATCTTGTGTTGGCTCCCGTTCCTTCTGGGGGAAGGAAGGAACAGGATGCATTTTCTTCATTTTGTGGATGGGAGAACTGAAACAACAGGGGTATGACTTTCTTCAAGGTCATATAACTAGTCAGTGGCAGTTGTGGGCCTCTGAGCCTAGTACTTTTTTGTTGTCATCTACAGAATACTATTTTCAAGATAGCTTTGCTTTGGTCTCCATTTTTCTTCCCTTTTAATAGCTCTTCCAGAAATCCCTGGTTGGTGCAAATGGTTAAGCACTCAACTACCAGCCAAAAGTTTTGTGGTTTGAACCCACCCAGAGGTGCCTTGGAAGACAGGTCTGGCAATTTGCTTCCAAAAGGTCACATCCTTAAAAACCCTATGGAGCAGTTTTACTCTGCACACATCGGGTCGCCATGAATTGCAACTGACTTGATAGCAACTAACAGCAACAACAGCTTTTCCTAAGGAAGGAGCATGGATTTGTGCTAGATTTTCCTGCCAAAGTCAAGGTCAGCCCATGAAACTCTACAAGGTGAACCTTCTGAGAGAATATCAGCTCCAGCATATACCTTAACTCAACAGGAACAGTGATAATAGCTAGGGTTTATCAAGCACTTACTCTGTGCCAGCTACTGGTCACCTTACCTGTATCCTTTCCACTAAGATCCACAACAACCATATGAGGTAAGCACTAATACAATCTCATTTTACAAATGAGGAAACAGACTCAGAGAGGTCAAGTAACTTGCTGAAGTTCACGTGTAGTGGTTTTGTATGGTGTCGACTTGGCTAAGTGGGAATCACGTTCCTAGAATCCCTTCTTTTATGGATCTAAATTACAGATGACCAAAAGAGAAATTTGCCAACAATTTGGAAGGTGGAAGTGAAACAGCAGCGTTTATCCTCTGAAGGTCGTTGTGGTTAGAAGCAATGAGAGATGGATGCAGAGATGCCAGAACATTCAAGCTTTTCCTCACAGTCTCCTGCTCCATGTCCAGTTCTTCCCAGCTGCTGGCCCTGCTGACCAACAGCAGCCCCAGACCCATCATCCAACTCAGGGCAAAGCCTACGCTCACTTTTCCACCAGCAATCCTTTGTGTTCCTACACCAACAGCTGGGCATGCTGTGCTTTCTTATTCCCCTGCAGGCTTTCACTGGTCCAGTCGCACCAGGAAGGCTGGTTAGTGACTCTTCTTTGCTCCTCCAACTCCTTCTCTTGGACCCTCACTTCTTCAGCACTTCCCACAATTATGGAAGGTCTTAGCTCTACCTAACTCCTTATTCCATAATACTGATAGTGTTTTGCTTCTTGGCTGAACTCTGGCTGATAAGAGGCAGAGGTAGGACTTGAACTAGATCTGGCTGACTCCAAAGCCCATGCTCTTAACCCCTTGTACAATAAATAATTGGGAATGAGGAAATACAAATGTTACCAGCCAACCCTTCCAGATGTATATAGTGGATTGTGTAAAAATCATGGCTTTCATCTCTTGGTGAAACATTTTTTTTTTTCCTTTTCACAGTTTCTATCTCACCACATTGATAAAATGATTCCCAACAGCCTTCAAAAATAGAAAAGTCTGACAGGTCTAATCCTTATGTAGGCGTTAGCATAAGGCAGGACTTCTCAGCTGCAGCACTATTGACATTTAGGACAGAATAAATCTTTGCTGTGGTGGCCTGTCTTGCTCATTGTAGGATGTTTAGCAGCATTCCTGGCTTCTGCCTAATAGATACCAGTGTAACACTTTCCCCCCGGTCATGCCAATCAAAAAAGTCTCCAGATGTTGCCCAACCATATCCCCCAACCACATCCACTGCCCATGCCACCATTACCCTCATGTTAGTCTCCCACCCAGATCAGTCTCCCCATCCATTCTTGCCATCTTCCCACCTATTCACTCGGTAGCAACTTAAAAAGAACACACATAATTAAATTATAAAAACGTGGGAGTCATATTTACCAACTTCAAGACTGAGGTTATTGCCTTAGGTGTAAGAGGCAAGGGAAAGAAGGGAGTGGGACTTGAGCTGTATTTGTAATAGCTGCCGATGTAAAAGAGAGAGCGAGGAAGCAAATTATAACAAATGCGAATGTTCTTAAATCTAGGTGGTGGATATTTGTGGCCTTTTACATTACTTTTCTGAGCTCTTATGAAATATATTTTATTTTTTCAAAGTTAAGAGTATGCCTTAGTTATCTAGTGCTGCTATAACAGAAATACCACAAGTGGATGGCTTTAACAAACAGAAATTTATTTTCTCACAGTTTAGGAGTCTAGAAGTTCAAATTCAGAGTGTGGGCTCTAGGGGAAACCTTTCTCTCTCTGTCGACTCTGGAGGAAGGTCCCCGTCTCTTTGAACTTCTGCTTCTGGGCTATCTTCATGCAGCTTGGCATACGTCTTTCCAGGAATCTGCCTCTCAGCTTCACTTGTTTAATCTCTTTTATATCTCAAAAGAGTGACTCAAGATACACCTTACACTAATCCTGCCTCATTAACATAACAAAGACAGCCCATTCCCAAGTGGGATTATAACCACAGGCATAGAGGTTAGGATTTACAACATATGTTTTGGGGGGACACAATTCAATCCATGACAGAATATATTGAGGAGTCTTTGGGTGGTGCAGATGGTTAAGTGCTGGACTACTAACTGAAAGGTTAGTGGTTCAAACCCACCCAGAGGCACCGCAGATAACAGCCCTGGTGATTTGCTTCCAAAAGGTCATAAGCCTTGAAAACCCTATGGAGTGTGGTTCTACTCTGCATGCACACTTGGTGTCGCCATAAGTTGGAATCCACTTGATGGCAACTAACAACAATGACAGAGTATATCAAACAACTGTGACTAGCAATGTATTAAAAATGCAACTTTATCTTTGAGAAACTAGTCAGACAGTCATTTCAAGTCCTACATATACTCTTGATTCAGAGATTACAATGCCCCTTGTCATGCAATAAACAAATCCTGACTTGACTTGGCAGTAAACCTTAATCTCTTCCCCGGGTTGGGCTGTTTCAGGGGAGAAGCCTGCAGGTGGAGAAGCCTGCTTACCACTTTTCCCTCAGGCACAGTTTCAGTCCCCTGTGATGTTGGGAGGGGAGGAAAAAGACAGAGGGATGGGTTAGTTCTTACTTGGCTGGGTGACTTCCTGCTGTTCAAGCATGACAGACGTTTAATGCTTACTTTCTCTCATGTTGGCCTCTTTTTGTGGGCTCTGTAGGGGTTTCCTGCGGGAACCTGTATTCTGGGAGTCCCTTGGGTCTTCCTGTTGCATGTCTATACTGGGTAGTCTCTTGAGATTCCTCTGTCAGCCCCAAGGTGTCCAGTGGAACACCTCCAGCTTCTTTCTGCAGAGTAATTCAACACATTCAATTTAGTTCTTGCCTTTCCAGGTAGCCATGTTGGGCAGGTTCTAAAACAACCTCAGAGTGATTCTCTCTCTTCTCCATTGGTGACATCTGGCATCTACTCACCCCGCCCTTCTTCAAAAGGGCACTGACTTTCCCCAGTGATGCCAAAAGTTGTACCAAGGTCAGTGGCTTTCCTGCCTCTCTGCCTCTCCTCCCCCAACACCTCTGAATGGCCTTAGATGTCTTTCCTTGGGCGTCTCCACTTGGTAGTAGTTCTGCCTGCTTTCTCTACTACTTTATTCACCTCGCCAATGCCTTCTCTGTTTTTTACTTCCCTAATTATTTGGGAGTCCCTGGGTGGCGCATATGGTTTGCATTCCTAGCCAAGAAGTTGGCAGTTTAACCTATCCAGAGGTGCCTTGGAAGACAGGCTTGGAGAGCTACTTCTGAAAAGTCATAGCCGTGAAAACCCTGTGGAGAAGTTCTACTCTGTTCTCAGGGGTCACTGTGAGTTGGAATCGACTTGTCGGCAGCTATCTTCAACAAGTGTAATTATTTAGCTTCAAAACGAAAAGAATGAATAGGTGGGAAATGGAGAAAGGCAGTCAGCGTTGTATTGTACTGTATTTCTTTGTATTTGTATATGCTGCTTATTGCTTTCAATCTCTCTCTCTGACTATAAATTAGTTATTTCAGCATTGATTGAGCATTTTCAGCATTGAGTACTGTATGCCTGGCTCGGTGCTAAGTACATTACATGCATTATCCAAGTTTACAGAGACAGAAACTGAGGCTCAGAGAGGTTAAGCAACTTGGCCAAGGTCATGCAGCTCTGGGTGTGGCAAATCGGATCAACTCCATAGTCCATGTTCTTAACTCTTACACATAATACCTTCCAAGATTGGTGATACGGTTAAATATTGGTTAGTATCTGGAGGTGAGTGAGACTTGGGGTGGACTGGAAGAGAAAGAAAATGTCCTGTCTCCTTATCTTTCAAAACTCAAACCCTGCTTAAAACAGGTAGCCATTTTGAGGTTCATGTTTTTTAGACTTGCCTTGTTTGTGCTGCAAGTTTGAGGGCATACATATAAAGAAAAATCAGGGTTGAAAAACTAAGCTTAAATATAACATGCTTGGGAACACACACACAAATGGTCCCATGCACTCCTGTGATTTACTCAGATCTGTTTGGTGTACTCTAGAATTGTGATTTTATGAATGTATTAGTTTCCTAGAACTGCTGCAGCAAATTACATGAACTTGGTGGCTTAAAACAACAGAACTTTATTTTCCCACAGTTCTGGAGGCCAGAAGTCTAAAGTCAAGGGGTCCCTCCAAAGGCTCTAGGGGAGAATCCTTCCTTGCCTCTTCCAGCTTCTGGTGGTTCCTCTTCTTGGGACAGCGTAACTCCAGTCTCTGCCTCTATCTTCACATGGTCTTCTTCCGTGTGTCTTTCTGCGTAAGCATCCCCTCCTTTTCTCTCATAAGGACTTTTCATTAAATTCTGGATTCACCCTCACTGAGGATGATCTCGAGATCCTTGATAACATCTGCAAAGACCTTTATTCCAAACAAGGACACATTTGGAGGTTCCAGGTGCACATACATTTTGCTGTTGTTGTTTTTGGGTACCATTGACTTGCTTCCTACTTACAGCGACCCCATGTGACAGCGTAGAGCTGTTCCTTAGGGTTTTCTTGGCTATAATCTTTACGGAAGCAGATCACCAGGTCTTTCTCCCGAGGAGCCACTGGGTAGGTGGTTAGCAGCTGAGTGCTTAACTGTTTGTGCCACCAGGGCTCCTTCCCGTACCTTTTTGGGGCTACAGTTCAACCCACTACAATGAATAGGTTTATCATGCTGGTAAACCGATTTATCTTACGTGCCTCAGTTTCTACAACTATGTGATATTATACCTGCCGTTAACCCTTTCATACAGGATTTGTAAGGATGAATGAGAGGCCTGGGGGGCGGTGTGCTTCCGGAAGCCAACAGTCAGAGAGCGTGAAGCTGCCTTGATTCCTTGGGCAGTAGCCGTCTGTCAGTAAATAAAAGTCTATGCTTTACAGACCTAATGTGTCATTCCAAGTACTTACACTCTTGGAGAGAAACTTGAGAAGTGGGAAAATTGGGCTCAGTATGTGTGGAAGAACTGTGTCTTCTTCAGGGAAAACCAGTTTACACATCTCAGAGAGTATTATTACTGTACAGAGACATGGACGCACAGCAACGAAGTGAAAAATCAGAGCTGGTAATATGTCCATTCCAGGGACTTGCTCCATCTCCCAGGCTGTGTCGTGAAAAATTTTCTCTCTGAATTGCCTGTAGATAATCAATACCGACTGGATAAATCATCACTGCCTGTGCTTCCGCTGACAGCTGGGGAGAATCGCTTCGTGAAGTGTCCATCAAGGCTAATGAAAGTTTCCGACAGGGTTTGCTCACCTTTCCCTTGACCAAGTTCAACTCACGCTTCATCCAGTCAGATGAGTCCTGAAGACTCCGTTTCTTGTTGTGAGCTACAACCTGATCGTTATCATCAATTTCATTTTCTGTTTCCTGGGAAATGGCATAGATGCCTGCTTGTCCAGTATTTGTCTTTTGGCAATTCAAAGCGTTCAATTTAGTGCTGTGAATATGTTGTCAGCGGTTGCTCCGTGCGGCGTGCTGGGCTTGCACTGAACACAGGGTGACCCTGCCTCCAGGGACCACGAGCCAGTGGGAGCTGGCAAGGTAAACAATCAAAGGGACACGAGGAAGTGCGCTAATAAAAGACTGCACAGAGCTCCATGGAAACCTGCATGGGCAATAATTAATTCTTCATTTAACGCTTTTTCTTATTGCAAAAAATAGCTAATGCTTCTAGTAGAAAATACATTCCTGTCGTTAACTGCCGTTGAGTCGGTTCTGACTCATAGTGACCCTATGTACAGCAGAACCAAACACTGCCCGGGCTTGCGCCATCCTCACAATCATTGCTGTATTTGAGCTCATTGTTGTAGCCACTTGTCAGTCCATCTCACTGAGGGTTGTCTTAGTCATCTAGTGCTGATGTAACAGAAATACCCCAAGTGGATGGCTTTAACAAAGAGAAGTTTATTTCCTCACAGTAAAGTAGGCTAGAAGTCCAAATTCAGGGTGTCAGCTCCAGGGGAAGGGATTCTCTCTCTGTTGGCCTTCTCATCAATGTTTCCCCAGACTAGGAGCTTCTTTGCGCAGGGACCCTGGGTCCAAAGGACACGCTCTGCTCCTGGCACTGCTTTCTTGGTGGTATGAGGTCCCCCCTGTCTGTCTGCTCATGTCTCTCTTTTATATCTCGAGAGATTGACTCAGGACACAATCCAATCTTGTAAATTGAGTCCTGCCTTACTAACACAACTGCCACCCTTCCTCCCTCATTAACATCGTAGAGGCAGGATTTACAACATACAGGAGAATCACACAATACAGGGAATCATAGCCCAGCCAAATTGATTCACACATTTTTGGGGGGACGCAATTCAATCCATGACAAAGGTCTTCCTCTTTTTCGCGGGCCCTCTGCTTTACCAAGCATGATGCCTTTCTCCAGGAATTAGTCCCTCCTGATAACATGTTCAAAGTACATGAGATGAAGTCTCGCCATCTTTGCTTCTGGCTGTACTTCTTCCAAGACAGATTTGTTCGTTCTTCTGGCAGTCCATGGTATATTCAATATTCTTCGCCAACACTGTAATTCAAAGGTGTCAGTTCTTTTTCGATCTTCCTTATTCATTGTCCAGCTTTCGCATGCATATGAGGCAATTGAAAATACCATGGCTTGGGTCAGGTGCACCTTAGTCCTCAAAGTGACATCTTTGCTTTTTAACACTTGAAAGGGGTCTTTTGCAGCAGATTTGCCCAATGCAATACACATCACTTTATTTCTTGACTGCTGCTTCCATGGGTGTTGACTGTGGATCCAAGTCAAGTGAAATCCTTGACAGCTTCAATCTTTTCACCATTTATCCTGATGTTGCTTATTGGTCCAGTTGTGAGAATTTTTCTTTTCTTTATGTTGAGATGTAATCCATACCGAAGGCTGTAGTCTTTGATCTTCATCAGTAACTGCTTCAAGTCCTCTTTACTTTCAGCAAGCAAGGTTGTGTCATCTGCATATCACAGGTTGTTAATGAGTCTTCCTCCAATCCTGATGCTGAGTTGTTCTTCCCATAGTCCAGCTTCTCAGATTATTTGCTCAGCATACAGATTGAATAAGTATGGTGAAAAGATACAACCCTGAAGGACACCTTTCCTGACTTTAAACCCCACAGTATCCCCTTGTTCTGTTTGAACTACTGCCTCTTCTTCTATGTACAGGTTCCTCGTGAGCACAGTTAAGTGTTCTGGCATTCCCATTCTTTGTAATGTTATCCATAATTTGTTAATGATCTATGCAGTCGAATGCCTTTGCATAGAAAATATAGACATGAAAAAAAAAAGAGGGAAAAATAAAAACTGCCCATAATCCTGCAGCAGAAACCACAGTTATTAACATTTGATCTGTATCTACATCTATGTGTATCTTTGTATGCCTGCATTTATGCCTGTACCTCTGGCTATGTCTACACCATTGTCTATAACTGGACCCACATTATGTTAATATCTATCACTATGTTTTAAAAAGGAGATCATCTCATATATGTACACACACATTGTTTTATAGCCTACTTGTTTACTTAACAACATATTGCAAACATAGTTCCATGTCATTTATTACTCTTTATCATTTTAATAACTACCTATTACTCTATTATATGAATTGTTGTTGTTGGGTGCCATTGAGTTGATTCTGACTCATAGCGACCACATGTGACAGAATAGAACTGCCCCATGGGTTTTCTAGGCTGTAATCTTTATAGATTAAGCAGATCGTCAGGTCTTTCTCTTGTGGAGCCGACGGGTGGGTTCGAACTGCCAAGCTTTCCGTTAACAGCCAAGCACTTAACCACTGCACTACCCGGGCTCCTTTTATTATATGAATAGAACATAGTTATTCAACTAATCTGTCATTAGTCTACATAATCTACATTTATCTGTAAGGTTCAACTTTATAGATACATCTGTGCACTAATCTGTAGTTTCTTCCTTAGAAAAACCCCTAGAACTGAAGTCTCAAGGTCAGGGGTTTATAGCTTTTTTCTCAGAGTAGCAAGGAAATCCGCCTGATGGAGGAAGGAGGGAACTGGGAAGGTGGAACACTCAAGTCTGGGCTTCCAGCAGGAGCGGGCTCTGGGGCTCAGGTAGGGTGGTGTGGAGAGACAGGGTGGGCTAGGAAGAGAGAGTGGAAGTGCAGGTGGGAGGGTGCAGGGCGTGCTCAGGGAATAGTAGAGTTCAGAGGTGTTATGGGGTCGGAACTGGAGGTCCAGTCCCATGAACGCCCGCACCCCTAGGGTAAAGCTCATGGTAAACAGAGCTAAGGAACACTGACATCATCCTATTTGCCAGGGGAGGGGAAAGGGGACATATCACCCTCCATTCAGGGCGTGTCTGAATCTCCAGATCTTTGTGTTCAAAGTGCACATTCCTTGCCTCTCCCTCCCAAGTCCGATTTCCCATCTCTCCTCTATCTCTTGGGTAGGCAAAAAGGGTCAAGAATTGTTGTTAGAGGTGAGAAGGAGCCGCTGTGGAGTGTTTGTAAGCAGGGACGTGACAGAACCTGGCTTGTAGGCCATAGAATTCATTCTGATGGCAGTGTAAACCAGGGCTTCCCAAACCATCTGTGGTGGAGGACCAGCTTTGTGTTTTTCCCTTTTCTAATACATTATGAACTGACGCTTTTAGAAAATAGAATAAAAATGAATTACTAGAGAAATTAAATTTTAGAAAAACATACAAAATGCAAGCCCCAATTTCTAATTAGTTCAACAGACATAAATTAGCTCTGTCAAATTGCTGTGAAAGTTTCAAATGCTTGCTCTCACTTTCTGTTCTTAACCTCATTGGAGACCTGTTGTCAACAGTTTACCCAATGGCCCCACTCCACGAGCTACACTGCATAGCTGTAGTCTCTACTCTGTAGAGAACAGATTAGAGGGACAGAGGCCAGTTTGCAGTATTTCGAAAGGAAGAGAGAGTGTCTGAGGGCACCGTCTAAGGCAGGGGCAAGGATGTGAAAAGGAGAGGACAATTAACATGCTTGGTCTTACATCAGCCATTTTGAATTACGCCTAAAAGAATACTCTCTTGATATTTTCTTTGTTTTCTATCTTATACTACAGAACTTAAAAAAAAATTCCCAATCAGATGTCTATTCTGTTTTTTTAAAATGCTACACAGTTTCCATTAAGTTTTTCACAGACATTTTACACCTTTTTTTCTCTAAACATCAAAGAAAGAAAATGAACCAGTGTACTTTTGACTTGCCTTTCTCTAAAATGATGAATATTATGCATTTTAACTTTCTCCCTCCCTCCGTTTTTCACATCTTGACTTTGCTCACATAATTTAGGAGTTTAGACCTAAGCTTTATTATTAATAAATAATATGTTCTCATTCAATAATTGCTTTTGATATTTTGTAACCATATTGATAACATTTATTTAGATAACACTCCATGTTTAACAGGGTTTAATGTTTTTACTATTGGTTCTTTCATGGCAAACCTTTTTTTTTTTATGGAGTGCATGATTTTGAATCACCTCTTGGGATGACTAATGAAAGCCTTTAAGTAAAATTTTCAGGACAACTAGTAGTGTGTGTGGTATGAGAAGGGAGAAAGCAGCCCGTGACTTCTAGAAGCTGGCCTGGCATCACAGCTGGCCTTCAGTGTTCTCCTGATGAATGTCAACTATTTCTCAGCACATCAATATACAACAAGACCACTCTGACCTTGAGGGATCAAGACAAAGACAAGACCACTTCACCATTACGTCTGAACACAGACAAAACATGAACGTTGTCCAAGCCACACAACTGACCAAACATCTTCCCACCCCAACCCATCCTGGCTAATAAGAGTGACTGCTGCTTCTTTACTAATTGCGGATTTAGCCTTCATCTAGTCTTCGCTCCTTGTAGATAAGATTTATTAAGATACCCAATTATAGCATTACCCCTATTTCCTGACAGCATCCAATTCAGCACAAAGTCCAGCATCCCAAAAGCACTTAACAAAGCCTAAATCCTATAGAGGAAGTCCTGGGTTAGGAAGTCTGGCTTACAGACAACTTGTACTTGTCCTTTAATGTTATGTAAATTTGCCCTCACTTGGAAACCATTGAATCAACCCCTACTTGCTATGAATGCTTCATCACAATTACCTTCACTTGCCGCATGTGCAGCTTTTAAATCATTGAAAAGACTTTTTTGCCTTTTCTTGGCACTAAAGTCAGGCTGAATAAGAACCTTATGCCCCTGTGCCAACTTACCTACAAATTTGACTTAAAGGCACAGTTAGGAACGGATCTCCTTTGTAACCCAGGGACTGCCTTAATAAGTTATTTCTAATACTCTCTTTCACCTTACTTATTCAATCTATATGCTGAACAAATAATCTGAGAAATTGGACTATATGAAGAGGGGCATAGCATCAGGATTGGAGGAGGAGTTATTAACAATGTGCTATTTGCCGATGACACATGACTTTTTTTGCCGAACTTGAAGCACTTACTGATGAAGATCAAAGACTACAGCCTTCAGTATGGATTACACCTGAGCATAAAGACAACAAAAATCTTCACAACTGGACCAATAAACAATATCATGATAAATGGTAAAGAAATTGAAATCGTCGAGGATTTCATTCTTCCTGGATCAACAATCAATGCCCATGAGAGAGCAGTCAAGATATCAAATGACATATTGCATTGGGCACATCTGTTGCAAAAGTCCTCTTTAAAGTGTTAAAAAGCAAAGATATCACTTTGAGGACTAAGGTGTGCCTGACCAGGCCATGGTATTTTCAATCACCTCATATGCATGCAAAAGCTGGACAATGAAAAAGGAAGACTGAAGAAGAATTGATGCATTCCAATTATGGTGTTGGTGAAGAATATTGAATATACCATGGACTGGCAGAAGAACGAACAAATCTGTCTTGGAGGAAGTACAGCCAGAATGCTACTAGGAGGGGAGGATGGTGAGACTTTGTCTCACATACTTTGGTCATGTCATTAGGAGGAACCAATTGCTGGAGAAAGACATCATGCTTGGTAATGTAGAGGGTCAGCAAAAAAAAGGGAGATTCTCAATGAGATAGATTGACACAGTGGCTACAACAATGGGCTCAAACATAGCAACGATTGTGAGGATGGTGCAGGACTGGGCAGCATTTCGTTCTGTTGTACATAGGGTTGCTATGAGTCAGAGCCATCTTGACAGCACCTAACAACAACAAACAATACCCTATTGGCATCCCTGGGTACCACAAACAGTTAACAGTGCTTGGCTGCTAACCGAAATGTTGGAGGTTCAAGTTCAGCCAGAGGCACTGGTGATCTACTTCTGAAAAATCAGCCATTGAAAATCCTATGAAAATCCTACACTGGCATACGTGGGGTTGCCATGAGTTAGAGTCGACTTGATGGTAACAGGTTTGGTCTGTTTGTTTTTTAAAATATCCTCTCACTGAGATGTCACATGGTTGTCCAGAGTGTGAATTCTTCCTCACTGAAATGCGTACTAAACTCAACTTGTTCAACAACAGGCATGTTCCTAGTGGTCTAAGGTTGGAGGACATTGACAGGTAGAAAGCTTTCATGGTCCCAATTACTGGTCTCCTTGTATCCATCTCCTTTGCCCAGGAACTTGGTAGTCCCGACCCATCTGTCTCTGGCTTAGCCATGTGACTTGCTCTGACCAATGGAACAGGAGCAAAAGATGCAAGCAGAGACTGGAAAGCACACACTTGGGCCCTCTCTCTCTTTTGAATTCCTGCTGCCACCAAGGGAACAAGCTGGCGTGATGGAAGGTGAAATGCATGAAGATCAGTCGAGTTGACCCAATTGTCCAGCCAAGGCCGTGGACGTGAGGTAGCTGAGCTTTCTCAGATCTGCAGAGCCGCCCAGTCAACCCATAATCTTGGGAAGAAAAATAAATGTTTATTGTTGTAGCTCACTGAGGTTTTGTAGCATTATTGTGGCAATAGATAACGGGTACGGTTTACTGTCTAAGAATATATTTCTGTTGACAACCTATTGGTAGGGAATTATTGGCTCATACACTTTGCTTCAAAGCTTTAAAGATTTGCTCCATTGTTTTCTAGTGCTAAGATTTGATTTGTGCTTCTGGTTAAATTGTAATTTTTTTTCTTGGTATCATCAGTTATAATTTGGATCTCTGATCTCCATCCTATTTATCCGTTTCTTCTTCATCTTTTTAATCCTTCACTGCATATCTCATGTTCTTGAACTCTTTCCTGTTTTTCAGTCAGCTCCATTTTTTATCTAGGCCAAAGTTTAGCCTCTTTTCTTCTCATATCTTCTTTCAATGCTTGTTTCATAGGTTCTACACCTTCTTAAATTATTTTGAACATATACTATTCTTCTCTTACCTGTAATAGCTCTTTTTCGAAATACATGCTATTTCGCTGCATTCTCAGAGCAACACTTTCCTTACCCAGTGATGCAGAACTTGACAGTTTTTGTCTTTTACACACACCACACATACGCACATACATATGCACATGAGTGTACATATACATATGTATGTATATACCTAGCTATGTATATATTTTATATATATATATATATATGTGTGTGTATATGTATATATGTATCTATGGGAGCCCTGGTAGTGCAATGGTTAAGCACTGAGCTGCTAACCGATAGGTTGGTGCTTCAAACCCATCCATCCACTTCACAGGAGAAAGAACTGGCAATCTGCTCCCATAAAGATTAAAAAACAGACAAGCAAACCTGATACCATCAACTTGATTCCAACTCAGAGCGACCCTGTAGGACAGAGTAGAGCTACCCCCGTGGAGTTTCTTAGGCTGTAATCTTTAAGGAAGCAGACTGCCACATCTTTCTCCACAGAGTGGCTGGTGGGTTCAAACCACGGACCTTTTGGTTAGCAGCTAAGTGCTTAACCACTGCCCCATCAGGGCTCCTTCTGTAATGATTACAGCCATGAGTCAGAATCACTTTGAAGGCACCTAACTTCAACAACAACTATATATACACATATACACTATATATATATGTATATATAATTTCTGTTTATTTGTCCCAGTCTGAGGAGAGATATAATAAGTCCTGGAATTTTCAAACAGCTGGATATGTGGGTTCTCCTGCATCCTGTTGTCTTCCACCTAGCTGATGACACCATCTTCCTTGTGTCAAGTTCTCTCAAGCTGGAGGGTGAGTGGACATGCACAGCTCCTAGCCAAATTTCTGACGTCTTGCAGATACTTCCCTGAAAAAGTTGTCCTGGATTGTTATCTGCTCTCTTTTCTTTTCTGACTACAATGAAAAACCTTATTTCTTAGTTAGTAATCTGAAGCAATGTGTACTTCTTACATCAGAAGCTGTGCTTCAGAAAATACTCTTTTCAGTTCTCATGGTTTCTCTGGAACTGCCTAAAATCCCTGGAAGCAATGCCCCATTTCCTGTTTCCCTCTGCTTGGGGCCAATGGCGTTACCATCTCCAAATGGATACAGGGTCGTGCTATCTAATACAGTAACCACTAGGTCCCTGTGGCTATCGAGCGCTCAACACATGGCTAATCCAAATTGACATGTGCTGTAAATGTAAAATACACACCAGATTTCTAAGACAGAGTATGAAAAAAAGAATATAAAATGCTCCATCAATAATTTAAAAATATCAATTGCATGTTGAAATGATAACAGTTTAGATTATTATTTTACATACAATACGCTATTAAAATTAATTTTACCTGTTTCTTTATATATTTTTTAAATATGGCTACCAGAAAATTTAGGTCCCTGGGTGGTGTAAATGGTTTGCACTCAACTACTAACCTAAAGCTTGGCAGTTTGAACCCTCCCAGCAGCTCCGTGGAAGAAAGCCCTGGCAATCTGCTTCTATAAAGATCACAGCCAAGAAAACCCTATGGAGCAGTTCTACTCCATAACACAGGGGCTGCATAGAGTCAGAATGGACTTGATGGGATAGATTACTGGAAACTTTAAAATTATTCATGTCATATGTGTTGTATTTCTATTGGACAGTGCTGATATAAAACAAAACCAAACCCGTTGCCGTTGAGTCGATTCCGACTCACAGTGACCCGATAGGAGAGAATAGAACAGCCCCATGTGGTTTCCAAGAAGCGCCTGGTGGATTCGAACTGCCGACCATTTGGTTAGCAGCCATAGTGCTTAACCGCTGTGCCACCAGGGTTTCCTGTGCTGATATAGAGAGATACTAATACAGAATGGGGCAACGATCTATGGCTGTGTCTCTGGCATGAGAATACAAAGGGGAGGTTGGCGGAATCCTCTGCCCATATTTTTTCTGTCTTCTTTGCTATATTATTTCAAAGGTCAAAGCAAGTAAGAAAGGCCACCAATAGCCTTTTACTTAAGGCCCTTGTATCAGGTAATTTTACTGTGTAGCAACCCACCCAGAAGGTTAGTGGCATATGACAATATGCATGTCTCACACATTGGAGAGTCAGCCTGGTTACACTTGGACAGAGCACCTTTGCTGGGACGTCTCTGCTCCACATGTCTCTCATCCTCCAGCAGGCTAGCTTGGGCATGGCAATGGCAGAGGAGCAAGAATTGCGAACTTGATCTCAAAGGCACTTCTCAAGCTTCTGTTTGCATCACATTTGCTAACATCCCACTGGCCAAAGCAAATCACCTAGGAAGCTCTGAATCAGAGTAGAGGGGCCCTACAAAGTTACATGGCCGAGAGTGTGGTTGCAGAAAGAGATGAGGAACAGGGACCCAACCTCCATTGTGAATAGAGGGAATTCCTCCCAAAGTTTGGAGAGGTACTGATATATCTAGTGACATCTCAGTTTCACATCAGTGGGAAGGGAGGTGCTTCCATGACTTGAAAGCCTCTCGTGTTTATCAAGAAGTATATTTTTAAGTCCCCCTTAAACTGCTTTTGGAACAAGCTGTATCATTGTACAAATAACAGAAAATATCCCAATCTCATTTTTAGAGAAAGGTTGCAAGAGATTTTCTTGTGATTTTTAAGATAGTAAAGGTAATTTTTCATTACTAATATTATTGTTATCATTTACCACATGGAAAAAGCAGCATTGCATGTGTTACTAAAAGCAAAAAAACCCCAAAAAACTGGAATTGACCTGGCAGTGTCTGTTTGCTCACACAGGGATGAGCTGATGCATTTGGAACAAGGATAATCATTTCTTATTGGAGCAGCCAGCTGGATAGAAGGAAATATTCAGGCCAAATGTTTGCTTTCAGTCAATTTGGCCATATTGAGAAGGGGTTACCAGCTAAAACATTTACCATCAATTGTGGAAGATGATATGAACTGTGGAATCATTTTGTTTGGAGCTAGGCAGAAAGGATTTGCATCCCGACTTTGCAACTCACTAGCTGTATGATCTTGAACAAGTTTCTTCCCGTCTGCGAGCCTCATTCCTTCATTTATAAAATGGGGCTAATGACTTTCCACTCTCCAGGGCAGCTGAAAGGATTACCTGAGAGAGCATAGCATTTAACAGAAGACATGCTCAGAAAGCAGTAGCTATATTCTAATATTCTATATGGGACCGTTTTGGGGATTTCCTAATTACTCCAACTCACTGGGGGTCATTTTAGCACAGCTGAAATGTTTTCTAGTCACAGCTCTTCTACTCATTTGTTTGTACATTAATTTATTTATGCATTCATTTATTTACTCATTCACTCATTCAACAAACATTTACTTGTGGTTCATAGATTGAGTTCTCAGGAGCAGAGAGTGAGATGGAGGTTGGGGAACAAAATGTTTATTAGGGACCAACACCTTTGAAGGTAAGGGGGAGGAAGCAGAATTGTGCAGAGGGAAAAGTCAAACTGAGATACAGGACAGAGACATGGGCAGCTGATGGAGAAATCTGAGTAGGTATTGCTGGCTGGAGTTGTCCTGTGGTACACCAACCTGAAATGTCTGGTCCTTATGCCCCTGCCTTGCTCAGTCACAGGATTCAGGCTGCCCTGGAAAGACATGGCCTCAGACGAGGTAAGGCTCAGCTGAGGCCGACCCTGCAGGAACTGAAGGCTGCATGCAGACGGGTAGCAGGTTCTTCCTTGAAGGGAGTATCTGTGCTGCATGCATCTGCGTGCCCACCAGTGGTGGCCACTATGGGCCAGACCCTGTACTAAGCCCTAGGGCTGCAGTGCTAAACAGAGGAGACAAATACCCTCACCCCGTGGAGCTAATATGGAGAAAATAGGGAGAGTGTCTAGGCTGGTTTTGAGAATTTTCAGTTGTCGTATTTCATGGGAGCAACCTTCTTTAGATAGATTGCCTCGCCGTGAAGTTGGGAGAACAGACTAACGTCCTCAGTTGTTACTCAGGTGAGGAAGAAAGCATTGGATATCTGTTTATGGAACAGATTCTGGGCTGTCTTGAATCTTCCATTCATTTTCTGCTGATTCCATCAGTTTAACAAGGGCTGATTATCTACCTTGTGCCAGATTCAGTGCTAGGTGCTGGAGTACAAGGGTGAACAGTGTACAGTCTCATGGGGAGGCAGACACGTAAAGATAACTTCAACATAAGGCAAGACTTTATGTGCTAGAGATACATAGAGATTATTCAAGAAACTCAGAGATAGCGTGACTTCCCATGGCCTGGGGGTGAGGGAGGGGGCGCTTCTTGAAGGAGAAGACAGCTGAACAGAGACTAGAAGGAGGAATATGTGTTGGCCAGATAAATAGATGTCCTCTCTTAAGAATTTTTCTTATTAAAAAAAGAAGAAAAGGAAGATGAATCAGAAGTCTTAAATCTTAAATCTCAAGTCTTTTCTATAAATATAGAGAGTCAACATGCCGAGACAATCAAGGACATTTAATGGAACAAATGGACTTTTATATTCTTAAGTGAGGGCTCTCACGAAGAAGCTTTCTTTCATTTTAAACATTGAGAGCTTAAAAGGTATTTCTGTGGGCCAGGAAAGCCTCACGTTGGATGCTGATAATGTTGGTTTTTTGTAAATGATTTCACTCTGTGTTAAACTGCAATCATGCCTCTAAGAGGCTATCCATTAAAAAAAAAAAAAAAATCTGTGCACTCCTCACAGTTTTGTGGTGCACAGGCACCTGATTTGAGTTCTGTTGAGCTGTGTCTCCTTACCCCCAGCATTGTGGGGGCCCTGAAGGAAGCTGAAGGAAAGCATATGAGTGTAAATGTGTGAGCCCATTGTTCAAACGACAAGGTTCCTTCTCTCTCAGCCTGCATTGCTCTCAATGCCCTTGATGCTTGGGTCACAATAATTAGGATTCCAAAAACTGGGGAGCCCTGGTGGCACAGTGGTTAAGAGCTCTGCTGCTAACCAAAAAGGTTGGCAGTTGGAATCCACCAGCTGCCCCTTGGAAACCCTGTGGGGCAGTTCTACTCTGTCCTGTAGGGTCGCTGTGAGTCGGAATCGACTCCAGGGCAGTGGGTTTCATAGATGTGTGTTAGATA
Organism: Trichechus manatus latirostris; assembly: GCF_000243295.1. Taxonomy (NCBI): domain Eukaryota; kingdom Metazoa; phylum Chordata; class Mammalia; order Sirenia; family Trichechidae; genus Trichechus; species Trichechus manatus. The sequence goes on from NW_004443985.1 coordinate 8,248,068, forward strand.
GAGTCCACATCTTCTCCTCCAAATTTTAGAGATGGTCATCAAGATCCATGTGCCAAGACATATTTGCTAATACAAAAGCTAGAAAACTATAGAGTCAAAAGGTCTATGTATTTACAAACCTGATGAGTATCAGACTGAAACAGTAACTTCTCCAGAACTTCCACATTGGTTAGCAGGGTTTCTGTAACGATGGCTCCAGTACGAGGGAATATCAAGTGTGGAAGCAGTTGAGATTTCAGCACACCAGGCCTAATTTTAACTACAACATGCATTGAGAATCTGCTTAGAGTGAGGTGTGGCCATGTGTAACCCAGAAATCCAGTGGGTTCACCCTTCCCCTTGGGCTCTAGAGAAGATGGACTCACTCCTCATTCCTCATTGTGTAGGAAGTCCAATGCTCCCCCCAGGATTTCTGTATCTTCTTATGGCTTTGCATTTCTCCTGGTCATCTCTGACTCCTAGGCTGGCTTTTGCTGAGTCCTCATTCTCTGTTTGTCTTCTTGTTCTATATCAGCCTTGGTGTCAACCCAAATGAGGGTCAGTGACCATTTCTTCTTGAGTGTCTTCCTGTCCCTTTCCTCCCAAATATCCCACACATTAACTGTGTGATTGCTTTTAGTGTAGATTTGATGTGGTATAGCCAAAATACTTAAAATACAATATTGTGTTTCTCTATTAAACTAGACTCTGAACCATTTCTGCTGTTGGGGTTCCAGACACCCCGCTATAGCAGAGGCTCTTCTTTCTTTCCATCTCTCTCTAGTCGTTTTTCCTTTCTCATCTGCTTTTCCCACCCTGAGACTGCTGTTCATTTTTTGTGGAGAGTAGTTTTCTATGTCTTTATTGTTTCCTTCCAGCGTAGAAGGTCTCAACTTTGGCTGCACATTTGAAAATACTAAGGCCTATGCACAACCCTATAGAGTCGCTATGAGTTGGAATCAACTCGATGGCAATGGATTTTTTTGTTTGTTTGTTTAGGTACGACCTTAAAGCTTCTAATTTAATTGGTTTGGAGTGGGCCCAGACATAGACCTTTTTTAAAAAGGCACCCCTAGGTGTTTTAAAATATGCAGCCAGGTTTGAGAATCACTATAAATCTAACCCATGTCTTCAGAGATTCAACCAGCCTTAGAGAAATTCTACCACCAGGTAGGGGGAGGAAATTCCTGTTTCTCCAGCTCTAGAAAAATCTTCGTCTGCTAATATCAGGCCTATGTTGTTTTTTCACCAAAGTGTCTGCTCATGTCCAAAGCCCAGAAACTCCTAATTTATTCTGAGAAACAAGAGCTAACTTTCTTTTTTTTAATTTTATTGTGCTTTATTTATTTATTTTTAATGTACTTTAGATGAAGGTTTATAGAGTAAACTAGTTTCTCATGAAACAATTAATACACGTATTGTTTTGTGACATTGGTTGCCAACCCCATAACATGTCAACACTCTCCCCTTCTCGACCTTGGATTCCCTATTACCAGCTTTCTTGTCCCCTCCTGCCTTCTAGTCCTTGCCCCTGGGCTGGTGTGCCCATTTAGTCTTGTTTTGTTTTATGGGCCTGTCTAATTTTTGGCTGAAGGGTGAACCTCAGGAGTGACTTCATTACTGAGCTAAAAGAATGTCCGGGGGCCCTACTTTCGGGGTTTCTCCAGTCTCTGTTAGACCGGTAAGTCTGGTCGTTTTTGTTTTTTTTTGTGAGTTAGAATTTTGTTCTACATTTTTCTCCAGCTCTGTCCAGGACCCTCTGTTCTGATCCCTGTCAGAGCAGTTTGTGGTGGTAGTCGGGCACCACCTAGTTGTGCTGGACTCAGTCTGATGGAGGCTGTGGTACTTGTGATCCGTTAGTCCTTTGGACTAATCTTTCCCTTGTGTCTTTGGTTTTCTTCATTCTCCCTGCTCCCGAAGGGGTGAGACCAGTGGAGTATCTTAGATGGCCGCTCATGAGCTTTTTAGACCTCAGGCACTACTCACCAAAGTAGAATGTAGAACGTTTTCTTTATAAACTATGTTGTGCCAGTGAGTCACAATAGCTAACTTTTATTGAGTACTTACTACCTGCCAGGCAGGCTGAGACATACAGAGGTTATGTAACTTGGCCAAAATCACACAGTTAGTAAGAGCAAAGCCAGGTTCAAACCCAGGCTCACGTCTCAAACTCCAATGAACACAAAAGTCACCTGAGGATCTAGTGAAAATACAGATTCCCATTCAGCATGTCTTGGGTGCGTTGTCCTGAGAGCTCGCATTTCTGACAATCTCAGGGAGGGGGTTGGCCGTGCCTAGTCTGGTCACAGATCGAGAAGTGCATCCTGCCTTACTGTTTTTCCTATTTAAAACAGGTAGGGGCTTCGGAAAATGGCTAACATACTTCTTGTGATCCTGGAATTTTTCTTCCAGAGCATAGTGGGCTGGGGGACCGTCTTAGTCATCTAGTTCTGCTATAACAGAAATACCACAAGTGGATGGCTTTAACAAACGGAAATTTATTTTCTCACAGTACTGGGCTACAAGTCCAAATTCAGGGCATCAGCTCCAGGGTAAGCCTTTCTTTCTCTGTTGGCTCTGGAGGAAGGTCCTTTTCATCAGTCTTCCCCTGGACTAGGAGTTTCTTTGCACAGGAACCCTGGGTCCAAAGGACGCGCTCTGCTCCCGGTACTTCTTTCTTGGTGGTATGAGGTCCCCATTCTCTGCTTGCTTCCCTTTCTTTTTATCTCTCATAAGATAAAAGGTGGTGCAGGCCACACTCCAGGGAAACTCCCTTTACATTGGATCAGGGATGTGATGTTAGTAAGGGTGTTACAATCCCACCCTAATCTTCTTTAACATAAAACTGCAATCACAAAATGGAGGACAACCACACAGTACTGGAAATCATGGCCTAACCAAGTTGACACATAATTCTGGGGAACACAGTTCAATCCATTACAGGGGCCCTCAGGTCCAGAGATGGAGGACTGCTAAAAGGCCAAAACCAAAACCAAACCCATTGCCTATGAGTCAATTCTGACTTATAGCGACCCTACAGGACAGAGTAGAACTGCCCCATAGGATTTCTGAGGAGTGGCTGGTGGATTTGAACTGCCTACCTTTTGGTTAACACCGAGCTCTTAACCACTGCACCACCAGGGCTCCTCTAAAAAGTCAAAGATTCCATTTAACATTAATTAATAAATTAAAAAGCAACCATTACTCAGATATTTAAAAAAAAGTCTTCCTCTAGGAAGGGACAGGAAAGATTTCCAGAGGTAAGATGATTTAGTGTTGAAAGAGGTAGGACGTTGGATGTTGAATAGTGACAGCTGATGTCATAAATTCTGCCCTTTTGTCCCTCCTTTGGTCAATTTAGCAAGAAATCTACTTTGGCCTATGTTATGGATTGAATTGTGTCCCCCCACAAAATGTGTGTCAACTTGCCTAGGCCATGATTCCCAGTATTGTGTGGTGATCCACCATTTTGTGATCTGATGTGATTATCCTTTGTGTTGGAAATCCTTATCTCTGCCTGTGGTTAATAAGGCAAGATTAGATTATGTTAAAGAGGTTTAAGGTGGGATGTAACACCTTTACTCAGGTCACACCCCTGATCCACTGTAAAGGGAGTTTCCCTGGGGTGTGTCCTGTGTGTTATAAGATAAAAGGAAAGAGAAGCAAGCAGAGAGGAGAGGGACCTCATGCCACCAAGAAAGAAGCACTGGGAGTGGAGTGAGTCCTTGCTCTGAGAACCTCCTAGACAAGGGCAAGATTGATGACAAAGACCTTCCTTCAGAGCTGACAGAGACAGAAAGCCTTCCTCTGGAGCTAGCGCCCTGAATTTGGATTTCTAGCCTCCTAAACTGTGAGAGAATAAACTTAGGTTGTTAAAGCCATCCACTTGTGGTGTTTCTGTTATAGCAGCACTAGTTGACTAAGACAGCCATCCCCAAGCTTGTATGAAATGCAAACTGCAAGGGGAATTTAAAGACAGCTCCCAACAGCTGCATATCATTTCCAGGGAGGCACCTTTACTGAAGGCGATTTCTTTGACAATGATTTTTTTTAAGTTGGAGTTCCTCATATTGGGTTCAAATTTGCTGAAGCTCTGTGACTAGAGCAAGGGATGACTGGTGTTTGGGGAGAGCCTTTTATCACTGAAGGCTGCTGCCGCGGGGAGAAAGGACAGGCGCACCCCCACAAGGCAGAGCACAGAGTACGGAAACGCTGTCATTACGGGAATGGCGAACCTCTGATATCCCCCTGAAAGCAACTGTCGTTGAGCGCGTTGTACCCTACATGGAATACTTAATTACAGAGGAAAGTTATGGGTTCCAGTTGACAGAATAATCTAATCAATATTGCTTACTCCAAACTCTAATTTACTTGTCTTCCAACTCATTAAATTTGAAATATTATCGATCTTCGAGTAGATGGCTTAGAGGATAAATAAGTACATTTTGTCTTAGGGACTTTGGTTTGAGTTGGATCAGCGGACTTGCAGGCGAGAAAGCTAAACATCTCTTCATTAGACAGTTTGTGGAATAACCATACTAGACAGACTCCACTGATGCAGATATTTGCCAGGGCCTGGTATGCCCCAGGAACTCAGGTTGAATGGGCCCTTCTCCTGTTTCTGAAGAAGGTATCCTGATGGCAGGGGATAGTGAATTGTATAACTTGGAGGGACCCTCCTTAAGAGCATGAACTTCTCTGAAATGTAATTTGTATTTTACAAATCAAAAGAAACCATGAACCTTCTTTTCCTCCTGTGCTAGAAACCATCTCTCTCAGTTTTCAGAAACCTATTCTGTCTTTTCTCCTCAATAGTCTGGTTCAGATTCTGTTCTTACAGGATGAAAGTGATCCTCCACAGAAAAGTCTCTAACACAGCCTTCAGCTTAGGCTGTAATCTCAGAAGCCAATGGCAAGCTTTAACCAGTTTGCCCCTCCACGTGCTGAGGGTGACGGGTGGATTGGTGTGAAGGCAGGCACCGTCGAATGAATTAAATTTGTGCTGTTTTTCACTTTCTCAGGTGGCACATTTTAAATTTAATTTTTTGAATAGGTGCCTTTTGACGTGATTCAAAAACCTAAAGTTATAAAAAGGTACCCAGTGAATATTCTTCACTCCTTCCCTCCCTTTCTCTCATTTGCCTCATTCCCTCGCCTCCCAACAGAATACCACTGTTTTTCATTTCTTTTGTATCCTGCTATAGCTGCTTCAGAGCCCTGGTGGCACAGTGGTTAAGTGCTCGGCTGCTAACCAAAAGGTGGACAAGTCTACTCTGTCCTATAGGGTCGCTATGAGTTGGAATTGACTCAATGGCAACGGATTTTTTTTTTTTAATAGTTGCATTATATATATTTAAGCAAAAAGAAATATAGGTTCTAATTTTCTCCTATTTTTATAAAAGGTAACATACACACTGTTCTGCACTTTTTTTTTTTTTAACTCACTGGCATATTTGGGGGATTTTTTCTTATCAGTACATAGAGAATATCCCCCCCTTTCTTTTTTTAAAGAGCCAGATAGCGTTCCATCACGTGGGATTGGTGGGCATTTGAATCCTTTCAAATATTTTGCTATTACAGACACCACCCCAGTGAATAACCCTGCACAGAGGTACACAAGTGCAAAATGGCTTTGTACATGAGTCGTTTTGGAATTGTGCAAGTATATACTGAATTCCCCCGAGTGGAAAGCTGGGTCAAGGGATGTATATAGTTATTGCCAAATTTCCCTCCATAGGCGTTTGCCTAGTTACCCTCCCACCAGCAAAGCTTGGGAAGCTGAAGCTGGCAGCTTTAATCCTCCTTGGCAAGTGCTCACATTTCTAGGTCAGAGACTGTACTAGTCAGGGTTGCTAACAACAGGAAGAGAGTCCAATTAACTTAAGCCAGAAAGAGGTTATTGGAATCAGCTGCAAAACTGGAACACAGGCTTTGGGGAGACAAGAGAAGCAGAGAACAGCCAAAGGTCTGCCAGGGGAACAGTCTCTTGAGGACTTTGTCTCTTTACCTATGACCACGGGACATCTCTGTGGTGCCAGAGGACCCCGATCCCCAACTTTGCCCACCTTGCACTGCATGCAATCTCTAAGTGACCTTGGTTGCATGTACCTCAGGTACAGCCATCATGTGCTCGGCTGCCAACCAAAAGGTTGGAGGTTTGAGTCTACCCAGAGGCACCTTGAAAGAATGGCCTGGTGATCTGTTTCTGAAAATTAGCCAGTGAAAACCCTATGGAGCACAATAGTCCAGTCTGCGACCAGTTGTGGAGATGGTGCAGGACTGGGCAGAGTTTGTTCCATTGTGCATGGGGTCCCCCTGAGTCAGGAGCCAACTCAAGGGCAGCTAACAACACTGAGCACCTCTGTGGTGCCAGCGGACCCTGACCCCCAACTTTGCCCTCTGCGCACTGCATACAGTCTCTGAGTAACCTCGCGCCTTGGTCTCATGTCCACCATGGTGGTGAAATTGGACCTAATTTGACTTTCATGGGATTGTAAGAGGGGAAGAGAGGGGAAGGAAGCTCTGTAAACCTCTTTCGGGGTTCCTGGCAAGCAGGAAAGATTTTTCAGATTCAAATCCACCAGTTGCTCCTTGGAAACCCTATGGGGCAGTTCTACTCGGTCCTATAGGGTCGCTATGAGTCAGAATGGACTCAACGGCAACAGGTAGGCAGAAGAAGCAATGTCTACTACAAAGACCAGTCCACTTCTTCATCTTTCTTACAATTGGGGTCCATCGAAAGTTATTTTCTTGGATTATTCAGGTGTCTTTATGCTTAGAAGCTCTTCTGGCTTGCAGAGTGGGATTGGAGCTGGTATCTGCCTCTGTGCCCAGGAGGGGGTGAATGGACCCTTGCAGGACTCAGTCAGTGAGTTTGCCTCATATCTTGATTACCTTCCGCATGCTAAGGAAGCACAAAACTTGGCCAAGGATCCCGAGCCAGGATTCTTCCGTCTAATTCTGCTCCAGCTCTTCTGATGGGTTGCTCAGCCTTGGGCAAGCCGTTCTTCTTAAGCCTGTTTGCTCATCCATGAAGCAGGGATGATAATATTGACCTGCTTTCCCAGATTGTTGCAGGGGTTGATTAACTGATAGCTGCAAAGAAATCTGGAAATACTTTAGAACTCCCCCAAACCTTTGTCTCTGAGCCTGCTTTCCCTACAGCCCTCCTGCCGCTTGGCGTGTAATTTGGGTTGGTGATCGGAAAGGAACCGAGCGGGGACCGTGGCACAAACATGACTCACTTGGCATATAAAGAGACAGCAAGCCTGAGCCAACGATGAAGGAAGGTAGTTAGCAGTTAGCAACTGTCGTTAAGGGTTCCGTGGTGCCCCACCGCCACGGGTCGTGTGATCAGGGATCACAAAAGCACAGATGCCCGAGTCCTAACTGAGGTTGTCATCGTCATACATAAATAAATGAGAGCCTAGTCCTTGACACTGGTGGTACGAATGTCTTATACTGAACGGCTGTTACACGGTGTCTCTGATATTAATCACGCACTCCCTTCAATGGGGTGAACTTAAGGTGAGAATGTCTTGCCCTGGTTCCAGCAACTGAGGACTAGTTAGCACCACGGAGTGTGTATGTGTGTCCTTTGGGGAGGGAGAAGCTTTGATTCTCCTCGTTATTACAATCACAACAATAACACTTCAACATCACATGAGGGGTTACAAAACATTTTGCATTTGTGATGTCCGTTAAGCCTCAGCAATGCTGGAAGGCAGGCAAAACGATTATCCCCACTTACCAGAGGGAAAGGAGCCCCTAGGTGGCACAGACGGTTAAGTGCTCGACTACTAGGCTGAAAGGATGGTGGTCTGGAAACCACCCAGAGGCACCCCGAAAGAAAGGCCTGGTGAGCTGCTTCTGAAATGTCACAGCCATGAAAATCCTAGGGAGCACAGTTCTACCCTGCAATACGTGGAGTTACCATGAGTCAGAATCAACTCGATGGCAATGGGTTTACTGGACCAGTCTATGATCATATAGCTAGAATCTGAAATCTTTTGCTCAGCAAGCACAGAACTCACTGTATTATATTGCTCTCTTTCTTAAATTACATGATGGATAACTGTCTCTAGTTCTCTCCTTTGACATCGAATTGAATCGACTCAGAAGTGTAAAAATATTCACAACCATCCTTGATTAAATGCTCACCATATGCCACATGAAGGAGCCCTGGTGGCACAGTGGTTAAAGCACTTGGCTGCTAATCAAAAAGTCAGCAGTTTGAACCCTCCAGCTGCTCTGCAGGAGAAAGATGTGGCAGTCTGCTTCCGTAAAGATTTACAGCCTTGGAAACCCTACAGGGGCCGTTCTGCTCTGTCCTACAGGGTCGCTATGAGTCGAAATTGACTCGACGGCAGTGGGTTTGGTTTGGTTTGATATGCCACATACTGTGCTAAACGCTTTACAGACAGAATATCACTTTATCCTCACTCAACTCTGCTAGGTAGGTATCTTTGTGCAGCTTTAGAGATAAACAAACTGAAGTTCAGGTTAATAACTTGCCCAAGGACACACAGATAGTCCAAGCATTCTAGTGCTGTTCTGCCCTACCAGCTGAGAGAATGATACCACAGTACAGGGCAGAGGACTGCCTTTTCATGGATGGGGAAAGGGGAAGCTGCCTCTGACCTCTAGAGTCCAGGGTTGTTTTCGTTCACCTCACTGACAGAGAACTTATTTCTCTAGTTTGTCAGTGTGGTGTTCTGTGGTGGCTTGTGTGTTGCTGTGATGCTGGAAGCTATGCCATAGGTATTTCAAATACCAGTAGGGTCACCTGTGGTGGACAGATTTCAGTGGAGCTTCCAAAGTAAGTGGACTAGAAAAAGGTCTGGCCATCTACTTCCCAAAATTAGCCAATGAAAACCCTATGGAGCACAACAGAATATTGTCCGATATAGTGCTGGAAGGTGAGCCGCCTAGGTTGGAAGGCACTCAGAATACACAGTGCTACGATAGACTTGAGCACGCCGACAAGCGCGGGTAACGTTTCATTCTGTTGGACACAGGGTCGAAGCCAGCTCAACGGGCAGCTGACAACAACAGGAGGGGTGCAGGTTGCTGGGGACCTCGGAGAGGAGCAACGGAAAATTTCACAAGTGTATGGCAGAACATCCGCCGTTCAGGCTCTCAGGCTCCTGTCTTGGTCCTGCTGCTGCTGCTATTTCTGCAGTGTATCCCCACCCCGCGCCACCCCATCTCCACCTGTGAGTCAGACACACCTGGGGCCTGGACTCGCATCCTCAAGATGTCGCCGCAGGTTTCAGCCACGGCTGGGCGGGCAGTTCAGAGCGAGCTTCCTGTTTCACTCCCAGCCCACAATGTTTCCCTTTAAGCACTTGCCCCAGGTCTTGGCTTTCTTCAGCCTTTGCTTTTTGCCCAGGGATGCCTTGGGGAGTTGAGCAGGCCCCCACATCTTTGGAGAGGGGCTGGCTGGGCAATGTTCCGGCATCCCTTCCTCTGGGAACACCATTCTCAGAGCCATCTGCACCTCTCTCAGAAGTCCCGTGGAACTGAGTCCTGCTGTCTGCAGTGGCAACTCCAGTAGTGAATTCTTATTTTGCCTTTTCTTCCTGCCCTGTCTCACCTCCCGCATTCCCTGGGATCATCTCCCAAATAACCCACGTGCACCCAAATCCTTGTCTCAGGCTTTGCTTTCAGGAGAACCCAAACTAAGAAAACATGATTCGTTTCTAACAGCCTTCAGGGCCTCCTTCGCGTACTGGAGCCTCCTTCACAGACCTCTTCTGCTAACCTGGGAAGCAGGCTTATAGGGTCATGAGGTGCCTAAGTCTGAATTCCAGCTCCTGTGTGACCTAGGGCAAGTTACATAACCTTCAAGCCTCAGTTTCCTCATTTGTAAATGGAAAATGGAAATAATCCCTTCCTCATGGGGGTATTTTGTGTGTGTGTGTTAAGTGCATGAGGCAGTGTCTGATGTTCAGCAATAATTGTGCCTAATAACTGTCTACCTTTGGTCCAGCTACTCTGTACTATGATGGTTATGATAGGTTTTGGAGTGGGAAAGATTAGTCCACATCCAAACTCTTTCATTCACAGCTGTGTGACCATTAATGTATTTCTTAACTTTGGTGAGCCTTGGTTTCCTTATCCATAACAAAGATGGCAAGACTAGCTATACCATAGGGTTGTAAGAGTTAAAAGAAATAGTTGTCTAAGTAGCTGACCCCTAGCCTGGCTTATAATAGTAGGTACTTTGTAAAAAACAGCTGTTGTTACGGGATTGAAATCTTCCTGGTCTCCGGCTGGATTTAATCACTTCCTCCTCTGTATTCTTTAGATACTTCCTTATAGACTTCTTAATCGAGTTATTTGTGCATTTCCTGTCTCTCCCCCAAGAGCATATGCTTCATAAGGGAAGGGGTTGTGAGTCATTTCTCTCTGAACCATCTGATATCATACCTTCACATGTAGGCAAGATGATCAAAGAGCACAGCATGAGAGAGCCTGAAGACCATCCTGAAGCCATCTCATTCAGCTACCTCAGTGGACAAGGAAGCTGGTTTCAGAGTTCAGTATACATTAAGTGAAAGCAAATGAGAAGCAGGGAGCAGAAGCTGATCTCACTTGGCCAGTCGCCTAAAAAGCCTCTAGGTTAAAACAGCTTTTCTTGGAGAAGGCAATGGGGTTGAATGGTGGAATGGGGTGTCTTCATCCACCAGTTTTGGTGAAACGCAGATGCTTTTTCCAGGAGGCACATAAGGCTTTTCAGATTGTTATCCCAGCCATGGCTTCTCTGAAGGAGAGATTCCACATGCAGGGGGGTGGAAGGCCCCTCTGTGACACCCGAGGATGGGGCCATCCTGGCTAGGAGTGTGTGGTGGGTAGAGGGTCAGGGGCAGCTCTCTAGGATCTGTTGTCCCATAGTTGCACATGTGACTACATCCTCAGCATCGAGCCAGGCATGGATGAACATGCCAAGGAGAGAAGAAAGCACTGGATGTAGACCTGTGGCTGGAGAGGGTAGTGGAAGGGCGGGAGGCACAGCAGTCTCTCCACTGACAGAGAGCAGAGGGCTCTGCAGGGCATGCTGTTTGGAGAAGAGCTCCTGAGAGCTGACAAGGGGAGTTGGCGTCTTTGCTGCTGCCTCCAGGAGTAGCCAATTAGCAGCCCAAACTGGCCAGAGCTTGTGGCTAGAGTGCTGACCCTCATTTGCCCAACAGATTTTAAGGGAGATTCGATTTCTCTTATTCTTTCTTGCACTCCCATTCCTTCTAGCACACACCTTCCCAGCTGGTCCCTCTGTCCTGGTTTCTGAAGGAATGGAGAGATTTGGAGGTAGGGAGTGGGGAGGTTGAAGCCAGAGGTGGTTTCTCTGAGTTGAGGAGTATGGTGGTTGAGGCACTGACTGCCTTCCGTCTCTGGGTTGTTGTCGTTGTTAGGTGCCGTGGAGTCGGTCCCAACTCATAGCGACCCCAGGTACAACAGAACGAAACACTGCCTGGTCCTGCGTCATCCTCACAATCCTTGCTATGCCTGAGCCCATTATTGCAGCCACTGTGTCAATCCATCTTCTTGAGGGTCTTCCTCATTTTTGCTGGCCCTCTATTTTACCAAGCATGATGTCCTTCTCCAGGGACTGGTCTTTCCTGATAACATGTCCGAAGTATGTGAGACCAAGTCTCTCTACCCTTGCTTCTAAGGAGCATTCTGGCTGTACTTCTTCCAAGACAAACTTGTTCGTTCTTCTGGCAGTCCATGGCGTATTCAATATTCTTTACCAACACCGTAATTTAAAGGCATCGATTCTTCTTTGGTCTTCCTTATTCATTGTCCAGCTTTCGCATGCATATGAGGCAATAGAAAACACCATGGTTTGGGTCAGGCACAGCTTAGTCCTCAGGGTGACATCTTTGCTTTTTAACACTTTAAAGAGGTCTTTTGCAGCAGATTTGCCCATTGCAACATGTCCTTTGATTTCTTGACTGCTGCTTCCATGGGCGTTGATTGTGGATCCAAGTAAAATGAAATCCTTGACGACTTCAGTCTTTTCTCCTTTATCATAATGATGCTTATTGGTCCATCTTTGGGGCAGACTGGGAGCTTTGGTGAGTGAGTAACTGAGAACTGCTGCAGCTACTGCACCCTTGAACATGATGGACACCAAGGGGTAGAACATAGCTAAGGGGTCATCTCATCCTGCGCAATGCAGGATTCCACGCAGTGATCAGAGGCTCACTCCTCCACACTACCCGCCAACCCCTTCCAAAAAAAAACCTTCTAAAATTAAACTCCTCCTTGGGTCTCTTCATACCTTCTGGCCACTCTTAGTTTTGTTTTTAAGTGCATCTTCCTAGCCCCTTTTGAAGGTTGGTGTTGCTGAGTCTCTGTTCTTGGCTTTGTCTCCTGCCTCAGGCAACATTGATGACCTCTGGATTCCCTTTGGGATCCTCAGACTTCAAATCACTGCCTTCTCTTGGATGTTTGTATTCACTGTAATGTACCAAGTGTGGGACTTGTACCGTCAAGGCCAGCTTCATGGGTGTGTGACCTGTGTACAGACCCACACTTAGAAGGGCTGGTGCTCTAATGCTCTGCTGTCTCCATCTTAATTACTATTAATCAGTTCTGAACCAGAGGCCGCACGTTTTCGTTTTGCACTGGCTCTTGCAAATCAAGTATCTGTTCCTGTGTTCTGTAATAGACAGATGATTTAGGCAGTGCGCAGACATGGCGATGAAAGACACTGACTCACACAGAGAAAGAAATGATCTCCTTTTCTGTCATCTTTCAGTCCTTCTGATTGTTTCAAGGAGAGGGTTTTAGTTTGGTGCCGGTATACCTTTAACAGCTCCCCTGACGCTTAGGAAATCTCTCCTTTTTAACATAGAGAGCGGGCCTCAGATTCTGGGCTTACAGCAGACCGCATAGTAACGGCATTTCGTTTTCATGGTTACCTTCTATTTATGGCCGGTGACACTGGTTTTCTGTCTATGGAAACTTTAATGTAACATTTCCTTTAAAATGAGTTTAAATAAAAATTGTGACTCAATTAAAAGCAAGATGTTAAGTAAATAAGTGTAGAGATGGCACGTGGATATATAGCAATTTTTAAGATTTGTAAGAATAATTGAAGTTTGAGAAACACTAATTTAGGATGAAAACATTCTTCCTTCTACCCTCAGCTCCTCAAAAGTCAACCCCAAGCCCAACCTGCCCTTGGGGACTCCTGCAAAGTCCTGGGAACCGAAGTTCGGGGAACACAAATGAGAACCAGATAGGAAGAGTTAATGTTACTCCCACCTGAAATCTTTGATTTCATCTTTGATTTCATTAACTCTGATTGTAATACTTACAAGTTTAACCCAGAAACTAGCCTAGGAGGAGGAGAATCCAAGGGAAGCCAAGTGCGAGATCAAATTGTGCATTTATTTATTGCTACAACCCACACCATACCTGAACCCTGACAAATTAGTGGAGAGAGAAGGCATGAGGTTGATACAACCTTCCAGGAATGGCTTAAGTAAGAAGACACATCTTTCTCTGTAAACCTAGACATGGAGCCCTTAAAATCTCTTAGGCTTGGGGTTGCCATGTTCAGCTGGCAAGGAATAGGGCCATGGGTGGCTGGGGGTGGGGGTGGGGTCAGTTTGCCAGTAGCCAGCCCTCCAAGGGTCTGTTTGGATGGCTGTCCTGATTTGGTGATACATATTCAGTCTGTGTACCTTTTTATCCCTGTTTATGACATTTAAGGTGGCCAAACTTTCCCTACTGGCTACATTCTTCATCTTATTACATCCATCATTGATTTCATTGGCTGGCATTTAAAAGAGGAAGCTTGTTCAACTAAACTGTTACGCTTGTGGTTTTAGAGGCTGGCACAGCAGACGGTTTCTAGGCAAAGAAGAAGTGAGCGTGAGTAGACAGAAATGCATTTCGTCTAACAAAACACGCACTTCTAGGAAAAGAAAAGTCCTCACGAGCGCAAAGCACCTCTGAGCGCATTTTGCAACAGCAAACCTCCGATCCCACCATCCCTCCAGCCTGCAATGGGGGTGTGAAACGATTTCCTTGCCTGGGAGGAGGGGCTCGGTGCAACTCCCTGAGCCCACTTCCAGGGCGTGTTTCAGAACCATAGATGTGGACCAATAACATTCCATTCCTCACAACTTCCGAGTAAGTCAGGTCCCTTCTTCCATCTACAGTTTCATGTTCGGGCAACTCAGTACAGGAAATCCAAGCACAAGGTGGAAGTGAATGACAGTAATAAGGTTCCCCAAAGCAGCGCCTGCTCAGTGCGGCTTCGGCTTCTCGTCAATAAAAGCAAGCTGAGGTGAGGAGGGAGGAAGAGCGTTTATTGCAAGCGCACAGGCAAGGAGCAAGGAGGTCTGCACCTCAAATCAAGCTCCCCGAACAAAGGGAGGCAGAACCTTTTATACCATCTCTCACAAGGACTCACATTCAAACATCATGAACTACATAGGTTATCACGGCGCGCCGGGGCAGTAAAACAAATTTTTTCTTTGGCATGTAGGCTTGTAAACTGGATTTGACTGGCTTGAGCCACACTCAGCACTTTGAGGACAAGGGACCGGAGGGGCCAGGTTCTGCTAGGTCTGAGCAGCTGCTAATTGAGCCACACCCAGTGCTGTCACTTAAGGCTTTGTTTGATAATGGCTAAGCAGCTCCCGGCTGTGCTGGCTATCAATAATGATAATAATAATATAAGCTAGCCTATTCCAGGCAAAAGACAAGACTCTGGTATCATCTCTAGCTCTTAGAGCAAATTTGCAAGTTAGGTGTTATCCTCATCTTACAGATGAGCTGGTCATTTGCTTGTGGGCTCTGACATCCGTTTCTTGCCCCTTTCTTCTCTCACTGAGTTCTGTATTGCAGGAAACTACATTACCCAGGCCCCCTTGCCCACTACCTTGCAGGTGGCTTTAGCCAGTAGGAGGCACTGGTGTGAAACTGAGGGTGGGAAGAAGTGAGAATCCAGGGTTTCCGCCCCCTGGCCTCTTCCCCTGCCCTGGGCAGCCCTTTCACAGCTGTTTCTCCCTCAGCTCTGTGGGGTGCCTCTGGCTACTGGCCTTGACTAGTTACACCATTCCCCACCTTAGGCCTCCAGCTGCAGGGTGGCGGCAGCTTCCTGTTGTTAATCTCTGAGTTATTGTTGGTTTTCTCAGCTCTTGCAACTCCCAGGTAACCGAACCAAAAACCAAACCCACTGCCGTCCACTTGACTCTGACTCATAGCGACCCTATGGGACAGAGTAGAACTGCCCCATAGGGTTTCCAAGGCTGTGAATCTTTACAGAAACAGACTGCCACATCGTTCTTCCGTGGAGCAGCTGGTGGGCTCAAACTGCCCACCTTTACAGTTGGCAGCCCAGCACTTAACCACTGTGCCACTAGGGCTCCTCCCAGGTAGACACTTCTCTGAGTTAATCACTCCCTGTTTGAATGACCAAGACTGGTTTCTCGTTTTCTGGCTGGACCTGATTGACACACTATGGTAGAGGCCAGGAAACTTTATCTGTAAAGGGCTGGATACTAAATATTTTAGGCTTTGTGGACCAAGAGACAAATTTGCAGTATTTATGGTGGCGCAGTGGTTAAGAGCTCAGGCTGCTAACCAAAGTATCGACAGTTAAAATCTACTAGCTGCTTCTTGGAAACGGTATGGGGCAATTCTTCTCTGTCATACAGGGTCGCTGTGAGTCGGAATTGACTCGACAGCAATGAGTTTGGTTTTTTTTTTTTTTTGGTTTTTATTATGTAGATATTTTTATTACAAGAGGGAAAACAAATTTCCACAAATTGTTTTAGTTTACAGGCCATACAAAAGCGGGCGGCAGGCCAGGTTTAGCCAGCAGGCTGTAGGTCGCCAACCCTTAAAGTATGGCGATGAGATTGGAATTTATTTTAAGTGATGTGGAAGACCACTGACTAAGTTTTAAGGAAGGGAGTGACACAATTCGACGACTTTTAAGAAAACCACTGTGGCTGCCATGTTGAGAATAACTGGAGGAGAGCAAGAAAAGACACTGAGTTCGCCGCCTGTACTCTTGTTAAGAGTAACTAAGAGTCAAGCGGCTTTAACGCAGGGCATAGTTTGTTACTCGCAGCGAGCAGGGAGACAAGGGAGGATCTCTGTCAAAGCACTGTCTCCTGAACAGAGGGCTGGAGGAAGTCTTCTACCATGCGGGAAAGGGCAAGTCATACCTATTTGTTAATTTAATGCATATTCAAAAAGGGATCGGGCTAGAATTTGGCATGGAAGTGGCTGACGGACTTCTCTTTTCTGAAATGGGCTCTGTCACTGCTTGATGACATATGTCTGGTGATTTTGGTTCCTTGGCATGGGTCTTTTGGTTCCTAGGCAATAATTATGGGATGGGGCCATCTGGCAACCTGGTCTCTTATCGCACATGCCCAGGATGCTAGTTTTAATTGATTGATCTGAAAGACAGCTGCAAGTGGAAAGATTAGGAGGCTTAAACTTTAACCGCAAGTGAGGTAAAAAATGTTTTGTGGTTGATGCCATTCGTCTTCTAGAAAATTTTTAACTGGCATAACTTGTTGTTTAAGGCCTTTTCTGTCCCTAGCTGGTCTCAATATGAGGAAACCAGTTAAGAAGCTACTGCAATAATCCAGCCAAGAGTGGCTGATGACTTTGACAAAGATGGCGGCCATAGAGATGAAGCACAGTAGTTGGACTGGAGAATATTCTCAATCCTGAAGCCAGAGTGAGTGTCCTGAAATACAAACCTGATCATGTCACTCAGAAAGGCCATCCTGAAGTCACAGATCGTCCAGAGTCCGGTTAGTGAGCACAGGGACTCAGTAGACACCTATTCCAAACCCCCAAATGGAGACACTGATGGGAAGAGGGAGAGGCCAGGAAAAGAATGAGGGAGTGGTGCAGTCTGTGTTTCTGTGTGGCTGCAGGAAGAGGGGTGTCTTAGTTATTTAGTGCTGCTATAACAGAAATACCACAAGTGGATGGCTTTAACGTAGAAGTTTATTCTCTCACAGTCGAGTAGGCTACAAGTCCAAATTCAGGGCATCAGCTCCAAGGGAACGCTTTCTCTCTCGGCTCTGGAGGAAGGTCCGTGTGATCGAATTTCCCTTGGTCTGGGAGCTTCTCTGCGCAGGAACCTCAGGTCCAAAGGACATGCTCTGCTCCTGGCACCACTTTCTTGGTGGTATGAGGTTCCCATGTGTCTCTGCTTGCTTCTCTCTTTTATATCGCAAAAGAGATTGGCTTAAGACACTATCCAGTCTTGTAGACCTCATCAGTGTAACTGCCGCTAATCCATCTTATTACATCATAATGATAGAGTTTACAACACATAAGGATATCACATCAGATTACAAAATGGTACACAATCATACAGTACTGGGAATCATAACCCAGCCAAGCTGACAGATATTTTCGGGGGACACCCATGACAAGGTATGAACAACAATTAGTTTGGATTGATTTGCAGTTGACAGAGTTACTGTCTCTATGTGGCACTTCCCCTCTCCTTTAATTCCTTGTTCTAGTGCCATTGAAACCAGGGTTTAAGGGATTTACACCTAGCACAATTAAATTAGACAGTGGGTGCGTGCTTCTGATCATAGTCACAGCGACTAGAGAGAGTCATTGTCATTTTGAATAACCATTTACAGCAGAAATTCTTAACTGTGGCACGTAGAGAGAATTCAGGGATCTATAAACTTGATGGTATTCTCACTAACATCTAAATGGAGCCCTGGTGGCGTAGTGGTTAAGAGCTCAGCTGCTAACCAAAAGGTCAGCAGTTCAAATCCACCAGCCTTTCCTTGGAAACCCTATGGGGCAGTTGTGCTCTGTCCTTAAGGGTCGCTATGAGTAGGAACCTACTTGATGGCACCTAACAACAATGTCTAACTTCCTTCAATGATAAATGTGGGCAAGAAACTCACTGTAAAATTAACAATACCAATAGACATCACAGATATTTTCATATCACATCACTATTGTAGGTATCTTGAAATATTCATTACTTCCATAATTTTTGTTATACCCAACACTAGAGCTTATTACTTAGTGTTTAATAAAGAGGCACAAATATTTACTACATCATCAATTTGTTTTGTAAAAAAATATTTTGATAAGTGTATTTCAATATAATTGGCTTCTTTTGCATTTCAATATAATTGGTTTTTGCATATTTATTTCATGCCCTTAAAGACATTCCTTGAAGAAGGGGCTTATAGGCTTCACCAGATTGCCCGAGCCTAAACCAGAACCCATCCCCACCCCAGTCATGGCTTCAGCTCAGAGGAAACGTTGGTAGATGGTGTTGGTCCTGGTTTGGGGCCATGTATAAAGCAGAGCTCCTGAAGCTTCTCTTGCCTTAATTAAGCACCTTGTACTTGCAAGGGAGATGACTGTGCTCCTAACCTTTTCCAGCACAGAAGCACTTAGCTAATTGTGCTGAACTCAGGGCCAGACCTTGGGGAGAGAGAAGCAGACTGTCTGAACCCCTTTAACAATCAATTATTCCCCAAAGCAGAAAGATTGATAGCTTCTGCACATCTTGGTCCAGTTAATAACACCGCAGATGCTGTTTTAATTCCAAAGTTTTTGCCTAAAACGGGGACTTGGGAAGTGCCTCCAGAGGTGGTGCAGATGTTGAGTCCACCTGTTGGGAACCATTTTAACATGTGTGCATCGTGCTTCTGCCCATCTCCAGTTTCTGGCCCCTCATTTGGATTTCCTCCCAACCCTTTGGTTTCCTTTCCCAGATTTTCTTTTCAGGTCGAGCAATGTCTTTCTCTGCATGTTCTGAAATTGGCTTTCCTCCTAACAGAAGTCCACTGACATTTTCTTGTCCTTCTCAGGACCTCTGCAGTCTTTGATGGGGCTTGAGAAAATGGAGGCTGCTGGAACCGAGTGATGGGCTGGGATCGCGGAAGGAGAGTTTGTTGCTGTTTTATTTGTCCGCTTGTTGCTCTGAGACCCTTGTGACTCTACCAGGACCCTGAGAAGGACTTTGTCGAGTTTCCCCATGACATCGCCAAAAACTTATCCCTGAGAATACAGCCAATTCCAAGCCCAGCCTAAGAACTCAGAAGTTTAAATCACAGTTTCTGATGGGTTACTCTGTGATTGAAAATGCTGAGCTGTATTTCCCACTGTGGTTGCATAGAGCTTAGCTGCCTTCCTCCCACTCAAGCTGCTAATTTACTCTTTATTTCTCCCCCTCTACTAGCTCCAGAGGACTGTCTTCCTCGTGATGGGTCAAAGAGAGTATTATTGCCAACATGTGGCCCTGCTGGAAGCTTCTCTTCAAGTCCTCACTGAGGCTTGTGGAGCACTGGTAGCCTGATGTAGTGGTTTGGATGTTTTGGTCTCTGTGTTTCAATCGTAGGGGGCCCCAAGACAGGCGGTAGTTCTCGCCCTTTCTGGGGATACCAAAAACAAAAAACAAAACAAACAAAAAAACCCATTGCCATCCAGTCAATTATAACTCATAGCAATCCTATTAGGACAGAGTAGAACTGCCCCATAGAGTTTGTTAGGAGCAGCTGGTGGATTCAAACTACTGACCTTTTGGTTAGCAGCCAAGCTGTTAACCACTACGCCACCAGGGCTCCTTTCTAGGGATGAGATCACATAATTCAAGCGTTTCCCGTTGTTGCACATGTGGTAGTATCAGGCTCCAATTACGGTCGTGCTTGGGTGCAACCATCTCTTTTGAAGCTCATGGTGACTTGACTAGTTTGCATTCCTTATCGATTTTACTTTTTGCCTCCCAGTCCCCATCCCACAAAGCAGAAGCCAAATGTATCATTCAGGGTCTTGGAGGTAAGTTAAATTTCACTCAAACTTCAACGAAGATGACTTAATAAAGTGACTATCTACAGAGGTGTGCACAGGATTCAGGGAACCCACGAGGGATGCTGGGGCACCCAGGGACTAGCATCAGGCAGAGATGATATCGTCCCTAGACCTGAACAGGTAGTCTTTGGGTAGTGCAGATGGTTAACGTGTTCTACGGTTACCCATAAGGTTGGTGGTTCGAGTCCACCCAGGGTCACCTTGCAAGAAAGGCCTGGCAATTTACTTATAAAAAAAAAATCAGTTACTGAAAACCCTATAGAGCACACATGGGGTCGCTGAGGGTCATAATCGACTCAATGGCAACTGGTAGATCTGTGAGAGCTGAAGCCATGGAGAAGGGACTGCCTAGCAAAACTTGTCATCAGGGTGGGATGTAGCCACTACCAGGAATGTGGTACTGAAGCAGGGAGGATGGCGAGACCTCCCTCCCTTCTCCAACCCTCACATTTCTTCTAGTAGCTCCTATTGAATGGACCCTAACAAGCTACAAGGCAAGGAGCCCAGGCCCCAAGCAATGCTGTTCTATGGAAGTCAGCTTCCGGGCCACAGAGCAGAGCACAGAAATGCAGGCTGGATGGGCAGCCGATGGAGAATAGGCATTATTGAAATATCCAAATGTCCCTAACAATGTCTGCTGCTTTCTTGTCTGCGCCGTGCTTCTCCGTTGGCCCAGTCTCTTCCAGTGTGTGGAATTCTTCTTCACTTTTCACAGAAAGGTCCAGTAACACCAAAAGATCAGTGAACAAGTGAATTTTACTGAAGATATCATAGGGAGGCAGAGGTGGGATCGTCATCACACACTCCATGACACACAATGCAGTGTCATCTCTTCCCAAAGAGCTTGTCATCTCCTGTTATGGATTGAATTGTGTCACCCCAAAATGTGTGTCAACTTGGCTAGGCCATAATTCCCAGTATTGTATGATTGTCCACCATTTTGTCATCTGATGTGATTTTCCAATGTGTTGTAAATCCTACCTCTATGATGTTAATGAGGCAGGACTCAATCTACAAGATTTGGATGTGTCTTAAGCCAATCTCTTTTGAGATATAAAAGAGAGAAGTGAGCAGAGAGACATGGGGACCTCATACCACCGAGAAACAAGAGCCAGGAGAATAGCGCATCCTTTGGACCCAGGGTCCCTGTGCTAAGAAGCTCCCAGTCCAGGAGACCACTGATGACGAGGACTTTCCCCCAGAGCCATCAGACAGAGGAAGTCCAGGAGACAACTGATGACGAGGACTTTCCCCCACAGCCATCAGACAGAGGAAGTCCAGGAGACCACTGATGACGAGGACTTTCCCCCAGAGCCATCAGACAGAGGAAGTCCAGGAGACCACTGATGGCGAGGACTTTCTCCCAGAGCCATCAGACAGAGGAAGTCCAGGGGACGACTGATGACGAGGACTTTCCTCCAGAGCCATCAGACAGAGGAAGTCCAGGGGACGACTGATGACGAGGACTTTCCCCCAGAGCCATCAGACAGAGAAAACCTTCCCCTGGAGCTGGAGCCCTGAATTTGGACTTCTAGCCTACTAGACTGTGAGAAAATAAATTTTTCTTTGTTAAAGCCATCCACTTGTGGTATTTCTGTTACAGCAGCACTAGATGACTAAGACATCACCCAATTGTCTTGGAGCCCACAGATGACCTGGGACAACCCTTTATTCCTACTCCAGTCAGAGCCCAGACTCCCAGCAATTCTTTTTCTTAATTTATGATCTTCCCTTAGGGTTTGCTAGAGAAACAAAACCAATAAGATTTTATAGATACAGATATATGATTTACTTCAATAGATTGGCTCACACAATTGTGGGGGCTGGCAAGTCCAAAATCTGTAGGTCAGTTGAACAGGCTGGAAACTTCTGTAGACTTGTGTCCCAGGGTCTTCTGTTTATAGTCTGGAGGCAGAAGACACCTTAAGGAAACCCCCTTTTCAACTGATTGATTGATTACATAAGATTAAATCATGGATGGTGATCACGGTACATTCGATGACATTATGGAAGACCAAGAAGACTAGCTTTTGGCCAAACCACTGGGAACGATAGTCTAGCCAAGTTGACATATAAAATTAACCATCACAGCCTCCCACACACCTATAAAACCCTCACTCCTCTCTTAATTGAGCAATCTAAGTCTGTCCCAACTTCTCCAAATTTATATTCAGCTAGTATCTGACCTGGAGCCCTGGTAGCACACTGGTTAAAAGCTACAGCTGCTAACCAAAGATTGGCAGTTCGAATCCACCAGCCGCTTCTTGGAAACCCTTTGGGGCAGTTCTGCTCTATCCTGTAGGGTCGCTGTGAATTGGAATCGACTCGATGGCAATGGGTTTGTTTTCTTTTTTTTTTTTTGGTTAATAGCTGACTTTTCTGTAATTGGCATCTGCCTTCCTTAAAAGGCAGTTGGGGAAGTGCTGTTGTTTTTTGTTTTTTTCGGAAGAGAGAACTGAGACACCCTGAGTTCTTTGCTGTCTAGGGTTGTGAGAAAGACTGGTAGTAAGGAGGAAGCTGCTGAAGTTTTCGATAAGACCAGGTTTTGCCCGACTTCCTTAATCATAAGAAGTTTTGAGTTCTTGTTCAAATATATATTTCCAGTTTTTCCCGTGTCTTAGTCATCTAGTGCTGCTATAACAGAAATACCATAAGTGGATGGCTTTAACAAAGAGAAATTTATTTTCTCACAGTCTGGTAGGCTACAAGTCCAAATTTAGGGCATCAGCTTCAGGAGAAGGCTTTCTCTCTCAGCTCTAGAGAAAGGTCCTTGTTGTCATCAATCTTCTTCCAGACTAGGAGCATCTCTGCACGGGAAGCTCAGGTCCAGAAGACACACTCTGCTCCTGGCACTGCTTTCTTGGTGGTATGAGGTCCCCAACTCTACTTGCTTCTGTTTCCTTTTATCTCTTGTAAGATAAAGGATGGTGCAGGCCACATCCCAGGGAAACTCCCATTAGATAGAATCAGGGATATGAGCTGGGTAAGGGTGTTACAATCCTACCCTAATCCTCTTTAACATAAAACTACAGTCACAAAATGGAGGACAACCACACAATACTGGGAATCATGGCCCAGCCAAATTGATACACACATTTCTGGGAGGACATAATGCAATCCATGATACCCTGGAAATTCTGATTCAGGAGATAATGATCAGCGCCCGTGAATCTGTGTTTTTAATGAGGACTTTAGGTGATTCTCAAAATCAAGCAAGTTTAGAAAACTCTGGATGCCACTATACCAGTGTTTCTCTGGCAGCACAATGGAATCGCCTGGAGAGGTTTTAAAATACACGATGGCAGGTCCTACCCCCAGCGTTTCTGATTTAATTCGTCTGGGGTGAGAGCTGGGTGTTGGGATTTTATAAAGCTTCCGAGAGACTCTAATGAACAGCCAGGGTTGAGGGCAGCTGCTCCGTGTGTTCCTCCAGGGCAGGGACCCCGGTGCTGGCATGGTGCCTGGCTCAATTTGTGTTTGTGCACTCCATGTCGCATTTTCGTATTTCGAAAGTGATGCTTGTCTGCTAAGGTTGAGAGCTTCATAGATAAATCTGACATCTTTGGCCAAAAGTTTTCCATGTTGTGGTGGGGAAGTTAAAAAAAAACCCTGCCTGTCAGTTTCCTTCACAGCTGACCCAGTAAAGGTCTTGCTTTTTTGTGGCAAGACCTGAATGCCTTTTTCTGCAGAAGTTACAGGCTCCAGTTGAAGAAGTTTGCTGGTATAACTGCACAAAAGAATGAGCCTTTTATCACTGGACCATCGAACGTGGACCTAACACAGCTACTTACAGTGATCCTGGACCCAAGGAAATAGACTGTCTATACATGGCACGGAATTCTTCTCAAAGATCACTAAACAATTGTTTTTAAAATTGTTTCCACAACACCCTGTGTGGTGTGGATGTGTGGCTTTGGTGGACTAAAAACCAATACAGGGCAAGAAAAGCAAACTGGAGAATTTATACATTAGCTTCCATTTATCCTCCAAACAAAGAAGCTATTTATTAATAAGAGGAGTCTGATAAGAGAAAATACTGTGGGATTGAGATTCCAGACCTGGTTCTTTGACCTACCATTTATGGGCCCACTGGGGCATGACGTCTGACCTCACTGGATCTCAGTTTGCCTATCTGTAAAATGGAGTTACTAATAATACCCATCACTGAAGGTCACAGGAGGATCAGATGACATAAGAGAACAAAAGTGATTTGTTAACCTTGGCATGCAAATAAATGTTGGGCTGTAGATAAGTGGTAGTTATTACTGCTGCTATTGTTGTTATGTGCTGCTGTGTTTATCAGAAAGGAGCTTGTACACAGCTTTCGCAGATCTACATCAGAGTGGCAAATTCTTCACCTTTGCAGAGTCTGTCAAGGCCCAGGAGAATACACTGCCAGGTAGGATGGGGAATATTTTTGTGCACCCTTTCTATCAGAATGTGTATGCCAAGTTATTCCAAAATATGACCAGCCTGCCATTGGATGACACCAACTGGAAATTATAGAAATGTTTTCTTCCTTTAGAACTTTCTGATGACCAGTACCTTCCAATTTTCTAACCAGCCATATCCACTGTCTTAGTCTGCGGTTCCTAGAGGAGAAAAACCAGTGAAACATATACATACATGTATATAAGTGTTATAGAGAGGGATTTACTTCAAGGACATGGTTCATGCAGTTGTGGGGGCTGGCAAGTTCCAAATCTGTGGGTCCAACAGCAGGCTGGAGACCTCTACTGGCTCATGGGGTTGCAGGGGGTGGTGAATTCAAAATCTGCAGGCAGGTGACAGGCAGGAGACTTCTGCAGGATTACATCCCAAGAACCAGAGGTCAGGTGGCAGGAAGTGTGCAGGGTCAAGGAAGAGCAAGCTTTGCCAGGACATCCATTTATATACTGGAGGCAGGCCACAGCCCCAAGAAAACTCCCCTTTCAACTGATGGCTGATCACATCATGGAAAGTGATTACATTATATTACATTATGGAAGAGCACCAAATCCAGTGTCTGCCAAACCACTGAAAATTGTAGCCTAGCCAAGTTGATGCGTGACATTACCCACCACATCCACATAAAACAAAGAGAAATTGGGATCATCATTTGCCCCATAACCAGATATCGTTCACACTGAAGTGTCAACACTGTTACACCCAGCTGCATTTTAAAACAATTTGTTTCTACTGGTGGACTCAAAAAAGTCATTTGTCCTGCTACATTGGGGAAAAAAAAAGTTTAGTGTAAAATTTCCTTCAGTTGATAGGAAATATCTTTTTTTTTTTTTTATTGTACTTTAGATGAAGGTTTACAGAGCAAACTAGTTTCTCATTAAACAATGGATACACATATTGTTTTGTGACGTTGGTTGCCAGCCCCACGACATGTCAACCGTCTCCCCTTCTCGACCTTGGGTTCCCCGTTACCAACTTTCCTGTCCTCTCCTGCCTTCTCGTCCTTGCCCCTGAGTTGGTGTGCCTGTTTAGTCTCATTTTGTTTTATGGGCCTGTCTAATCTTTGGCTGAAGGGTGAAACTCAGGAGTGACTTCATTACTGAGCTAAAAGGGTGTCCAGGGGCCATACTCTCAGGGTTTCTCTGGTCTCTGTCAGACCAATAAATCTGGTCTTTTTTTCTGTGTGAGTTAGAATTTTGTTCTACATTTTTCTCCAGCTCTATTCGGGACCCTCTATTGTGATCTGATAGAAAATATCTCTATAAAGTATGCAGAGGTCTGGGAGTGTAGCGTGGGGAGCAGTGTGATTTGGAGAGTGCTCTTGGAAGTGCTCTTGGAAATGGGATCAGGGACAAGGAATGATAACTGGTGGGAAAATGATCTAGAACCTCTGAGATTTAATGTGTGTGAGAGTAATGTTGAAGGTGACTGACTTACTTAGGATATATGAGACAGAAAGGAGTCGTTATTGAGCACCTGTTGCATACTGCCACAGCACTAGCTAGTGCTCTTATCTCATTTGATTCTCTTAGCGATCCTGCTGGAGCGTCGCTTGTTTCTGTTTTATACAAAAGGCACACAGATATAAAGTGACTTGATCAAGATCGTATGGCTTCACTGATTTGTTGGGTTCCAGATCCCTTATTCTTTCTCTTCTACTCAGGAGAAATCAACCACAGTAACTTTGAGTGTATATACATGCTGGCACATTATCAAAGGGAGAAGAGAAACAAAAATTGATGTTTGAAATATAAAGTGATGCCAGGAGGAGTCATTTATGTCCCATTTATGCCTAATTACCAAGTAGCACAATAATGATTATGATTAAACGCCTGACAGATGAAGCTGGCTGTACATTTTATTTGATCGGAACAGAAAGCACAGCACATGCAGACATCATCTCCACCATTTCTTGCCCACGCAGTGTGCTCATTTGTTCCTCATGTCAGTCATTTACGAGCCATGCTGGTCAACGGTTCCAGACCGGAACCTAAAGTTTAGACATAAAACAAGGTAGAGTCATGCCTAGCCTTTGCATTAAAGTAAACAAAAGAATAATCTATTAATTTGCTAACTATTCCTCCCTGCTGTGTACAGGTATCATTAGGCAAAACAAATAGACTTAAGTGACTCAAAGTTATTGAATTTGCTTAGATGGGTTTTTAAAATTTGTGATTACCGTGAGTGTCTAGGCGTACAGTGAATGAGCAAATTACCTGGTTTGTTTTTCTGGTCAAAGAAGGGAGGTTGCTTAAAATTGCAAAGGATGGGGGAGGGTGGGAAAGATCCCGCTATGTTGTAGGAGAACGTAGTGGATGAAGATCCAGAAAACCTGGCTCTGCCATTGTTTGCGGCATAATGCAAACCTATACGTCTCATTTTTCTCACCCCTAAAATGAGGATGATAATAATAATTACCTTATACGGCATGTCTCAGCCCCCCAGAGCAAACCCTGAGACAAGAATTTTGAGTGCAAGTGCTTTATTTTAGAGGCACAAAAATATTTATTTATTTTGGATCCAAGGAAGCACAGTAAAGGAGTTGATGAGCAGGCTCTGGACAATGGGACTCAATCTCACTGGCCCTCTGTATTTTTTATCTACTGCTACATAACAGATTACCCCAAAATTTAGTGGCTTAGAACAACAACACGTATTTATTATGTTCACATTTTCTGTAGATGAAGGATTCAGGAGAGGCTTATCTGGGTGGTTCTGGCTCAAGGTCTTTCATAAGGTTATAGCCAATTTGTTGGTTGGGGCTGCAGTCATCTGAGGGCTTGACTGGGAATGGAGAACCCATTTCCTAGGTTACTCAGCCATATGGTTGGTGGGTTGTTGATAGGTATCTTAGTTAACAAACAGAAATTTATTCTCTCACAGTCTAGGAGACTAGAAGTCCCAATTCAGGTGCTAGCTCCAGGAGAAGGCTTTCCATCTCTGTCGGTTCTGGGGGAAGGTCCTTGTCATCAATCTTCCCCTGGTCTAGGAGCTTCTCAGCACAGGGACCCTGGGTCCAAAGGACACATTCTTCTCCTGGCTCTTCTTTCTTGGTGGCATGAGGTCCCTCTCTGTCTGCTCCCTCTCTCTCTTTTTATCTCTTGTAAGATAAAAGGTGATACAGGCCACACCCCAGGGAAACTTGCCTTAGATCAGGGCTGTGACCTGAGTAAGGGTGTTGCATCCTACCCTAAACATCTTTAACATAACCTAATCTTGGCTCATTAACCACAGGCAGAGATTAGGTTGACAACACACAGGAAAATTACATCAGATCACAAAATGGAGGACAACTATACAATACTGTGAATCAGGGCCTAGCCAAGTTGACACACATTTTTGGGGGACACAATTCAATCCTTAACAATAGGAGACCTCGGTTGCTTGCTGTGTGACCTTTCCACAGGCTGCTTGAGTGTTCTCATGACATGGCAGCTGGCTTTTCCCAGAGTAAGCTATTCAAAGGAGAAACAGCCTTTATACAACCTAGTCTTGGGGCTCACAGAACATCACTTTCACTGAATTCTAGTCATTAGAAGCTAGTATTTAGTATAGACCATCTTCGAGGGGAAGGGCATTCAGCTCCACCTTTTGAAGGGAGGACTTTCAAAGAATGTGTTGATATTTTTAAAAACTACCAGCCACATACTCTGTGTGACACTTGTGGAATATACTTCGAAACTTTTCTTTTTCTGGAGAGTGGAAGAAGCTGAGTTGTTTATCAACTGACTCCCATCAGTATTGCTTGAGAATTCTGGGTGGCTTCCTAGAGACAAGAATGAGTCAAAGAGGGGAGAGAGGTGGTTCTCCTGTCTTGAATGTTGCTTGAGAGATACTCCCTGAGGTTCTAGAAGGTATTGAAGAGCACTGTTGACAAACCGTGCTGCCCCAGTCTGGACTTTTCCTGACCACAGGCAGAGCCATTCGTGTCCACTCAACTGCAGGCCAGTTGAGGTATCTGAGCTCAGTTTACACCTAGCTCCTACCCAGGGCTTCGAATTGGTTCATTCTGGTTTGAACCCGAGCTGAGAATTTGCATTCCTACCCCAGATATACTGAATCAAAATCTACATTTTAACAAGATCCCCAGGTGATTCTTATGTATAATAGATTTTTTTTGAGAAGCACTGCTCTACTAGTGGTTCTCAGAACTGGTCCCTAACTAGCAGCATTAGCATCACCTGGAAACTTGTTAGAAATGCAAATTCTCAGCAGGGGTTCGAACTGGAATGAATTGGTTCAAGCCCTGCTTTTACCCTATTATCCCCATCCATCACCATCAGAAGAACCTGCCTCTTCTCACCTTCATCTTCTTCAGTTGAAAATGGGACTGAGGATCTTGTTCTATTTCCTACGACCCCCTTGCTTGGATTAGCAGATGATTTCCATAATCCATGTAAATGGGAGATATTTATAAACATGCACACATACGCATGCATCCACAAAGACAAATTGCACCCCTCTCAGCTTTGCTATTTATAACGCCACCTTTATGTAATTACAGTGCTGCAGTGGTGGATCATGATTTCAAAATACAATCATAATCACCATCAGAAGAAATGGGGGATAAGATGAAAAGCAAACACAAAGCAATGAAAAAGTCCTCAGGAATGGGTTTCCCATTGCTTCCTACGCTCAGACCTTGGGATGCTCTGCCTCTCAGGGTGCATGGGAGTGAGTGATGAATATATATGTGTGTGTGTGTATTTACATATGTGTGTATGTTTAGGTACATGTTTGCTCTCATTATAAATCTGGGCCAGGGATTGGAGTGTAAATACTCAGTGAAGTGGCTTGATACCTGGAGATTCCCATTCTTCTGTCTGATTGGACTTTTGTGTTTACTTAACCATGGCCTTAGTCGTCAGGGGGTCTTGGGCACAGAGTGCAATTTATCACCCATGTAAAGACTAAGACCCTTCATACCTCCTCTTGCTGAAGATACTTTTTATGTATCAATTCCCCAGTCATGTTTTTTTCAGGAAGAAAGGCCTGGCAATCTACTTAGGGAAATCATCCAATAAAAACTCTATGGTTCACACCAGTCTGATCTGAAACCGATCATGGGAGTGGGTCAGGACTGGGCAGTATTTTGTTCTGTTATTGCATGGGGTCGCCCTGAGTCCCTGCTGACTTGATGGCAGCTAATAACAAGTTAGCTTTTTTTCAAGTTGTTTTTCTGTGCTGGAAAAATAATTTTCCGCTTCCAGAATCCACCTGCACCTCCATCCCTGCTTTCCGGATTCCTCTCCCTCCCATTATTCTTTAGCAAACCCCTGCAGCCCCATCGTTGACTGAGACGCCCACCAATTCAATAGTGTCCTATTTTCTCTGCTGGGCAGGGACCTGGCTCACTCGTGTTGGGGGCACTGCTCCTCCTACTTGCTGCGTTCTTGGGAACCTATTGAAATACAAGGAGAGTCGCTTTGCAGTGCCTGGAAAGCTGAGCTTTTTCTTCTTCATTTCTGCCTTGGTGGGCAGTGAAGGCTCAATATACTTTGCCAGACCTTATAACCTTAAGGAGTTTGTGCATCCAGTTTTGGGGCTACCTTTTTCTTCCAGAAAGCTCCCTGGGGCTATCTCACATAAAATCCTATTTTGAATATCGTATTTGGACACACTGATGAAAGTATCCTTTAGTTCCGTGTTACTTACCTGAATGGGGAAGAATATTTTAGGAGAAAGGGAGAGAGTATTTTAAATTATTGTTGTTGTCGTTGTTATTATTTTGGCTGGGCTGCAAACAATATGAGGACTTTGGATCCATTGGCTTTTGAGAGCAAGAGCTTTTATTGTCTGTCTTCTACACTCTCACCCTGTTTGTGCCGGCTGCTGTGCTCCTGTGTGAGTTGGGGAGCAAGAGGACTTGTAGGAAGCACTGGTGGTGGGAGAAGGGACATGAAAGATCCAAGTCCTCTTTATTTCTTCATTAAAGTGCCACATACACCTGTCTATGAGCATCTCAATAGATTTGTCTCCTACATCCAGCCTTCTTCCGAGCTGACAAGGAGACATAGTTGGCAATGTCATCTTTGGCCAGCTATGTCCTGCCAGCTTTAAAATTTCATTCTCATGGCTTTATAGCTCTCAGACTCTTTTTAAGGGTTGCTGGAGGCAGCTGTTTTGTTGAAGAGATTGTTTGTGTGAGGGAGTGTGCTCAGGTGTGCTTCTTGGTCTGTGATAGTCATGGCTAATGTCAAAGATAGAAAACATAGTACCATATTTTTACGCAAATAATGAGCCCCTTCTACGTTTGTTTGCCAATTCCTCTCTCCCCCTCCCATTTTTATAAGTGCCTCTATGCTAATTTTTTTACATGGTGCTGTAAAAAATATTAGCACAGCACGCTTAAGAAAATACCTTTTGGGGAGGAAGTAGCAGTTGGCAAACAAACGTAGAAGGCTGGCATTATTTGCGTAAAAATACGGTAATTTAAGAAAATTCATTCAATTTTTAAAATCAAAGCAATGGCCTATTTCGAAATAGTTTTTTTTTTAATTGAAATTAAATATGGGTTCCTTTATGCAGATTCTTCTTACTTATCTGCGCAAAGAGAGCTCTTTTCACTAGGAATTCTTTCGCACCAACTCAGTTCACATCATACTGTACCGTCTTCGGCTTCCGAAATCTTAACTCCTTTTAACTGCCGGCTAAGGATCTTCTGTCTCCCAGCTTTTCCAGCAGTGATAGCATTTTCCCTCATCTGTGGCAACCACACATACTCTAATAAATTAACTGCTTAGGATTGCTGTGTTAGAGGTATGGGGTGGAATTCAGCGAAGTGTAGCAAATTACTTTTATCTCCTGCTCCCTGTTAAGCAGCGGTTGTTATTCTATTATCTATGTTTTGAATCTAGCTGTTTGAGCCTCAAAGCCTAAAATTAGCTTCCATACACAGTTTTATTGTGCTAGGGATGCCAGTGGCAGCTATAAATTCCTCTGGCTGAACCACATCCACTTGCCACATCCTGAAAATGTGTTCGACTGTATTTTCCCCCTGCACACCTATATATTGTGGCCTGTAGTAATACGACTTCCATATAAATTTCTTTTTCCCTTCCTCGCAAATCCACCATTTCTGAATCGACAGCAAAGATAACGTTGTCCCTTCCCCACACCGTGCTGATCTGGTTGTTTCTTGTTTAGCTAATGATGCGTTACAGTCGGCATTTCACCGGGAGATTTGCAAGAGCCAATCTCCCTTTTTCTAGTACTACAATTCAATTCAATGAGAAAGAAGGTTGTGATGGGGAAGCCTTAAATTCACAGATGTTGTTTCTATCTGGGCATTTTGAGAAGACAAAGAAAGACCTTGGTGTCATTCTGTCTAAATCTGATGACATGACCAGTGTGCCCTTCATAAACCTGAATTTGGATTCGGAAACACCAAGGAATTGGAATGGCTTGTTTCCATCAGCTCCAACTGGTCTGCTTTGGGTTTAGGAAAAGATGGGAGAAGACAAAAAGAGGAATAAGAGGGAATTTGAGAAGCAAAGCAAAGGGAATGGCTTGTACTTGCTCATACCTGGGGCAGAACAGGTTGAGGTTGGTATGGTACAACCAATTTTCTTATGTCTGTTCATGCTCCTTGCTATGAATTGAATTGTGTCCACCAAAAATATGTGTTGTAAATCCTAACCCCTACATACCTGTGAATGTCATCCCGTTTGGGAGTAGGGTTCTCTTTGTTATGTTAATAAGACCATATCAGTGTAGGGTGTGTCTTAAGCCAATCACTTTTGAGATATAAAAAAAGAGCAGATTAGACACAGACAAACAAGGACAAATGGGGGAAGATAGATGCCACATGAAGATCACCAAGGAACCAAGGAACAGAAGTTGAAAGAGACAGAGATCTTCCCCCAGAAGGGACAGAGAGAGAGGGTCTTCCCCTAGAGTTGGTGCAGTTCTACTGTGTCCTGTAGGGTCACTATGAGTCAAAATGGACTCCATGGCACACAACAATAACAAGAAATCAGGACACTCCTCCTTCATGCTCTTCCTGCTTCCTCCAAATTCCAGCTGCCTCAGGACTCCTGGATGTTTCTAACGTTTCTCAGCACCGTCTCTCTCCCAGTTCCTATTTCAAATACCTGAGAAAGAGAATCTGATGCGTGTAGCTGGACTTTCCACCTATAGCCACCCTAGAGGTCACTGACAGATTATGGTCTGGCTGCTGTCGCCTTAGATTTGTACCCTGGCTGTGGCCAGAATGGCAGGGTCACGTGGTATAAAATCTATCCTCCAGGGCTGCATGCTGTAGAGGGGCTGTGAGTAGGGAATATTTTGGGAAATGGTGAGCACCAGCCAATATCACCTCAATTTCTCCTACACAGCAAACACACAATTCATGTTTGTGATTCACCGTGTGCCCCAAGGGAAGATAAGGCAAAAGAACACACAAACCAAGCCATATAGCACATGGCAGTTATAGGATGCTGGGTTGTTGATACTTTTGATTCGAAAGGAAAGGCTTCTGTGCTAAAATCCACAGTAGGAAAAAAATAACAACAGACAAAAAACACTCAAGAGTGATTTAACGCATGGAAATATGTATGCGCAATCATTTACGCCCTTAGAGAATGAATAAAAGATCAAAGTTGGAATAACAGAACAAAGAGCTCTTTTTTTTCCTCTTTTTCTGCTTGAGAAAAATTACTCAAGGACTAGAGATTTCAATATTCTATTATTTCTCATATATGAATGTGCAATGTAATCCAAAAGACAGCTAGAGGCTTACTTGTCCCTTGAGATCTAGATAAGTTTGCTATGAGCCCCCAAATTCCATGGCCCATTGAGCCTGAAATCCAAGATTTCTGCTACTTTCTGAAGTAGGGATGTGAGTGGGGTGGGCCTTGTGTCCTGTTGACTTTCTTTGCCACTTGGGTTCAGCTACCTTGAATATGTCTTTGTCTCTAACAGGTCCACTCTAATAGAAACTGCCTCTTTGGGGGACAGTTTCCCAAGGGGTCATCTTGGGGGGCCTCATTATGCAATGTAAAATCTTTGTCATCTCCTGGCCCCTTCTCCCTCTCTCCCAGCCCTGTTACTCACCCTGTCCCTCCTAGGTTTCTCCAGATGCCCAAGGTCTTCCATTTCTCTTTCTTCAACCCCCTCTCCAGATTTCTTCTCCCTAGTTTGCAATACCTGTTGTTGTTATTGTTAGTTGCTGTTGGGTCGATTCCCACTCATGGCGAACCCATGTGTGGAGAGTAGAACTGCTCCATGGGGTTTTCAAGGTGGTGACCTTTCAGAAGCAGATCACCAGGCCTGTCTTCCGAAATGCCTTTGGGTGGATTCTAACTGCCAACCTTTCAGCTAGTAGTTAAACACTTAACCGTTTTTGTCCCTTAGGGACTCCTTTGCAATACCTAAGCCTATCAAAAAGCTAAAGCAAATGGATGGGCTCCCACTTAACAATTTCTATACTTATAAGAAGGCAATTGGATTATAACTAGCACATAGATACTAAATAAGGTATATGATATTCTATAATTTAAAAACCCTACCAACTTGTGAGATTAGTGCCATTACAGCCCTCTTGTCAATGAGCACACTTGAGTACTGAGGTTAAGTGAGGAACCCAGGGTCACTACATGACCAAGTAGCACCTTAAATGCCAGTGTGAAAGTTATGCTGGATTCCAGTAGATTCAGTAAATGCCATGGCTTCACATACTTGTATTTTTAGCAAGACTTCTTATCAATCTGTCAACACATCGTTGGTGGGCCAGGTGGATCCGTGTTCCTGGACAACTAGGTGGATCTGCTTCTGGCTGAACAGTCATCTCCAGAGATTGCTTATTATATAAATTAGAGTGGAGTTTTGCCATTTCTGGCAGCCAAGTACTCGTCTTCCCTTCCTGACAGCATCCTGACTTCCTTTAGAGATGTTGCTTGTCCTCCCCAATGGGGCGTTTGGTGAGTGGGAACGCAGGTGGAGTCCTTCTGTAGCAGATGCTGGGGAGACTTGTTAGCCAGACTCTTTCTCTTACTGCCCCAGTATAGCTAGGAGCCAGCCAGGAGGACCTTTTTCCTGAGTCTTCACATCATGAATAGAGTGACACAGATGCGTGGATGATGGTTAGTGCTTATTCATTATTCCAGAGCCAGCCTCCTAGGCAAGACTGTCATGTACCTGGTTTTGTCCCTTCCTGGTTCTGTCTGTTCCAGGCATGGTTCTTTGGCCTTCTTTTAATTCATATCTGTGATCATTAAGGTTGTGTGTTAACTTGGCTGGGCCATGATTCTCATTGGTTTCACAGTTATGTAGTTTAGCAGTCATATGATGATGTGATCACTTCCATGACGAGATTTGATATAATGTGATCACCTCCATGATGGGATCTGCTGTGAGTAGCCAGTCAGTTGAAAGGGAGTTTCCTTGGGTGTGTGGCCTGCATCGAATATAAGTGGACATTCTGGCAAGGCTCATGGACTTTTGCTGACTCTAGATCCTGCAGCTGGCTCCTGTTCATCTGACCTCCAGTTCTTGGGACTTGAGTTAGCCGCTTACCTGTGGTCTTGCCTGTTGATCTTCACAGCTTATGAGCAAGAGCCCTGCTCTCTGACCTGCTGATCTTGGGTTTGCCAACCCCTGTGGCTACATGAATCAGGAGAAGCCTCTATCCTGACCCACAGATTTGGGATGTTCCAGCCCCTACCACTGCGTAAGCCATTTTCTTGATATAAATCTCTTTCTGTATATACTTATACGCTTTACTGGTTTTGCTTGTCTGGAGAACCCAGCCTAAGACAATACCCTTTGCCTAACTTCCCAGGAATGTGTTCTGTTCACTGCAACCAAAAGACTGCAACAAGAACAGATTTCTCTAGTAGCACATCACGCTTTGTCCATAGGTCCTTGCCTTGTTTGCCACTGTTTTTCAATGACTGGGATAAATATGTAGATTGATCAGGGTTCAGAACTATTACAATAAATGAGAATGATGGATTAAAATTGGTGGAATATTACAAATAAGGATGATTGCAGCTCAGCATTTTAGAAGCTGAAACGCAACTTCACTCTGAGCTGGAGAAGTGATAGGAGCATGTGTTATAATAATAACAATAGGCCCCAAGTTGCAAAAAAGACCGTTGTGATCCCATTGCACAGATGAGAAAATTGAAGCTCCAGTTGACTCAGCTAACACCTGTTGGGTAATGGGATTCAAACCCAAGTTCTGGATTTTTCCATAAAGCTATAGGTGGTCGTCAAAGCTGTGATCATAAAGGGTTGCAGTCATAGACCAGCCCCAGTGAAAGCGGTTCTGTGTCCAAAGGCTGTGATAAACTCAAGTGTGCTTTCAGCAGGTGAGGACCCTCGGGGCAAAGCAACCAGCAACTGAGGCAAAGCACCCTTCAAGGAGTGCTTAAAATCAAGGGGTGTTCCTGTGCTGGAATATTCAATGTAACAAAGATGTCAACTCTCCCCGAATTGATCTAAATATCTAATGCAACTCTTTTCAAAATCCTACCAAATTTTGTATAGACATAGAAAAATTATTCTAAAATTTATGTGGAAAGATACAGGACCCGGAATAGCTAAAATAATTTTGAGAAAGAAAAATAAAGTGGGAGGAGTCACCCCTCCTGATGTTAAGGCTTATTACATAGCTATATAATCAGGACAGTGTGGTGGTGGTGGAAGGCGAGACAACTAGATCAATGGAAAAGAATAGAGAACCCACAAAGAGACCAACACAGAACTGCCTAACTGATTTTTGACAAAGGTGAAAAAGCAATTCAATGGGGGAAAGGTAGCCTTTCAACAAATTATGCTGGAGCAGTTGGATATTCATAGGTTAAAAAAAAAAAAAAAAGATCTTTAACCTAAATCTCGCATCTTATATAAAAATTAACTCAAAATAGATCACAGACTTAAATGTAAAATTATAAAACTTAAAAAAAAGAAAAAAAAAAGAGGGGAAAATATTTAGGACCTAGGGCTGGCAAAAAGTTCTTAGAGTTGACACCTAAAGCATGCTTCATTAAAAAAAAAAAAAAGAAAGAAAAAGGGACATCATCAAAAAATTTAAAACTTTTGCTCTGCAAAACACTCTGTTATGAGGATGGAAAGACAGGCTACAGGCTTGGAGGAAATATTTGCAAACCACATATTTGACAAAGGACTCATATCTATCATACATAAAAAGTGCTTAAAATTCAAGAGTAAAAAAACAAACAAATCTGATTGGAAAACGGGCAAAATACATGAAAAGACATTTCACTGAAGAGGATATACAGATGGAAAATAAGCACAAGAACATGTGCAACATCATTTGCCACCAGAGAAATGCAAATGAAATTCACAATGAGATAACAACTACACATCTATCAGAATGGCAAAAAAAAAAAAGTGGTATCACCAAATGCTGGCAAGGATGATGAGAAACTGGATTACTCATGTATTGCTTTGGGAATGTAAAATGATACAATTATTCTAGAAAATAGTTTGGCAGTTTCTCATAAGACTAAACATGCACTTACCATGCAACCCAGCAGTCACACTGTTGGGCATCTATTCCATAAAAGTGAAAACTTATGTTTACAAAAACCCTGTACACAAATGTTCATAGCAGCTTTATTTGTAATAGCCCTAAACTGGAAACCACCCTAATGTGCTTCAATGGGTGAATTGAATGGTTAAACAAATTATGGTACATCCATAGCATAGAATACTATTCAGCAATAAAAAGGAGGAAGCTATTGATATATGCAACAACTTGGAGGGATCTCAAGGTAATTATGCTGAATAAAAATGCCAGCCTCAAAAGGTTACGTACTGTGTGATTCTATTTATATAACATTGTTGAAATGAAAAACTCATAGAGATGGAGAACAGATTAGTGGTTGCCAGGGGTTAGAGGGGGAGAGAGTTGGCTGTGGCTGTACAGGCTAGCATGAGGGATCCTTGTAATGGACCTGCTAAATATTTTGGCCATGGTAGTGGCCACACAAATCTACACATATGATAAAATTTTGTAGAACCAAATACACACATGCACACACACACAAGGGTGTGTAAAACTGGTGAAATCTGAATAATGGTGGATTGTATTGATACCAATTTCCTGGTTATGATATTATATGATATGATACTGATAGTTATGCAGGATGTTACCATTGGGGAAAAACTGTGTTAAGGGAATGCAGAAATTATCGAACAATATCATTAATAGCACATGAAGCAAATATTTTGCTGAAGATAATTCAAAAACGACTGCAGCCATACATTGACAGAGAACTGCCAGAAATACAAGCTGAAGTCAGAAGACAATGTGGAAGGAGGGATATCATTGCTGATGTCAGATGGATCTTGGCTGAAAGCAGAGAATATAAAAAAGCTGTTTACCTGTGTTTTATTGACTATGCAGAGGCATTTGACTGTGTGGATCATAACAAATTATGGGTAACATTGTGAAGAATGGGAATTGCAGAACGCTTAATTGTGCTCATGTGGAACCTGGAAATAGACCAAGAGGCAGTTGTTCGAACAGAACAAGGGGATACCTTGTGGCTTCAAATCAGGAAAGGTATGTGTAAGGGTTGTATCCTTTCACCATACTTAATCGATCTGTATGCCAAGCAGATAATCCAAGAAACTGGACTGTATGAAGAACAGGCCATCAGGATTGGAGGAAGACTCATTAACAACCTGGAGATGACATAACCTTGCTTGCCGAATGTGAAGAGGACTTGAAGCACTTACTGATGAAGATTAAAGACCACAGCCTTCAGTATGGATTACACCTCAACATAAAGGAAACAAAAACCCTCTCAACTCAACCAATGAGCAACATTATGATAAACGGAGAAAAGATTGAAGTTGTCCAGGATTTCATTTTAGTTGGATCCACAATCAACATCCATGGAAGCAGCAGTCAAGAAATCAAACGATGTATTGCACTGGGCAAATTTGCTGCAAAAGACCTCTTTAAAGTATTAAAAAGCAAAGATACCACTTTAAGGACCAAGGTGCGCCTGACCCAAGCCGTGGCCTTTTCAATTGCCTCATATGCGTGCAAAAGCTGGAGAATGAATAAGGAAGACCAAAGAAGAACTGACACATTTGAATTATGATATTGGCCAAGAATATTGGTCATGAACTGCCAGAAGAACAAACAAATCAGTCTTGGAAGACATATAGCTAGAATGCTCCTTAGAAGCGAGGATGGCGAGACTTTGTCTCAAAAAACGGAGGAAAACCCTCAATGAAATGGACTGACACAGTGGCTTCAGCAATGGGCTCAAACGTACCTTCTATTGTGAGAATGGCACAGTACCAAGCAACGTTGCATTCTGTTGTACATGGGTTACTAAGAGTTGGAAATGATTCAACGTCACCTAACAACAACAACAACATAGATGAATTTACGATTATCTCAAAACTTTAAAAAATCAAGTGAGTAACATCTGTGGTCCAGAGAGGATCCAAGTCAGTAGCTGATGGTAAAGGCAACTTTCAACTACTACTCCCTAGGCAGGTCAAGGCCACCTGCCTCTAAAGTCCAAGCTCTCTCCATGTAGCACTGCTTCCAGCTAACCTCCTCCACCTCCTCCATCCTAAGGACCGGGCAGCACATGGGGTCACTAAAAGGTTCCCAGATGCATCAGATGTTTTCCTGGTGTCCACTTTCTACTGAAGTTTCTCTGACATTACTGTTACAAGTCATCTTCACTGCTATTATTTTATTATTACTATTATTTTAACCTTATTGCATGACTAAGCAACAAGTCCAGATCATGAAGAGAAAAAAAAGGGGAGTGCAACTTGCCAATGAATTAATAAGTGCCTTCTCTATGCCAACTGGGACCTGGTGGCAACGTGGTTAAGAGCTCAGATAGCTAACCAAAAGATCGGCAGTTCAAATCCATCAGTTGATCCTTGGAAACCCTATGGGACAGTTCTACTCTGTCCTATAGGGTTGCTATGAGTTGGAGTCGACTCAACAGCAACGGGTTTGGTTTGGTTTTGGTTCTCTGTTCCAAGTACTGTGCTTTATTTAATCCTGAACACAACCTGATGAGGTAGAGTGGATCTTTTAACAAGTAACTATGAACTGGGGCCTAAAGACCCCAGACTTAAAATTAACAGTATAAACAGACAAGAAGAATGGCGAAGAAAGTAATTACATGCAAAAGGGGTTGACCAAGTCCTTGAACAGAATACTGACCTTTCTTCAGTGGAGAAGGGAGAAAAAAAAATTGTCTTTGTTTACCTTTCAAAACAAGAATGAAGACTTCTGAGATCAGGACTATATAACTGTAATTCTCTGAGTCACTATGGTGAAAGAAAACTTGGCAACTGTTTCGCATTGAAGTTCAAGGATTTCTTTTCCCATTTGTCACTCAGAATAGAAGTTAATCATAAAAATAGCCATTTGAGAATAATACAGTACAAACAAGGGTTCTTCAGTGTTCTTCCAAGATGTCAGAGCGGTCCCTAGGTAGTAGGCCAGATTTTTTTACTAGGCATCCAAAGGAAGAAGTCGATCTCTTCTGCCATGGCTTTCCTCCTTAAATCTTGCAAGAACACTGAGTTTGGAAGTGTTCCTATTCGACATTTAGTAGAGTTGACGCATGGTGTTAATCTACTCTCTTATATAGCTACACAGATATCCAACCATCGCCAGAGAAGAAGAAATAATGAAGACAAAATGAAACCAAAGATTGAACACAATATATCGCATATAAGGCTGCCTTTAACCTACATCCTGAGGAAGTTGTGGAGATAAAAAAGATCTCTGGGAAAGTTATACAAAACCATGAGTTACTTCCTAAAAGATCCACCCTATCTCCTAGGGTTCCTTTGAGGATTAAATAAAAAACAGTACTTGGCATAGAGAAGGAAATTGTTAATTGTTAACTTCTGTCGTTGTTGTCATTGTTACCATTATTATTTTGACAATCAAAGTTGGACAGTTAAGAAAGTATCATTCGGTAGCCTTATAGACTCTGTGCTTATTTTGGTTCCAGGATGTTGGAGCTGGAATGAAATCTCACGATGGCAGAATTTTATTATTGTTCACTGATCTTTTCTCTTGATATGTGGAGGAATAAACAAGGCTTTCATGATCCCCAAACCAGGAGCAGATAAAGCATTATCAGTTCTGAGTCCTTACCAATTCTTGGTTACAACATTAGGAACTCGTGTGGAGACCAAGGGTGGTGCTAACCAATAGGTTGGGGGTTTGAGTCCACCCAGAGGTGCCTTGGAAGAAAGGACTGGTGATTCTGAAAAATCAGCCACTGAAAACCGTGTGGAGTACAGTTTTACTCTGACAGACATGGGGTTGCCGTGAATCAGAGTCAACTCAATGGCAGCTGATGGTGGTGGTGGTGTCTGCCTGTGTCAGTGAAGCACACTTGCCTATACTTAAGTCCTTGGTATATTCTACTGTAGAAGAGTGGCAAGTGGTATATCCTGGCCCTTTGGCATCTCTAAAAATTATTTCCTTACACAGCTAATATGATGGCTGTTTGACTTACAACAACATGTCTTGTTTTCCTTAATACTGAGGTCTATATCAACATTTCTGACTCTCCAGTCTACAGTCGATAATGCTGACTTTTATCCAGTAGCCAGCAAATTTGCTGTAAATGATTTGTACCCAGTTGGAGCAGATGCTACGATTTCATTATTTTGGACTGATATCAGCTCTACCCAGAACCCAGTGTAGCCACTATCCCTTGCCAGATAGGTCTGTATCTCACAGTGTCAAATTGGATGGCAGACACAGCTTAATTGATACTGCCTTCTGGAAATTTCCCACTTACCAATATGTTTGATTCTTGGAAACATGGTTTAGTTTATCCCCACAAAATCCTTTAACATCAAATGTGAGCAGAGGGCTTAAGATTAGGTTTTAAATTGCTCATTTCAGGGTCACTTGGTCATTGTTAAATGGATAATTCCGGAGAATTAACTTGAGAAATCCAAGTTTTTGACACCCCCAGTTGGGTTGCTTTACTGTCACACTCCCTGGCCTGCCTTATCCAAAACTATTCCTTCAGTGACCACCCCTAGGCTATTTACTCCCAAACTATATTCAGATCACATTCAAAAATGAGCCCAAATCGCAAAGGAAATGAACAGACACTTCACCAAAGAAGACATTCAAATGGCCAACAGACACATGAGGAAATGCTC
>NW_004443985.1:8291159-8304779 GCF_000243295.1 Trichechus manatus latirostris
AAAAAAAAAAAAAGAAAATAAAAATTGGAAGGAAAAAAAAAAAAAAAGAGCCCAAATCGGAATACACAGCTGCAGTGTGATGGATCACTTTTATGTAGCCTTTCTAGTCATGGTCTTCTAACTCCCACCCAGGTGATTGGGCAGGACTGTGCAGATAGGGTAGTTGTAGCCCATCAAAGGGCTTGGTCAGTTTTGCCATCCCGCTGGGCTTGAAATGAGCGACCCCAGAGGCGGGAAAGAGAGAATCCCATCACTATCAAGGAAGAACAACCAGGAGCCAGCACATCCTTTGGACCTGGGATCCCTGCACTGGGAAGCTCCTGGAAGCAGGAGACCAAGAAAGAGACGGAGAGCTGTAACCCTGAAGATGGTGAGAAGCTGTGGCAGTAGAGACCTGGCAGCAGGAGACAGCATGGTAGGCTTCCTGGCCCATGGAGCAAGAAAGCTGAGTGCCTCTGGGCAGAGGTCTAAGGCCAGAGAGAGGCATGCCTTTGAGCATGGCAAGGAAGAGACTGTCCTGATGGAAGAACCATATCCTTGAGTGTTTCTGAGCCTTAATTGTAACCTGTTACTTCTCTAATAAACCCATAATCGTGAGTATAGTCTGTGAGTTCTGTGTGGCCATTGCAGTGAATTATCGAACCCAGCAGAGAAGTAGAGAGTAGTAGGGACAGTTGGTGTCAGAACTGGTAAAGACAGTGGAGAGAGGAGGCATGTTTGACCTTCACCTCATGGGAATCCGCCTTGGGCTGTTGGTCTTTATTCTCCTCCCCCCTTGTGATGTTGGAGGAGGTCAGATGCTGTCCCAATGCTGTTTTTACAACAGCTAAATATACTGTATATGAACTGATCATTGATAGAAGAAGAAATGCAAATGTATGATAAAAATGAAGATGTTCATCCTCTAGTAGTCAGAGAAATACACATCAAAATGAGATGTAGTTAAAAAAAAAAATTTACTGGAGTGATGAAGATTGGTGGGAAGGCCATAACTAAATCCCCACGATCCTGGTCCTTCCCCTAAACCAACTGTCTAAGTTTTGTTTTTTATCTAAGGTGGAGTTTTAAAAATTTATTTTTTGCCATATGGTTCAGCCTCTGGAAAACCATCAGCTAAGCCAACCCAAGTCCCAGGCTCCTAGAAGCCTGTGCTAGAGCATTTGAGTCTTGGATGGATAGGGATTGACGAGCTGAGCAATGAAAGCCTTTCAATATCTTGTTTTTTGGTTGCTCTTGGAGGTTTTAAGCCATGAATTGGACACTAGTGATTCGATAGAAGGTCTTAGGGGGCAAGAAATAACATCTAATGCCTTTCTGTGGGTGTCTGTCCCCTGGGACATTGTGTTAGAGGGGCAGATGAGACATTTACAACACAGTCCTTGATTTTAAGGACCTCAGAGCTGGGGTGACTGAACTGACAGATTCGACAGTTAGCAAACCATCGAGAATGGCATTTTGTGTTATGCTGTAACTTTCAAAATTGAAGTTTCATGGAACAGAGATGGCATTCGCTGAAATAATCAAAGAAGTCTTCTTGAAGGACGTGGGACTTAGACTGGGTCTTAAGCAAAGTTTTGAGTACAATTTCAGGGAGCTGAGATGGGCATCTACATTAGCATGAGCAGAGAGGCAGGATGAGGAAAGCACGTGTGGGAAACAAGCAAGAACCAAAGCTTAATAAATGTGGAGAAGAATAAATGTTGAGAGGAAATGAAAAATAAGGGGATCCAGCTGAGGCTAGAATATGAAAGCTCTCAAAAGCCGGGAGGCGAAGAATGGAATTGATGGAAAAGGCCGAGGGCGATTATTTTATTTCAGTGAACATTTACTGAGCATCTTCTATGCATTCTTAGGTTCTGCAGAAACAGGAATGACTAGGACACAGCCCCACCTTGAAGGAGATTTTAGGTGATAGAAGATGATGGATGTCGTGAAAGTGGAGTCTTAGAAAGATTAGCATGGAAAGAGTATACAGAGTAGATGGAGAGTTAAGGAGCTCCAAGCACAAACCCTGAGCCAGA
Source organism: Trichechus manatus latirostris (assembly GCF_000243295.1). Lineage (NCBI taxonomy): Eukaryota > Metazoa > Chordata > Mammalia > Sirenia > Trichechidae > Trichechus > Trichechus manatus. The sequence goes on from NW_004443985.1 coordinate 8,293,181, forward strand.
ATCCAAACTAAAGTCAAGGGTGTGTCTAACGGTTCTGTTTGGGTGTTAAACCAGTTGCTGTTGAGTTGATTCTGACTCACAGCAACCTCATGTCAGAGTAGAACTGTCATTCTCCATAGGGTTTTCAATGGCTGAGGTTTTAGAAATAGATCTCCAGGCTTTCCTTCTGAGGCCCCTCTAGGTGGACTCGAACCTCCAACCTTTTGTGTCCTTGGTGTCCAAGTTCAACTTTTGGTTAGCAGCCAAGCACATTAGTCATTTGGACTACTCAGGGACTCCTTTTGGGTGTTAGGGTGTTTGTAACCCAATGTTTTCAGCTTTGGGACATCAGCTGAAATTTTGAGTCAAGAGAGATATTAAGGTTACTAGGCTCAGCAAATAAAACATATATATATGTATGTAAGTACATGCTGTGCAATATTCATTGTTTATGTGAAATTCATGTTAACTGAGCATTCTGTATTTTGTTTAGCAATCCTAGTAAAAGTACTATTTAACATCCTGTTACGGTTTTAAGGGCTCACTTCCTATGGCAAAGTAAGTACAAGGGGATTGCACCATGCTGAACATTCAGCAGCTAACATGGCCAGCTTTGTTCAGCTTGGGTATATGTGTGTGGTAAGCACCTGAAAAGGGGCTTCCGGACCATAACGGTTAAATATCGTACAAGAAAATGTCTTGTTTCAACAACTATCCTTACAAAGAAAACGCTATACTTTTACTGAGTTCTAATAAGAGTTCTTAGCAATAGAATTTTTGTTTTTTTCTCAAACACAGAGAACTAAGCATAATAAAGAATAATCTCTGCTACATTTGCTTATTCTGGTCATTGTTATTTGTCCTCTGCAATTGATGTACTTAATTGTGTACTATTTTCATTTCCAGAGGAAAGAGGAGAAGGGAAGTGAGTTCCTCACAATTTTATTGTTTTGGCGTCAAAGATTCCAGTTGATTGCCATTTCCTATCTCCAACATCCAGCAAAAGCTTCATAACTTCCCACTTGGCTGGCAAAACAAAACAAAATCATCCGAGAGTCCAGAAGCTTGAGAAAGGTCTGGGGGAGAGGGATTAAAGAGTAGTGGTGAGGGGCCTTTGGCATCAATTTCATTTTCCCAGTGGGTTCATAGGAGTTCTTTTCTACTTCTTTTACTATAGAGAGATTTGACTTGAGCTCTGTTTTCTTAACAAACTCTTGTAAACTGGGAATGTGATTTCTAGCCTTTAATCTTATGATACCAAAGATATGGTTTAAGGCAATAAAATGCAAGTCCCAATAAAAGGACAGATGGAGAATAGACCACTTGAACAGACATCTCTTGGTGGCAAGCAACAAAAACCCTGTAAGAAAACTCAGATGAAAAGGGGTTTATTTTAAAGAACTCTGATGATACTTTTCCTGTTGCAGCAGGAAAGCTTTGAGATACTTCTTTGAGAAAGAGAGTCTCTCTCTTTCTTGCTGTCTTTCTCTTAGACACACACGTATGCACACACACAAACACATGGTGTTAGTGCATCCATTCCAAAGTGAAGTCAGCACCTTAGTTTGTTTACATGACCTTCCAAGTTCTGCACTTGTGGCTAAATCAATGTTGGTGCCCAAGATCGGCCTTCTGTGAGGGAGACGCTGAGGGCCCTTTAATCAGATGTCCGTCATTGTGGGGGGAACATTCCTATGGCTGCCTGTGTCCCCAACAGTGCTGTAGGCATCCATCTGGACAGAGCAGCAAATCGAATGACATGATGATTTGGGTGTTTTCCTCTAATTGCTCTTAAACTGAAGAAGGGTCTGATATAGTGGCCTGAATTTATATGCTCTTATATTTTTGGTCAAGTTCTTAATACAATGGATAAATCTTTCAGAATATTTGGACTTGAATTATGGCTCTTGTGGTTTAGATTTCCCCAGAAGTTAATGATACCATGGACAGTACCGGGGTGGAACTATAGTCCCTAAGATCATTTTAAAAATCTCTTAAGTCTGTCTTGCATTTCAAGTTCATTTGTTCCACCTAAACTGCAGACTGAGTTTGCTTTAGCTGTCCACTTCCTGAAGGCATGGAAGGAAGGCAATAAGTATTTTCTGTTTAAGACCTCCTTGTCCCAGCCGGAAGAAACCCCTGGGTGGTACAGCCAGTTAAGTGCTCAACTACTAACCGAAAGATTGGCGGTTCGAACCCACCCAGAGGTACCTTGGAAGAAAGGCTTGGCAATCTGCTTCTGAAAGTTCAGAGCCAAGAAAACTCTACAACACACAGGGTTGCCATGAATCAGAATTGACTGAACGGCAACTGATTTGGTTTTGTCCCGGTCGGAAGGGACAACGTCACTGATATCAAGGTGATTTAAGGAGGAAGGACTTCCAGGTAGTGTCTTAGACTAACCACAGACAGCCATTCTGATTACCTCCTAGTCTCTCCACTAAAGCAGGTCTGATTTAACAGCAATGCCATCTCACACTCAAGACCCCTTTTGTCCTGTAAACCCTCTGTATCACCATGATGAGCACAGACAGCACGTGATGCAGCTCAGCTTAAAGTGGGAGGAGGAGGAGTCTCTTTAAATTAAACTCGCTAATCAAAGGCTTGAGGCTTAACAAAGGATATTTCACTGACTAATTAGTTATAGCAATTGAGTTTTCTAGAGATAATTTTTTTCTGGCCTCCTCTTGAGTTGTGTTGCTCATTGTGTGAGAACGGGAGTAGACAAGAGGGAGTGGAAATGGTCTTTTATATGCTTCCAGTTAAGCTTTTAATTACACTGGTTATCTATGCCAGTGGACAGACGCTTCCACATCATTGTCTGTAAGATAGTGGAGAGAAAAGAAAAAAAAGGGCTTCTATTTTCTGCACCCTCTTCTCCTTGAGATCTTGCATCTTCATTTAAAAACAATCAGGCGTGCAGGTGAAGGGATTGGAAAAAGGATGGCTTTTGATAGCTTTTGAGATCAAGGTCCCAACTTCCTCCTTAAAGACTGGCCCACACTTCCGTGATGTCTGATGTGGTATCTTCAGGTCAACGTTGTGTGTTTTAAGATGCATTTGAATTTTGCACGTTGGAGATGAAAAATGCCTTAAAGAAGGATGGCAGGTTATCTGTAGGTGGCCTAAATAGGAGACAGAATATTCTTGAGAATCCATCCGGTTCATTGTATCAGTGAATTACAATCAATTACAGCAGACTCCCCAAACTAGCCTTAGATCTCTGTCTACACATGTCAATAGGGCCGTGGCAGAGGATGGTGCCTGGAGAGGTGGGATGGGAGAGGTATTAGGAAGCTGGTGTTCCGACTCAGAGTTTACACATGGAGGAAGAACATTCTAGGCCCGTGCTGCTTACCTGCAGCATGCTAACAAAGTCACGTGTGGTATCAGTTGTGAGATAATGTGGCGAGTATGGGTAATTTGTGGCCAATAATAGCTAAACTACTCTTTGTTCATGATGAATTTTTCCAAATAAATCAGAGAGGGTTGATGGATATCTCTGCAAAAACATCCCTCCCTTGCATTTTAGTTGGCTCTCCTAAAGTCGGCAGCCAGGAATTGTGCATTTTGCTCATGAGACTAAGAAAAAGCAGCACATGTGTTGTCTAGTTAGGGCTGAAAGATGGTAGAAGAGAGCTACGCTAAGCAATGGTGTGAGCGTGGGTTTCCACCTAGAGGAGAGAGAATGGGAATGGAAGCTTGGCACTGGATGATGCAGAACCCTACTGCTTCAGGGAGACCCTCTAAAAACTCAGCTAGATGAGGAAGATTTCTCATGTAACAGATACCCCTTGACTGGGGAGCCCGTTGCAGGTGGAGTCAGCCTGAGTCACATGTTTAGCCAGATTTCTGGGTCATAGCCTGGTACACAATACTGCCAGGTGCCCTGAATGGCATGGACTTAGAGGTGGGTAATACATCCAGGATTCACTTGAACTTGGCCAAGTCCAAACTGTCCCCTTTTTCCATTTAACCTGTAAATCCTGGCCACATACAGGCCGGTGGATGGGGCTTTGAGCCAGCCTTGCAGATTAGCAGAGAACTTGACTGTTGTTTCTGTAGGGATAGTATGACTCTCCTTTACATTGCTCCCCAACAGGAGGTTTACAAGAAAACACCCCCAAGATCCTTGAGCCCATGGATAACTACAGCTCTGTGATGAATCTGTGTGAATCTTCAACAGGAAGGTCAAGGAATGGGCTGATGATGCCATGTCCGTGGTTGTTGGAGGCCCTTGTGGTGACAGGGCGAGTGAGTACCTCTGCTTTGAACTTCATTACTTCTTTCCTTTGCTCAGCTCACATCTGCCCACAAAGCTGTGTATGTTCTGCCCCAACATCCAAGCCACAGTTTAAGGAGACAAAAATGGTAGCATTTTGCTTGAGTCTTGAGGAGGAATCCCAGGAAGCATGGGCGTGCATTAAAATGCCTGACTCCTCGCTTAATGGGTAGGATGAGGTGGGGGCGGAGGTGGCCAGCCCAGGCATGGGACGACTGAGCAACTAAGTGACCGGGACCAAAAGTTAGATTCCGTGGGGCTCAACGTACCCAAAGAAAGATGGGGAGCAAGGGGACAATCCAGACCAGAGCTGCCATGGGAAAGCCAGGAGTCAGAGAGCAGGGATATCACCCACATACACCAAGCCCAGAGGGCGAGAAGAGGGACTTGGTTAGGAACCACACAAGGAGTAGATTGCTGCAGAAGTCATTAAGAGACAAGGAAAGGAGGGGATGGAGTGTCGGAGGAGGCAAACGATATGCTTTCAATGGCTAAAATAAGTGGGAGTGTAATTTATCAATTCAGTAGGTCACTCAGTAACTCTAGAAGCGTTCATTTGTTCATTCATTCATTTAACAGATATTTAAGTGCCTCACATATGCCAGGGTCTGTATCTGAATCTTGGGGTGCAATGCTGTCTGGGTGCAATCCAGACACCATAGTGAGATGATAAGTGCAGTGACATGAAAGAGGATTATGGCACACGTAAGGAGGGCACTGAACAGACTTGGGAGAGCAGGGGAGACTTCCTGTTGGTAGAGAGAGCTGAGCAGAGACCTGAAAGACAAAGGCTGGGTGACAAGAGAGAGCCCAGGACTTTGGGGGGCCCACATAGAATTCAGCCTGGTTGGAGGACAGTGGCGGGGCATGGTAAGGGATCCAGATAAAAGCAAGGGCAAGAACTTGAAGGACCTGTTAAGCCATATGAAGGACTTTGGACTTTATCCTAAAAGCCATGGGGAGCTACTGCAAAGGCTTTAAGCAGGAGAAACTCTGTGTGAGCTCCGTTGGGCAAGACTGCTCTGGCTGCAGGTTGCATTATTCAGGGCTGAGATGGTCGGTGAGCTGGACCAGGGCGATGGCAGTGGGACTGAGAGAGACGGATTGGAGAGAGAGTTGGATTGTCAGAGTGATAGGGCTTGGTTATTGACCTGAGGTGGGAAGCAAAGGTGGCTTCTTGGTTTCTGGATTGGCCATTGGAGGGTGGGTGGTGGAGCCACTTGCCAGTTTGGGGAGCTAGGAGGAGAGTTGGGTTTTGGAGGGAGGACAAGGAGTTCGATTTTGGACATGTCTGGGGTTGGAGGAGGATGGGCTGGAGGAAGTCCTGCTTTTGCACTAAGCCAGGGCCTGTCTGGGTGGGTGGGTAAGGCTATTCACAGAATCAAGCTCATAATCAGTTAACAACCATGGTTTATTTTCTCCCCGGTATGGGGGATCTGCATTGGGAAAATACAGAATTGGGGCTGGGATATGCTGGAAGGATAAACCTCAAGTTAGAATCTAGATGTACAGTAATAAGATTTAGCCTCTGGGAGCAAGCAGACAAATGAAATCTAAATCACTCAGTGTAATGAAAAGAAGTGGAATTTCACTTTCTTGTTTGACGAATTCCTGACGTGCTCCTGTGACAAAACAATTACTGGCCCCATCGGTGGTTCCGCTGTTCTGGGGGCGGGGGCGGGGACTTCCTGCAGGTGTTCTTACCAGAAGGTCTGCCATCTCCCTGGGCTGCTGACCCCTGAGCCTCTGCCGTTCTTCTCCTTGGGTCAGTATTTCATCGTTGTCAAGATATTGCCCGGTGCCTGCAGCAGAATGTCTTCAGCCACAAGCCATGAATCTCTCTTCTAGCCAAGGCATGCTGTTGCTTGTAGAATTCTTTTATGGGGGGAGGCCAGGTTTATGTTCTGAATTAAGGTTCTCATCTGCCTGTGGCAAAGCACAGCATTTATTAATGGAAGTTGCCTCCTGGGTGATACTTGAAATGCTTGGAACATTGTTTGTTCAGACATTCCACTGCCTCTTTCAAACAATTCTTTCCCCATTATCAAAAGCAGAAATGTGTGTGTGAGTGTGAGTGTGGGTGTGGGTGTGTGTGGGGGGGTGTCTCCATTTGTTTGTTGGCTTGTTTTGGATCGTCTCACACCAAAAGCATTTTCTAGTTTCTCATTGGAAATTTGCTCTTTGTCCAGAAGAAGAAAAAAACTTATGGGGAACACACTTAATATTTAAGTTTTTTTTTTTTTTTAAATTTTTAAATGACCTGTTTAAGTGTGCTTTCAAGGTTGCGTCCAGCACGATATATTTGCAATTTTAAACTTTTTAAAAGGGAAGAGTTTTGCATTTACCCCAGTATTAGTCATGCCTGCTAAGGGAACATTCCATTTAATAACTCCAAGTTATATAAAAGCTCTGGTTTCCAAGGAAAAATGTTGTTGTTAGATGCCGTCGAATCAGTTCTGACTCATAGCGACCTTGTGTACAACAGAACAAAACACTGCCTGGTCCTGCACCATCCTCACAATCTTTGCTATGACTAAGCCCATTGTTGCAGCCCCTATGTCAGTCCATCTTGTTGAGGGTCTTCCTCTGTTTTGCTGACCCTCTACTTTACCACACTTGATGTCCTTTTCCAGGGACTGGTCCCTCCTGATAACCTGTCCAAAGTATGTGAAATGTAGTCTTGCCATCCTTGCTTCTAAGGAGCATTCTGGTTGTACGTCTTCCAAGATAAATTTGTTCATTCTTTTGTCGGTCCATGGTGTATTCAGTATTCTTCGCCAACACCATAATTCAAAGGCGTCAGTTCTTCTTTGGTCTTCCTTACTCATCGTCCAGCTTTCACTAAAGGAAAATAGGGGTGACTGAGGGGCGAAAAGCATTGTAGAGGTGGCGTCATTATGTGGGTTCACGTTGCAGTGCTGAGTGATGATTGTCTTTTCCTTCTCCTTCTGCACGTACGTGGTTGTTGTTAGTTGCCCTTGACTTTGCTCTGACTCAGGGCAAACTTATGTGTAACAGAATGAAATGTTCCCTGGTCCTGTGCCATCCTCACAGTCATTGGTCTGAGTCGATTTTTGCGACTGTCATGTCAATTCATCTCATTAAGGGTTTCCCTCATTTTCGCTGACCTTCTACTTTACCAAACAGGATGTCCTTCTGCACGGACCAGAAAAGCTCTTATTTATTTATTTTTTAGTTTTATTTTGTTGTTGTTGAGAATTTGCACCGCAAAACATATACCAGTTCAACAGTTTCTGCATGTACAATGCAGTGACATTGATTGCATTCTTTGAGTTGTGCAACCATTCTCACCCTCCGTCTCCGAGTCGTTCCTCCCGCATTCACATAAACTCACTACCCCCTAAAGTTCCTATCTAATCTTCGAGTTGCTATTGTCACTTTGATGCCATATAGATAGTTCTTAAAAAAGCATAATACTCAGGCAGACATTTTTTACTAGCTAAGCTAAAGTATTGTTTGGTTTTAAGAAGACTTCGAGGAATATTTTTGGATTAAGTTTTAAAGATTATCTCAGAGCAATAGTTTCAGGGGTTCATCCAGCCCTCATGGCTCCAGAAAGTCTGGAGTCCATGACCATTTGAAATTCTGTTCTGCACTTTTCCCCTTTTGATCAGGATTCTTATATAGAATCTTCAATCAAAATGTTCAGTAACTGAAAGATCAGCGGTTCAAAACTGCCAGTGGTTCCACTGGAGAAAGATGTGGCAGTCTGCTTCCATAGAGATTTACAGCCTTGGAAACCTATGGGATTACTATGAGATGGAATTGACTCTATGGCAGTGCGTTTGGTTTTTGGTTTGGTTATGAAGGAGAGAATATAGTTAAATGAAAAGCATGCTATTCTCTGTATCTCAGTTATAAATTCCCTGGAATAAACTAAAAGATCTAGCAAAAAACAAAATTTACTCCTACTGCCCTCATGAAACAAGTACAACTCGGAAATAAATGACCTTGCTGCTTTTCCCAAGGTCATATGGTGGTTTGGTAATGAAGCACACCTCTGCTTTCTTTTTTTTTCGTTGCCGTCAAGTCGATTCCAACTCATAGGAACTTTATAGGACAGGGTAGAACTGCCCCACAGGGTTTCAAACGCAGTAATCTTTTTTTTTTGTACTTTAGGTGAAGGTTTACAGAACAAATAGTTCTTAGTAAACAGTCAATACACATATTGTATTATGACACTGGTTAACAACCACGACATAGCAACATTCTCCCTTCTCGACCTTGGAGGACTTTTTTTTTTTTGGTGAAAATATACATAGCCAAAGATACACCATTTAAAAAATTTCTATGTGTACAATTCAGTGACATCGATTATGTTCTTCCAGTTGTGCTGCTATTCTCTCTATCCTTTTCCAAATTATTCCAAATTATTCCATAATTGTCTTTAACTCACTGTCCCCTAGGCTTCCCATCAAACCTTTTGAGTTGCCGTTGTCAGTTTGATCTCACATAGATAATTCTTTTTTTTTTTTTTTGTACTTTAGATGAAGGTTTATAGAACAAAACAGCAAAATAGTTTCTCATTAAACAGTTAGTACACATATTGCCCTATGACAATGGTTAACAACCCCACAACATGTCAACGCTGTCCTTTTTTAACCTTGGATTCCCTATCACCAGCTTTCTTGTCCCCTCCTGCCTTCTAGTCCTTGTCACTGGACTGCTGTGCCTCATTAGTCCCGATTTGTTTTATGGGGCTGTCCAATCCCCAGCTGAACGGTGAACCTCGGGAGTGACTTCACCACTGAGCTAAAAAGGTGTCTGGGGTCCATACTCTCGGGATTTCTCCGGTCTGTGTCAGGCCAGTAAATCTGGTCTTTTTTTTCCTGTTAGAATTTTGTTCTACGTCCTTCTCCAGCTCTGTCCAGGACCCTCTGTTGTGATCCCAGTCAGAGCAGTCAGTGGTGGTAACCAGGCACCATCTAGCTGTACTGGACTCAGTCTGGTGGAGGCCTTGGTAGCTGTGGTCCATTAGTCCTTTGGACTAATCTTTTCCTTGTGTCCTGTTCTAGTCATTCTCCCTTGCTCTCGAAGGGGTGACACCCATGGAGTATCTTAGATGGCTGCTCATAGGCTTTTAAGACCCCAGACACTACTCACCAAGGTAGAATGTAGAACATTGTCTTTATAAACTGTGTTATGCCAATTGAGCTAGATGTTCTCCAAGACTATGGTCCCCACAGCCCTCTGCCCAGCAATTCAGTCCCTCAGGGAGTTTGGATGTGTCTATGGAGCTTCCGTGACCTTTCCTTGTACAAGTTGTACTGGCTTCCCCAGTATTGTGTACTGTCCAACCCTTCACCAGAGATACCACTTATCTATTGTGTATTTAGTATTTCCCCCCACCCCTCCCAACCCTCATAACCAACAAAGATTGTTACTTTTTGTGTGTAAGCTTTTTCACGAATTTTTACAGTAGAGGTCTCGTACAATATTTGTCCTTTTGTGATTGACTTATTTTCACTCAGCATAGTGTCCTCCAGTTTCATCCATGTTATGAGATACTTCACAGATTCATCATTGTTCTTCATCGTTGCATAATATTCCATTGTATGTACGTACCATAGTTTGTTTATCCATTCATCTGTTCATGGGCATCTGGGTTGTTTCCATCTTTTTGCTATTGTGAACAATGCTGCAATGAACATGGGTGTGCATATGTCTATTGGTGTGATGGCTCTTATTTCTCTAGGATATATTCCTAGGAGTAGGATTGCTGAATCGTATGGTATTTCTATTTCTAGCTTTCTAAGGAAGCACCATATCATTTTCCAAAATGGTTGTATCATTATGCGTTCCCACCAGCAGTGCATAAGAGTTCCTATCTTCCCGCAGCCCCTCCAACATTTGTTATTTCCAGTGTTTTTGATTCGTGCCAGTAATGCTGGGGTGAGATGGTATCTCAATGTGGTTTTAATTTGCATTTCTCTAATGGCTAGTGATCTCGAGCATTTCCTCATGTGTCTGTTGGCTGCTTGAATGTCTTCTTTGATGAAGTGTCTGTTCATTTCCTTTGTCATTTTTTAATTGGATTATTTGTCTTTTTGTTGTAGAGGTGTTGGATTTTCTTATGGATTATAGAGATTAGACCTTTTTCTGACTTGTAATGTCCAAAAATTTTTTTTCCCAGTTTGTAGGTTCTCTTTTTACTCTTTTGATGAAGTCTTTTGAAGAGCATAGGTGTTTGATTTTTAGAGGATCCCAGTTATATAGCTTATCTTCTGGAGTTTGTGTGTTGGTTCTGGTTTGTATCCTGTTAATGCTGTGTATTGGGGCCTCTAGCATTGATCCTATTTTTTCTTCTATGATCTTTATAGTTTTTGGCTTTATATTTAAGTCTTTGATCTATTTCGAATTAGTTTTTGTATATGGTGTGAGGTATGGGTCCTGTTTCATTTTTTGGCAGATGGATATCCAGTTTTGCCAGCACCATTTGTTAAAAAGACTTTCATTTCCCAATTTGATGGACTTTGGGCCCTTGTGGAAGATCAGGTGACCGTAGGTGGATGGATTTACATCTGGGTTCTCAGTCCTGTTCCATTGGTCAATGAATCTGTCGTTGTACCAGTGCCAGGCTGTTTTGACTACCGTAGCTGTATAGTAGGTTCTGAGATCAGGTAGTGTGAGTCCTCCTACTTTATTCTTCTTTTTCAATAGTGCTTTACTTATTCGGGGTTCTTCCCTTTCCATATAAAGTTAATGATTAGTTTTTCCGTCTCCTTAAAGAATGTTGTTGGTATTTGGATAGAGATTGCATTGTGTTTGTAAATTGCTTTGTGTAGAATTGTCATTTTCGCTATGTTGAGTCTACCTATCAATGAGCATGGTATGTTTTTCCATTTATGTAGATCCCTTTGGGTTTCTTGCAGTAGTATTTTGTAGTTTTCTTTGTATAGCCTTTTACATCTCTGGTTAGATTGATTCCTAAGTATTTTATTTTTTTAGGAGCTATTATAAATGGTATTGTTTTCCTAATTTCCTTTTCATCATTCTCTTTATTGGTGTATAGGAATCCAACTGACTTTTGTACATTTATCTTGTAGCCAGCTACTCTGCTGAATCTATTAGTTCCAGTAGTTTTCTCGTGGAGTCTTTAGGGTTTTCTACGTATAGTATCATATCATCTGCCAACAGGGACAGTTTAACTTCTTCGTTACCAATATGGATGCCCTTGATTTCTTTTTCTTGCCTTATTGCTCTATCTAGAACTTCCAGTACAATGTTAAATAGGAGTGATGATAAAGGGCATCCTTGCCTTGTTCCTGTTCTCAAGGGGAATGTTTTCAGCCTCTCTCCATTAAGAATGATGTTGGC
>NW_004443985.1:8306632-8317455 GCF_000243295.1 Trichechus manatus latirostris
TCCTCTTACTCTCCTGTGCTGAATTCCTTTTGTTTGTGGATTTTTTAAAAATTTCTTTTGTTTTTGTAGGCTTTGTTTTTACTGAGACTTTATGTTTTTCCTCTTTATTTTGATGAGTAGATTTGTTAACTTTCTTTGTGGTCACCGTGAAATTTACCCTTATCTTTCTAAGTTTGAACCAGTCTGTTATTACTTGGTATTGCCTTGCCTTCCTCTCCATTAGAAGGTTCTATACCGACACCGTTTATTCCCTCTTTTATTGTTCTGATGTTGTTGTCATTTACAGATTAACTGCTCTGATTCCCTGTTGTATTTCTTTTGGTTTTTGATAGTCCTTGAGAGTTCATTTTCTAGATTGGTATCTGGCTGGTATGATCCTGTGTCCTAGATTCAGCCTGTGAGCTGAAGTTGTTTGTTCTCAGATTGAAGGATTCCCTTTAATAATTCTTGTAAGTTTGGTTTGGTTTTTACATTTTCCCTTAATTTCTGTTTATCTGGAAATGTCCTAATTTCACTGTCATATTTGAACGAGAGTTTTACAGGATATATTATTCTTGGCTGGCAATTTTTTTCTTTCAAGATTTTATATATGTCAACCCATTGACTTCTTGCCTGCATTGTTTCTGCTGAATAGTGTGAGCTTAGTCTTATTGTTTCTCCTCTGTGTGTGACTTTTGATTTTTCCCAAACTGCTCTCAGGTTTCTTTGTCTTTGGTTTTGGTGAGTGTGATTATGATATGCCTTGGTGATTTTCTTTTGCGGTCTATCCTATGTGGTGTTTCTTGAACTTGTTGGATGGCCAGCTTTTCATCTTTCATGATATTGGGGAAGTTTTCTGTCAGCAGTTCTTCAGTGGTCCTCTCTGTGTTTTCTGTTTTCTCTCCCTCTTCTGGAACTGTGATCACTCGAAAATTTTTGGTTTTGATTTTATCCCACATATTTCTCAGGGTTTCTTCATTTTTGTTCGTTTTTTTTTTTTTTTCTGATTTTTCCTCAGACAGAGTTGTATCCAAGTGTTTGTCTTCAATTTCACTGATCCTGTCTTCCACCGTTTCAAACCTGCTCCTCAGCCCTTCTATGACATTGTCCATTTCTGAAATCTTGTTGTTTATGTTTTGGATTTCTAATTGTTGTTTTTGTATGATTTCTAGTTGTGAATTTATTTTGGCATTTTGTTCTTGCATTATTTTCCTGAATTCTTCCATTTTTTGTCTGTATTTTCTATGAATTTGTCTAATTTTTCTTCATTTTTGTCTGTTTTTTGCTTCAACTCTTGGATAGCTCTGAATATTAGAGATTTGAATTCCCTGTCAGATAGTTCTAGTGCCTTTTCTTCTACTGGAAAGTCATCTGGTGTTTTATTTTGGATGCCTGCTGGAACCATCCAATCCTGTTTTCGTAAATTTTTGATATTGTCTGCTGTCTTCAGGGCATTCGGTAGTTATTTTCTTCCTTTATTGATTGTAGAGTTGTTTGTTTTGTCCTGCTTTTTTGTTTTATTTGGCTACGTCTGAGCAGGCAGGCTGTGTGTTCTTTGTTGTTTGCTCGTCTGTTGGCAAGTTACTTTTCTCCTCCTCCAATTGGCAGGGTCAGTCACTCAGATATGGTACAGCAGGGCAGGTCTAGCTGAAGAGGAGTTTCTGGGATGGGTTGCTTGTGACACTTACTACAGCCACCAGTGCAGGCCAGTAATCAGTTCAGGGGAGGTTCCGGTTGGCCGTGCCTGGGCTGCTTGGGAGTGTGATGTTCAGTGCACAGTGCAGGTAGGCAGGGTGAAGGGGGGAGATTGTGATGTGTGGAGTTAAGATGGGTAGGAGAGAGAGGAGAGGGAGGAGAGAGGAACAGGAGCCAAAAACATACAAACAAACAAAAAAGAGTGCTAGGGAAGCTTGCTGTTGGAGTGGAGAGATGAGAGACTATGAAATGGAGAAAAACAAAAAGGAGAAGCAGAAAAAAAAGAAAAGAAAAGAAAAAAATGAATAAATAAAAATCAGGAAGAAAAAAGAAAAACAAAGCTCCCAGGGATCCCACCAGTGCAGCTGCAAGTTCTGGGGAAGTTGCTCCCAGGCCATGAAGGACAGCCTGGCTAGAAAGGGTAGAGGTGTCACTCAGCACCAGGTATTCAGGAAACAAGAAGAGAAGGAAAGTATAGAGAGACAAGAAACTGAGTAATGAAGAAAGACAAAAAGGTAAAAAGAGGGAAAAGAAAACAAAACAAATTAAAAAAAAAAAAAGAACAAAAAAAACCCCCAGAAAAACAGAAAAAAAAAAAAAAAAGGAAAGAAGAAATGCCCTCAGGGATCCCCCTTCACGTCGTGCAAACTTACGGGGTAGGTCCCAAGCCGCGCAGTACTGCCAGGCTATAACAGGCTCCCAGTTTAAGAAATGAAAAAGAAAACAAACAAATAAAAGCCCCAGGATTCCACCAGTGTGGCAGCACGGACCGGGAAGCAGTTTCACATTCAAGCGGCTTTTCACAGTCTTTCAGGAAGAAGTAAAGATGGGACATGGAGCCATGTATTTGAGAGAAAGGAGGGGGAGGTGGTGAGAGGAAAGAAAGAAATCTAAAGAAGTGGAAAAAAGCGACACCAGCAGCCAACAAATGGCAGTTAGGGAGCAGGCGAGTGCAGGCAAGTGGAATCCAAGCAACAATGGGGTGAAGCCAGTGCTTCCTGGCAGAGGAGGCTGAGTGGTGGTGAAGAAGGGTGGGGGGTGGGAGAGCGTATATCGCTGGTTACTGGTTGTTCTGTCTCCTGCTGGAAGCTCCATGAAGCTGCTTTCTGGTAGCCCCAGTTCGCTGATCTCTAATAGGAGTCCAAGATGGCGGATCCGTGCTGCCGTAGCTGATAGGGAACCTCTGTAGGTATCTCTCCTCACTCTCTGTTCTCTGTCAGTTTCTTATTCCATTCAGTGCTTGGCTGAGTTCTTTATCTCTCCGTTCAATGCTTAGGGTTTCAGGATTGCCGTTTTCTCTGTTTGGCTTAGTTTTTTGGATCTTTGCTATAGAGGGACGGCGTGGTGCTTCTGCCTATAGCGCCATGTTGCCTGAAGTCCCCTGGTATCTTAAGATGGGGGTATTGTAATTTACTAAGTATGGTTGCTGGGAGGGTAAAATGAGATGATATAAAAGACTAGCCCATGGCATCTGGCCCATGGTTACAAAAACAGATAAACAAAAAGCAACCAAATCTATTGCCGTTGAGTCGGTTCCAACTCATAGCGATCCTATAGGACAGAGTAGAACTGCCCTCAGGGTTTCAAAGGAGTAGCTGATGGACTGAAACTCCTGTCCTTTTGGTTAATAGCTGAGCTCTTAACCACTGCACCACCAGGGCTCCAGCCCATAGTTAGCACTAAATAAACAGTGGCCATTGTATTTATTAAAATGATCATCTCTCAGGGACCGACGTGAGCCTTTCCAATGGATGCTGTTTCTGTAGAGAAGCACAAGGTCACAATGCCCCAGCCTCCTTACTGTGCTTCTGAAATATCCCTCTGCATGTGTGCACGCACGCTTGTGTGTCTGTGTGTACAGGCTCACACACGTCCCTCACTGGAAGGATTGTACATCCTACAGAGGTCTGAGTTTTGCAAAAACTTTTCCCTTGTAGTCTGCGTTATCATCAACCTTTGAGCAACCTTACCATGCAGTTCAAAGTATCACTTAGGTATTCCTGATACCTTTGAGCACATTTGCTCAGAGCCCTGGTGGCACAGTGGTTAAGAGTTCAGCTGCTAACCAACAGGTTAGCAGTTGGAATCCACCAGCCGCTCTTTGGAAACCCTATGGGGCAGTTCTCCTCTGTCCTACGGGATTGCTATGAGTTAGAATCGATTTGATGGCAACAATTTTGGTTTGTTTTGGTGCTTGGAAGGTTGAAAGTTTTGAGGTGTGTGCATAATAATATAAAGTTCTAAATAATAAATTAAAAGTCCATTTAGAGCTCTCATTTCAGCCGTCTTTGCTAACCTCCCATTACAAATTAAAATATCCATCTTGACACGGGTTTAATTTTTTCCAAAAATGCCTGTTCTAAAAGACAGCGTACTTTTTGCATAATCTAAATGGCAAACTTGAAAATACCTCGCTTTACTGGAAAGTCAGCTATGTTCCAGAATAAATTTACTCTATGCTGGGGGGTAGTTTCTGCTATGTAATGAGGAAAAATCAATCTCCAAACAAAAAATCCCCAGACAACATATACAGGGTTCACCCACAGTTTTTCTTTCCTTTTCCCTTCATTGTTATTTTATAAAATATCAGCAATGAATCCCTTTGGTTTTCTTCTCATATTTTAAAAGATCATTGCACAAGCAGAGGAATGATCAGTTACAATCCATTTTTCTCCATGCTGGCTACTCTTTTCATAAATAATTCAGGTAGTGTACTTGCGTGATATACCGGTACTTCACTAATTTTTCCACCAAGCCAATGGTGTTAGGCATGTAATGATGCAGGTATATTTGAAGGATGACTTCAATACAGGCTAAAATAAGAGAATTCTGGTTTACAACATCTGTGCCATTTTCTGTGACTTGGTAAAACCAAACCAAACCAAACAAAACCCATCACGTCAAGTTGATTCCAACTCATAGTGACCCTATAGGACAGAGTAGAACTGCTCCATAGGATTTCCAAGGTTGTAATATTTACAGAAGCAGGCTGCCACATCTGTCTCCTCTGGAGCGGCTGGTGGGTTCACACTCCAACCTTTGGGTTAGCAGCTGAGCGTTAACCAGTGCACCACCATTAGAAAAGAAATACCAGCGTTCCTTTAAAATAAGACAATTTGTGAGGCCTGTTACAAGAAGCGGAAAGATTTCTCTTCCTTTTTTGGTTTCCCTTTTTACTATCTCCATAAAACAAAGGAACGGACAGAAACCTGTGGATGCTTCCTTTGTCTTCATGAAAAGGACTTCTTAATTGAAGTAACTAACTTTCCTTTCCTTTCCATTCAGTGATCACCTCTACCCTCTGGGATAGATGGCAGGGGAAAACTTTCTGCCTTCCGGGAACTGTGGAGCATTACAATCATCTGTCTCCATGTATTACATATTCTCCATTGAGTACATTAAAAAGCCATAATATGCAAAGCCTATAGTACATGTATTTTACTACTTTTCAAATATAAGTTCTTTGAAGGCATGCTGAGTGAGTTTAGGGGTGGATGGCAGGGAAGGCTGAGTTTAAATACATTTCTGAGTGATTCTAAGATTCTGTGATGCTGTCGCTTGCATGATCTAAAGTATTGCTCTGAACAGCACATCTGTGGGCTGACTGCCAACTACCTTCCAGTGTATATTTCTACCTGTTGCTTACTTCGGCAGTTTCTCATCCTTCTAATGCCTCCTCTTCACAGGTGGAACAGCTTGGAGGGAAAAAAGGACCTTGGCATTTTAGGGGGAACAAAAAAAGTTTGATATGCTCTGGATTTCAGATCGCTGAATGGGCAGGGGTGGGTAAGAAGAGGCTGGGAATCATGGAGAGTCATGTCAACCTTGCAACTGAATTTGAACTTGATCCTAAGGGCAAGGAGGAGCCACTGAGTGTTTTACAGATGAATGATGTGGTAAGAGTTTTATCTTAGAAACATCACTGTGTATTAATTCTGGGAAGTAAAAAGATAAATCTCACTCTGGATATAGGATAGACAGTGGATTAGAGGCAATGCAACGGGTGTATCTGTGGGAAATTTGTGACTATGCTCTACACAGGAGACAATGGTACACTAACTCTGGGAGTGCCCCAGTAGAGATGGAGCTATAGGAATGAACGGAAGGATATGAGGAAGTAGAGTGGGATGGCTTGGTGATTGGATGTAGAGGGCAGAGAAAGACATGATGTCATTAAGGTTTATAGCAGTGTCACCTGGGTGAATGATGGTCCACACAGGAAGACAGAGGGAAGATGATTATATCCTCTTGGGACAGTTTGAATTGCCTGTGGACCATCTTAGAAGAGATGTCTTACAGGCAGTTGGATTTTTGAGTCTGGAGCTCGGGAGAAAGTTCTGCAGACATAGTTTTAAGCATTGTCAGCCTGTAGAAGCTATAGGAGCGTATGAGATCACTAAGGGAGTGTGAAAAGAGTGAAAAACAAGCAGGGATGAGGGTGAAGCTCTGAGGAACATCTACATGTATTGGATGGTTAGAAGAAAGAGGCTGAGAACTTGTTTTGTGAAGAAAAAGTTGTCAACGGTGTCAAAAAGGTAATTCTAAAAATTCATCATTGCTTAGATTCAGCAATAAGGTTGTTTGGGAACAGTAATGACAGTGGAATGCCAAGGGGAAAAAGCCAGGTTACAAAATTTTAAGGATATAATAGTAATAGTAATAATAATGATACAAGCAGCTATGTTTTTGAGAGCTTACTAGGTACCAGACATTGTCCTTAGTTCTTTACAAATATTGCCATGTTTCATATTCTCAACAACCCAATGGGTAGAACTACTATTAACCCCATTTTACTGGAGGAAACTGAGGTGTAGAAAAATTAAATGCTACGTCCATGGTCGCACAACTCAGTTAGGGGAACGGCTCTGACTCCAGTCTGCCTTAATCCAAAACTGCTGATCTTACTGGAGGAGAAAGAGTGGTGACAATGAATTTTACCTTTGCTTCCAACAAGCTAGGGTGTGATGGGGACAGAAAAGGAAGACAGAGCCTGAAGGGCCAGTCCATGGAGAAGAGAGACTTTGCATGTGTGTTTGTTTTTAAGATGGAATAGCCTCGAGCAAATTTAAATACTAACATAGAAGGAACCAGTAGAAACAAAGAAGTTGAAGATCTGGAGAGAGTAGGGTTGATCTACAGGGCTGGTCTCCTGAGAAGGTGGCGTAGGATGGGATGGGATCCTGCGTATTCTATTCTCACACTCACCCTAGTGATAGCAAGAGTGGTGATCCCACAGGTGAGTTTGCAGGTAGATGGTTGGGGTATTCTTGCCTGATGGCTCTATTGTCTTTGTGAAGGAGGAGATGAGGAGCTTTACTGAGTAATGAGGGTGGTGATAAGGTAGAAGATTTGATGCCTATGAAGATTTACACCTGCCAGTGTGGAGAATGGCAATGGGTGCTGACCAGATAAGTGTAGAAAGACTCCAGGCAGCCTTGAAAGCCGAGTGGAGGCTGGAGAACATGAATTTGTGGTGAGACTAATCTGTGGCAGGAAGGAGGTGAGAAAGGTGTGGTCTGTGCTGCATGCTTAGGAAGTATTTATCCAATCATACAAAACTGTATATGGGTAACGTAACTGTTAGTATGCTCAGCTGCTAACCAAAACGTTAGTCGTTCAAGTCTACCCACAGGCGCCTTGGAAGAAAGGCCTGGTGATCGATTTCCAAAAAATCAGCATTAAAAACCCTACAGAGCACAGTTCTACTCTGACCTACGTGGCGTTGCCATGAGTCAGAATCAACTCCACGGCAACTGGTAGGTAGGTAGGTAATATTAAATTTACATTGACCTTGTATCTTCTTGTATCCAAGATCTTTTTGTATCTTGTAAATAGAAAGTAGTCTGTTTTAAAAATTAAGTCTATCACATCAGTTCATTGTTAGTCCTTTTCTCAAAAAAAAAAAGAGATAAAGAGAAATAAGTTCATATATGTGAGTTTTATGGAACTTTAGATGCCAGATAAATAGAAGCTCTCTCCCATAAGCTTATGTTCTGTATGACTTTCTTCTGCTCCTTCAATTCCCTAAGTCTCGAAAAACGGAGGGAAGGAGACAAGAAACGAAAAGAAAAAAATAAAGGAGGGGGAACCAAGAGGAATGAGGAGGAAGAAATGGGGAGGAGAAATGAGAGACAAGGAGAGAGTGGACCCTGAGTCCTGTACCTCAGTGCTATTAAGAATTCCAAGGTTCTCCCAGCTAACTGGCATTTCTTTTTTTTAAATTTTTTATTGTTGTAGTTTAAATGAGGTTTACATTTCAAGTTAGTCTCCCACACAAAACTTTATACATACATTGTTATGTGACCCTAATTGCTCTCCCCATACTGTGACAGCACACTCCTCCTTTCCAGCCCTGATTCCTCATGTCCATTCAACCAGCTCCTAACCTTCTCTGCCTTCCCATCTCACCTCTGGACAGAAGCTGCCCATCTACTCTCTTGTATCTATTTGAGCTAAGAGGCACACTCCTCACGCGTATCACTTTATGTCCCACAGTCCTCACTGGCATTTCTTTATCTGGATTTTCACTTTGTAGAAATCCTCCTGGGTCCTGGCAGTTCACACGGTGACTTTGTAGTTCACGGCGGTGATTGACAGTTTTGCAAACCAGGCTTGATGTCTGACAGACAGCTATATCTCTCCCACTAAGTATTGGATCTGAGCTTCTGCACAGCTTTGCAAACCCTAGTGTGGGGGAGTTCATCTCAAGCCCCTCAGTCTCTGCCTGACTCTGCTTTTTCCAGTTCTTGTCTAATTTCTGGATGGCATCTCATACATCACTCTCTTGACAGGAAGGGTTGGGGCCCAATTGAAAATCCCGGTGGAGTGAGTGGCCTTGATTTGAATGAAATGCATTTGTAAATCAAGGCCAGATGACCTTGAGGGTGGCCCCCGCAAATCTTCCTTCCCTCAAGGTCTGCTCTTTTCCCTGGGAAAAGAGAGTCACTTTGATTACTTGGGGTGCTTTCAATCTAATGCCTAATGGGCCATGTCTCCACTCACAATTGGCCGCAAGTAGTGGACTCTTGAAGGAAGTTGGGAGAAGCTGAAAGATGGACAAGATTTTTAGACTAAACTGTCCTAGTTTCTTGCTGAGTTCTTGAGAATTAGGATTAATGTCATGACTTGAAATTCTGGGAACGCCAAGCCAAGTTTCAGGATACAATTCTTTTTTCTCTTTGACAGTTTAAACAAAACACCTTTCCATTTTATTTATTTAACTGATACTAAGTGCCTGCTATGTTTTACGCACTGTCTGTTCTTGAGGGACTCTACCCTTTTAGGCTTCTGTGGGCAAACATTCCCTCCTGGGATTAAGACCCAGTGTTTGGGGAGGGATTAAAGTTCCTGTTTCTGGAGGGACTTTCATAGTCTGTGCTACATCATCTCCAGGACCACCGAGAATGTATCAAGGTAAGATGCGTTATTCCCATTTTACAGATCTGGAAAGTGAGGCTCAGATACATGAAGTGAATAGCCAGCAAACAGCAGGACTAGGGTTTGAACCCTTGTCTGTTTCCAATGCTCATAGTCTTTCTAACAGCTGAGCTGCTGGAGGAGAAAAGTAGAAAAAAAGACTTCAGTTTTCAAGAACTAACATTATTTCCTTGCAAAATTGTATTTTAGCCTTGAAGGAGCCCTTTACTCCTTTATCGTGGGTACGGATCAATCTAAGGACCATTTTCTTAGCTGGGAGCCTGCATGTGAGGTTATAGACGGGCTAAAAATGTATTTATCTGGGAAAGTAAATTTGAAGACCTCTTTCACAAGGTAGGGCTAGTTGGAGGGCTCTTCCCCATCTTGAAAAGCTGTGTGGGTTGTATATCTGCATTCATTTTGCGCTCAATCTCCCATTCGCTTGGCACCAGTAATAATTAGTTGATGTTAAGAGTGGTGTCCACAGAAGGCAGGGAAACTCTAATTGGTTGAATATCTCTGGGGGGCATTGTGCCTATGCCATTCCATTTAATCCTCAGGAACACTCCGCAAGGTAGGGATGAAGAAACTGGTGTTGAAGGAGGTGTAGGAACATGCCCAAGTAAGAAAAAACTCAGGATTTGAACACAGATGTGTCTAGCTCCAAAGTCCTTGCTTTTACGCCACTTGTATAATAATAAAGAGGGAGTTAAGGGATTGTTGGGGTGGGAGAAGGGAATAGATGAGGGGTTAGAGGTCACCTGAGCTGGAAGCAGACCCCTTTCTCAGTTTCCTGGGATTTTGCTGTTTTCTCTTTCGTTCCAAACCAAAAAAATAAAATAAAAACAAACAAACCCGTTGCTGTCTAGTCGATTCCGACTCATAGCGACCCTATAGGATGGAGTAGAACTGCCCCATAGGGTTTCCAGGGAGCTGCTGGTGGATTCCATCTGCCAGCATTCTAGTTAGCAGCCATAGCTCTTAACCACTCAGAACGCAGCTCAGCTGCTGGGTTGGTTGGTTGGTTGGTTTTTTATTTTAGTTGGGTATGCTCTGGGGGTGAAGGAGACAGCATAGTGCACTTGCGCTTACAGAGCTTATATTCTAGTGGGGCAGACTGGCCACCAGCAAGAAGCAAACACATGAATGAGATCAGTGTGGATTGTTTTAAGTTCCATAGAGGACAACAAAACAGGCAGTATGGTGGAGACAATGGCATGGGGTGGAGGACAGGAACATTCTACACTGGGGAGGTCAGCGGATGCTCCCTGAGGGGGTGGCGTGTGAACTGTGACCATAATAAATGAAGGAACCAGTGGAGGAAATACATCCCTGCAGAAGGAGAAGGCAAAGGAGAGAGAGAAGGACACGTGCTTGGAGAGGTTGAGGAACAGAGAAAAGACTGAGGGAAGGACCCAGCGACACATGTGTGAAAATATCTTTTATGTTGTGAACAGCTGGACAAAGCTTGTCTTTTGTTTTTATTTTCCTCCATCCCCCTCTTTTTTGCTTCCTCCTTTCTTCCCTCCTTCCCTCCTTTCTGTCTCTCTCCTTCCTGTTTCCCTCCCTCCCTCCCTTTCTTCCTTTCTACCTTCTTTCCTTTGTCTCCCTCTCCCTCCTCCCTTCCCTTCCTCCTTTCCTTCCCTCCCTCCCTCCCTTCCTTCCCTACTCTCTTTCTTCCCTTCTCCCTCCCTTCCTTCCTTCCCCCCTCCCTCCCTCTCTCCTTCCTTCCT
>NW_004443985.1:8317660-8345385 GCF_000243295.1 Trichechus manatus latirostris
CCCCAAACTCTGATGCAAACAAATAAACAGTATTTTTTCTTTTAATTTCTTGTCTATTGCAGATTGATACTTTTGTAAAATGTCCCAGTATTGTCAAATAACTACGAAGCTTTCTAAGCACTGATCTTGATTTCTGTACCTCCCTCATCTTCGGCCGGTAGCGGATAGTTGGTGAGCTGACCACACCTTGACTAGCACTTTCCTACATGACAGGGTTCTGTGGCCTGATCCTGCATTCATGGGCTTGGTTACTGAGGGTTGCTGACCCGTGCACAAACTCTGATAATCCGATGTGATGATTAGTATTGGTGCAAGTCCAGCTCAGTGAAGGCTTCCTGGAGGATATTTTAAGGTTTGAAGGTTGAGTAAAGAGTTTGTCACTAGACAAGGGGAGGGGAGGAAGGAGGTGCATAACTTTCTGTATTTTTAAAAAATTTTTTTGTGATCTCTATTTTTCTACTCATCAGTACGTCTTATGAGTAAGAAGCATTTCATTTAAATTTGAAATAAGGTTCCAAAGCACACCCCAGGCAGCTATGTAAGCAAATAATATTTTGGGCCTCAGTGTGTTCTCTGATTTTCACAGATCCTTGCAGACTCTAGGAGGCCAGCATAAAGAATCAGGCTTCGTTTTTCCTGATACTGTTGTATAATAAAACAGCCCAATTAACCCAGGGCCAGGACAGCCCTGTGGGAGATGTCACACAGAGTCCAGAAGGAGCACAGCGACAGGCAGGCATGTCCCATTAGGTCTCAATTCATTTTACTGAGTTTGAAAAGCTAGGGGGAAGTGTCCAACAAGGATAGAATCCTTGCCAGGGTGAATTTCCAGCGGCCTCGGAAAGGCTTGAGCAATAATGGCTGGCTCTTAAGTGGGGAACAGACAAGGTTATTAAAACTATCAAAGAGAGCCCTGGCTTGTTTGTAACAGCCTGGGCTGGCTCCCCTGGGCTGTGAAACTCCAAGGGTGGAGAGTCGAGGCCCCTGCCTCCTGTCTGGGTGCAGAATAAAGATACGGATGTCCAGTTTGTAATGTAATGTTTGTAATGTCCAGAGTAATAACGTTTGTCAAGGGTGACACGGGGATTTCTCCGATACCTCCAGCAGTGCAGGAAATTTTTAACCGCAGGCGAGGTCTCAGTCCCGCTAAAAAAATCGAACTCTTGGCTTCTAAGGAAAGAAAACAATAGTCGTCTCATTTTGTCTTTATTTTCTGAAAAACTGAAAATCAAGCAGAAATTGTTTGGAAGACTTCCTGGAAAGAGTGCTCCTCTAGGCGAGGAAACGGAGTTGCTCTGGGCTCCCTTTTGAATCGCTACTTTCGGTTTGGCAGTCATAAGCCCATTATCCTTTTCTTGGATATTTTCATTGCCTTGTGATGAAAAATTCTGGGAAATTTAAAGATTTGAAAAGAGCCCAGTAGTCAATGAAAGGGATTATATCTTATCACTCAGTTTCAGGCTCCGTGGGCACGACAAGTGTTTCTAGAAGCTTGAAGTCTGTTTCCAAGAGAGGGACGCCATGTTCATGGCAATTTGAAGCAGAGTGGGTAAAAGCTTTGGACTTTGGAGTCATATAGACCAAGGGTTGAATTTTGACTCTGCTATTTTCTAGCTGGAGTAAGGCATTTCATTCCTATGGATCTTAATATTCCTTATGTGTAAAATGGGGTAATGATGGTAGCTATGAAAGGTCCTTGTTATGTGTTAAATGAGATACATCAAGGGGGCCCTCACAGCACAGGGCCTGGTACACAGTACAGGATGCTTTCATTTCAGGCTAGATGCTGGTCTGCTGTTACTCATTATTGCTCTTCTGGATGGCTCACATCCAGGTGACGGGTTACGGTTTCTCTCCTCTGCTAGCGCTGCTGCCACACAAGATAATTGGGTTATTTGCATGCCATTGGCTGCTCTATTTCTTTCCATCAGTCAGGAAGCCAGTGTGTGGATTATTTTATTTTTTGGGTTGATACAGCAGTGAGCCCATACTATTGTGTTACTTGCTAAGATGGAGATAGAAAATGGATAGATGACGGAAGGGAATTGATAGTTTTTGAGGACCCACAAAGGGCCTTATCTATTTCATTTCATTTAGTTCTTACAATAACCTTGCACATTAGGTGTGTTACTCCCATTTCACAAATGAGGAAGGTGAGAGGCGAAGTGACGTGCCCAAGCTTACACAGCAGATAAGTGGAATAACAGGGAATTGAGCCCAGGTCTTTCTGTCCCATAGGTTAGTGCTTGTCTTAATGCTCAGTGCTGCCTCTTTGTCTTTCACGAGCTCACCGGTTAGTTAGGCAAGAGAAAATTCACGTAATGCAAGGCTGGGGATAAACTAATAGTATGCTGTAACAAATTATAACAAACTTAAAACCAAACTCGTTGCCATTGAGTTGATTCCGACTCATAGTGACCCTATAGCAACCCTATAGGACAGAGTAGAACTGCCCCACAGACTGGTGGATTTGAACTGCCAACCTTTTGGTTCGCACTCCATCTCTTAACCACTGTGCCACCAGGGCCCCATAACAAACTTATGTCTTGAAACAATGCAGATGTATTTCCTTACAGTTCTGGAGGCAAGAAGACTAAATAAGTTTCACTGGGCTAATGTCAAGCTATCAGCAGGTCGGGTTCCTTCTGGAGACTCTGAGAGGAGAGTCCGTTTCTTTGCCTTTTTCAGCATCGAGTGGCTGCCTGTATTCTTTGGCTCATGGTCTCTTGCTCCATCTTCAAAGTGTATCACTCCAGTCTTTGCTTCCATCATCATATTACCTTTTGCTCTCTGTAGTCAAAATTCTCTCTGGCATGTAGAGATGACCTTTGTGATTGCATTGGGCCCACGTAGATAATCCAGGATAATCTCCCCATCTCAAGATCCTTAACTTAATCACATATGTAAAGTCCCTTTTGCCCTATAAGGTAACATTCCAAGGTTCCAGGGATTGGGACCTGGGTGTCTTTGAGAGGCTTTATTCTACTCACCGCAGTAGGTGTGAACTCTGGAGTCAAATGGCTTGAGTTCAAACTCAACCCTGCTACTTACTAGTGGCGTGACCTCAGACAAGTTAGCGTTTCTGTGCCTCAGTTTCATCATCTGTTAAATAGGGATAATACTAATATTTACACTGGATCATTATTGTGAGGATTAAATGAGATAATTAATGAACAGTGCTTATCCCAGAGCACATGAAACATTCAGTAAATGTTGGTTACTATTGCTTTCACCGATGCTATTTCTATTGCTTTTGTCTGCCAGTATCTATTCCCTCCGTTTTAAGCTAACAGCACCTCCATTTTTCTTGGGGGATTTTCTCCACCTCACTCTCTGTGTGGTTTAGGTGGAGCTGAATCCACTCCGGCTCCTGGGTGTGGGGCACACACTGAGGCCCACCAATATCATTTCCTTGCCTTGGTTGCAGGGATTGGTCCAAGGATGGGCATACGAGCCACGCTGGTCTAAGCATCATAAATCCCCTGACTTTTCCTGGAGTGAGCAGGGAGGGAATGTTTTCACTGGGTTGCTGAGAGCACGGCGTGTGATGCTGAAGCTACAGGCAGTCTTTTTTTTTGTCTTTTAAAGTTTTAATCACACTGTAGAACCAACCCAGAGGATGGGAAGCAAAGTCACGGGAAGAAGCGAGACCCCAGAGGTCTGATGTTAAGCCTCTAATCCAGCTGTTCCTGAAGCCAGCATTTTTGTGGCCTTTCCAGTTATATGAGCCAACAAAGTCCTCTTCTTGCTTAAGCCAGTTTAAATTGGATTTTCTGTAATTTTTATGGGAAAGATACCCAAACAGAGACATGGAGCCAGGGAGGCCCTTTTCTTTCCCTTCTTTCTGTTTGTGGTTATTTCTAAAGGAAAAGAGAAGGGATAGAGATTTATTGGCTTCTGTTCTCTCTGAGCAGACTCACGAGAACTCAGAAGTCCCAGCCATGTGTCCATAGTCCTGGAATACTGCTAGGGAACAGTGAGGTCCCTAATGTTCTCCCTCTTCCTTCCACAATGATGATGATGATGATGGTGGCAATTATCAAAAGCCTGTTTGTTGTGTGCCATCCAGAGGGTGATCAGTCACTTCAAAGTCTAGCAACAGCCCTGTAAAGGAAGGATTATCGCCTTGTTCTACATGGGACGAAACAGAAGCTCAGGGAGGTAAGGCAAAACTTCAAAGGTCACATAGCCAATGATAGGTCAAAGGAGTGGTCAAACACCGGTCTTTCTGGATCCAGAGCTTGCGCCCTCTCTACTCTGCCACAGTACCACCCAGAAGAAATGATGAAAGATTCTCTCCCATCAGGAATTTTCAATAGCCATGGCCCCTGGGCCTCCCTAGGGGCTGGGGTTCTCCTTCTCTTGTGCTCCTCTGCTCTTCAGAAGACACTGCAGACAGACAGCTGGACTCTGAGAGCTTCCTGTCTATGACTGCTTTTATCTGTCCTTCCACATTTCCCCCAGGGTTGCACTTAAACCTTCTCATTTGTTGTACAGTCAGTCCCCCGGTTACAAACATCCGGCTTATGTACAACCCGTACTTGTGAACCAACCCTGGTAAAGCCTATTATATTAAAAACTCAAGGTCCATACAGTGGTTCGTAATAACAAACGGCTGCTACTTTGCAATGAGCATCAAAACATTATTATTATTACTGGATTACGTTAAAGATGTTTTAATGTATTTAGAAGTTTCTTTAATTTTTTTTATGCATAGAAAGGTACATTATATACTATATACTAAGATAAACATTTGACTAACTAACGGTAGATATGAATCGTACTTAACTGTTCCAACTAACGTACAAATTTGACATAAAAACAGAACGGGTTTGTAATCTGGGGACTGTCTCTATCCATTGGATTTCCTTCAGGGTTCAAATTAGGCGTTATATGCTCCTGGTTAACTTTTACCCACTGGATTTATTAGTCCTTTTACAAGTTTATGTCTAAACTGAGACATGAGTACAAAGTAAAGCAAATACCAAGCAGTTACTGCCTTTTGAACGCTTGTATTCTGAAGTAGATAATAATGGCAATGGAACCATAGATAACAAACATAAAACAGACATATACACATAGGTAAGGATGGACTGTTGTGTTGTGATTATCAACAAAGATTTGGCAACATATATACCTGGATATGAACTTAACATCTATTACTTTGTAACTCTGGAAAAGTGACTTCATTATCTACCCCTCTGGTTTCTCAGCTAAAAAATGGGGAGGATAATAATTCCTCATAGGGTTGCTGTGGGGATTAAAGGGATTAGGTAGGAGGATTGTACATGTTGAGTGACAATCATAAATGGTGAGCACTTAGCACAGTGCCTGACTCATAAAAAGAGCTCAACAATATTAGCTGTTTTTTTAGTGTATGTTGATGTAGAAGAGAGTTTCTGGGTGGTGCAAACGGTTTGTGCTTGATTGATTACTAATCAAAAACCAGTTGCCTTTGTGTTGATTGCAACTCATGGTGACCCCATGTATGCAGAGTAGAACTGTACTCCGTAGGGTTTTCACAGCTGACCCTTCAGAAACAGATTGCCAGGCCTTTCTCCTGAGGTGCCTATGGTGGATTTGAACTGCCAACTTTTCATTTGGTACTTGAGTGCTTACCCCAGGTGGCACAAACGGTTAATGTACTTGGCTGGTAACCGAAAGGTTGGAGGTTTGAGTTCATCCAGCACACAATGGAAAAAAGACCTTGCGATCTACTTCCATAAGATTACAGCTATTGAAAACCCTGTGGAGCAATTCCATTCTGTTCCATGCAGGGTAGCCATAAGTCAGAATAGACTCAATAGAACAGGGCTGTTTTTCTGGTTTTACATGTAAAAGAAAGTAAAATATTCATAATAGCCACATAAGCTACATAACATACAGTCTTTTGATGTGAGATTTGATTTGTAAAAGGAGACTGTGGGCTTGGGGGCTGAATCTTTTTTGCGGGAGGGGGGCTAATGTAGTCAAAGTTTGGCCCTAGAGACCAGAGAATTCCCTAGAGAGGATCCGTTTCTTGGGAAAAACTGAACCCCTTTCCTGTTTAGGCTTTAGTCAGGGACCAGGAACCATGGGTTTTGACCATGTTCTCTGGAGTCAGGACGCAGAAACCACTCACCAGGACTAATGGGACATATTAGGACCATTCACCAACTCTCATGGGCACCGACAGGATAGAGGATGACTCTTGGCAGGGCAAGAATCCATAATGGTCCAGGAATAAGAACTGAAGTCCAGAGTACCCCCTGGTTTCAGCAGAGAGAACAAAACAGGAAGTGCTGTCAGGAGAAGAGACAAACCCCACATAAATCTCACGTCCACTCATTTGCAATTTTGTATGTCTGCCCTCAGTCTGGCACAGCCCTGAGTCTTCTTTGAGAGCTGTCACCAAGTTAATGGGCTCTAGAAGCCCTGGTTCTGGTGACCTGACCCCAGCCTTCTGGCAATTGTTGGCTACAGCGGGACAGACCAATCCCTTCCCAGAATTTTGGAATTTGGGATATGTAGTTACTAGTGAGTATTCTGAACTAAGGACTTGTGGGAGAGAGAGAGAGTGAGAGATAGGGGAGGGGATGCCTCAGTGCCTGATTGCCCTCTAGTTCTTGGTTCCAGCCCTCCTGGCCCCACGATTTTTGAATGTTTTTGACTCATCATATATCCCATTCTCTTCCTCCTCCTTTTTTTTTTTTTGGTTGCTGATGCTAGTTTGAGACATGTTCTGTTATTTATTAATAAAAGGATCTAAACAGGTAACACCCAACTTTCCCAATCTCTCCTTAGAGTTTCTACTTTCTTAAATTTGTGAATTTAAAATTTATGAATTCAATATTTTTGTTCAACTAAGGATATCATGTACAAAATTAACAGACAGCTAATTTTGTGTATATCACATTGAAGGAAAATACTTGCAATGTCTACTACTGACAAGGGACTAATTTCTAGAATATGTAAGGAACTTCTGTAAGTCAACAAGAAAAAAAATCAACACTCTAATGGAAAAATAAGCAAAAGATATGAGCAGGCAATTTATACAAAACGGGAACCCAAACGGCGAAGGAAACATATGAAGAACACTCGAGCTCCTTAGTAATCAAAGAAGGCAAAAGTAAAACAGTAACGAGTCATCATTTGACAACTATTAGACTGGCAAAACATAGAAAATCTGGACATGGGGAGGCAGCGCGAGCTCATGCACTGCTGGGGGGAATGTAGACTGGTGCAGCCATTCTGGAGAGTAAGCTGACATTCTTGGTCACGTGAAGCCTATGCAACTCTATGTCCCAGCAGTTCTGCTCCTGGGTATATGGGTATTCTCACATGAGTGCAAGAATTCTCACAGAAGGGGATGTGTAGAGGTATGGGTATCTCTGCAGCGTCCGTGATGGTGGGGAATTGAAAGCAATTCTACCAGCAAGGGCATGCATAGGCAAAATCTGGTTTGCACACATGAGTTAGTTAGAAGAAATGGACTTGAGATACACATAGCCTGTGGCTAGTGCTAAATAGAAATTGGAAGAAATGGAATGGGCTGTATAAATGTAATCTCTCTCTATGTCATAAAAATACTTGCAGAACAAACAGCAGTACCTGCACTCTAAATGCGTTAAGATGGTTGCTGGTGCGTGAGCAAGGAAGACGATAAAAGGGAGTAAGTGAATAAAGAAAGAAAGCAGGAGAAGGGCCTTGTACAAACCGATAATGAGAATGTCCCATGGACCAAAGAGTGAGATTAACTCAACTCTCTCCATAAGAGGGGCACATTGTTTTTGTAATATGGAGCAATTCTTGTGGCGTTTGCTTTGCCTAAAAGCTTTACTGCCTGAGGCAATGAGAGTAGAGAGATAAGTGACTCTAGGACCCTTGGGAATAAGGAAGACCGAAGAAGAATCGATGCCTTTGAATTATGGACTGCCTGAAGAATGAACAAATCTGTCTTGGAAGCACAGCCAGAGTGCTCCTTAGAAGTGAGGATGGTGAGACTTTGTCTCATGTACTTTGTTCATGTTACCAGGAGGGACCAGTCCCTGGAGAAAAACATCATGCTTGGTAAAGGAGAGGGTCAGCAAAAAGGAGGAAGACCCTCAATGAGATGGATTGACACAGTGGCTGCAACAATAGGCTCAAGCATAACAACGATTGTGAGGATGGTGCAGGACCAGCAGTGTTTCGTTCTGTTGTACATAGGGTTGCTATAAATTGGAACTGACTCGATGGCACCTAACAACGACAACAACAACAGGACCCGTAGACGCTCTTTGTGTTGTGCCCAGCATTGTTGTCTACCAGATAAGCGTGGTTGATTCAGTTGAATTTGGAGGTTTTGTTATTTTCCCATCCTGTTCTCCCATCCACCATTTCCTAGCTTTGAATTAGGATTTATTACAGTTAAAGGCTCTGTTCTCCCCTTTTCTCTGTTCAGTTCAATTCTGTTTAATTTAAACTTTGCCTTCTCTTTCTCCAGATTGTTTGGGATTCAAACTCGCCACCAAAGCACTGCCAGATCGCTTCCCCTTGGCATGGCTTATAAAATTAAACTTGACACAATTGTGGTCTCTTTGTGTGGAGACATTTAGTGTGGCATTGTCCCTCAGCTGACCTCCGTGATATCATAGGTGGCCTCAGTGTGCTACTGCAAGATGGATAGTGCGTTTTAGCATGGAGTCAGGAAATAGCCATGCAAATTTGAATATGTCCTTAGGCATGAGGCTAGAGATGGCAGTATCAAGTGTGGTTTCTAGTTTGGGGACAAAATTGGTCCATGGGATTGTTCACCGTTCCCAGGCAAGCTGGACAGTTCTATTCTGTATAGTGCTTAAGTTGTCCTTCCCATGATTTTACAAAAGTAGATGCATCAGAACTCCCTGAAATCATGAGCTAATTTGATGACTCAGTCTCACTAATGGAAATACTAAGCAAGTATAAAAAAACAATTTACATTGTTTTTCTTGGATTGCTTGGTTGAAATGTTTAAAGATTTCCCGAACAAACACATTGACCTTTTTCTGTTGGTATCTATCTTAGTTATGTAGGGCTGCTATAACAGAAATATCATAAATTCGTGGCTTTAACAAACAGAGATTTATTTTCTCACAGTTTAGGAGGCTCTAAGTCAAAATTCAGAGTGCGTGGTTCTAGGGGAAGGCTTTCTCTCTCTGTTGGCTCAGGAGGAAGGTCCTCGTCTCTTTGAGCTTCTGCTCCTGGGCAGTCTTCAAATGGTTTAGCACCTCTCTTCCCCCATCACTGCTTGCTAGCTTCCATTTAATCTCTTTTATATCTCAAAAGAGATTGACTCAAGATACACCCAACCCTAATCCTGCCTCATTAACATAACAAACACAAACCATTCCCAAATTGGATTATAATCACACAGAGGTTAGGATTTACAGCATATATTTTTGGGGTACACAATTCAATCTATAACAGTATCTATTTAGAAGTTGTGACTTTAAGGGTTGAGTTTTACAGTCTTCAATGTAATTTGATAATTTTTCTAGTCTTGGCCAATAAAATTCTGTTGGATAAGATTCTTTCCCACTGAAAAAGTTTCAGAGGGTTTATATTAGCAAGTTAGAGATCCAGTAAAGAGGCCAGGGCATACAGAGTGAGAGAGAGAGAAACAGGAGAGAGAAGAAGAGAGATGAAAATAGCCTGAAAAAACACTTCATCCATGGTATTCGCGGTCAGGGAAATATGTGGTGAGCATAATTTTTCCAAGAAGTAATGACGACTCATGATGATGTAACAGCTAAGAATTTGAGTTCATTCGTGACCAGTGTGGTAAGGGCTATGGGAGGTGAAGAAAAAACTCTGTTCTCACTTCAGTCGGTATTATCCCTATTCCCTGTAGGTGCCAGCCTCCCTGGGCCTGATTACTGGAGAAAGTAAAGCTATAAATTATATGTACTTTTCTTATGTTACTTCTATATTTATTGGGCATGGATGGAACTGGTCAGGAGAAATAGTTTCCTTAAAACACGAAATGAATTGATACGTGCTACAACTTGGATGGACTTCAAATTCATGCTAAGGTGAAGAACCCAGATGTAAAATACCACATATTGATACAAACAAAACCACCCACTGCCGTCGAGTGGATTCCGACATAGTGAAGCCATAGGACAGAGTAGAACTACCCCATAAGTTTTCGAAAGAGTGCCTGGTGGATTCAAAGTGCCAGCCTTTTGGTTAGTAGCTGTAGCTCTTAACCACTACGCCACCAGGGTTCCCACTGTGCCACCAGGGTCCTACATATTGTGTAAATTGCCATCAATGGCAATCTGTAGAGACAGAAAGTAGATCAGTGGTTGCCTGGGGCTGGGAGTGGGAAGAGGGAGTGGTCGTAAATGGATACAAAAGATCTTTTGGGGGTGATGGAAATGTTCTAAAATTAGTTTGTGGTGATGGTTGCACAGCTGTCACTAAAAATCATTGAACTGTACACTTAAAAGAGGTGAAATCTATGTTCAGTAAAGTGTACCTCAATAACTCTGTTCTTGTAAAAAAGAACCATGCCAAACAGAAGCTGAAAGATTACTGCTGTTTGGAATCATATGAGTTGGCACTATAAACGAACTCTACTCTTGTCTCCTAACCCAAAAAGAAGTGAATCCCTAGTGTCAGCAGACAATTACTTTCTATTGGTCTATGTAGACACTACCCAAAATGCCATTCAACAACTGTTTCAGGAATGATGGGACTGGACATCCTATAGGGTGTCACTATGGTGGTCAGAGATGCATCCAGTCAATGCTAGGTAACAGTCTTGTCACTGGGCTGTCCATCTTCTCAATACATAGTGTTTTAACTGTGGAAAATGGTCTCCCTTGGACTCCGGGATCATCACTTCCTACCACAGTTGCAATATAGTGTGCATTTTATAATCCTATCGCTTACCACATTATGTTAAAGTGGTTTTTTGGATGTCTGGGAGCATAAGTTCTTCCAGAATGAGAGTCTATGCTGTATTCACCTCTTGCTCTCAGGGCTTGACACATAGTGGATGCTGAGATGACTGTGTTCGCAGAATAGTTGCTACTGACCTCATGGCGGGGGGATGGTAGTCATTATCACACTTGGTTGACTTCCATTAGGAGGCTCAGGAGAGCACCAAGTTGTAGTTAGACTAATTTCCATTGTATCAATTTTCTCTTACCAGAATAATGTTGCCTAAAAAACACACTCCAAAACTCAGTGGCTCAAAACAACAGTCATTTATTCTTGCTTATGTATCTGGGTATTAGTTGAGGTTGGCTGATCTAGCCTGTGCTCACCTGAGCTTGGCTTAAAGCCGCGGGCTGGGTTCAGGTCTTCTCCTCATATTTCTCATCCTCCTTTGATCAGTGAACTACTTGGTGCATGTTCTTCTTATGCTGAAGGACAGATAGTAAGAGCATGAGTGGAAATATATAATTCCGCTTTAGGTGTAGGATTGAAACTGTTACATGAACACCGCCCACATTCCACTGGTTAAAGTAGGTCACTAAGTCCAACATTTGTGGGTGGAGAAATGTGCTCAACCTTTAGTTGGAAGAAAGTCAAAATCATAAGGCAAAAAGTGTGTGATGAAGGATTGGAAATAATAACAATATAATATACTTATTTGTAAATGCTTTCCACAATCAAGTCAAGTTGAAAGAAAATGTCACCCACAGAAAATTTGTGAGGTGTGTGTGGAGACATGAGGAGTAACCCACACTCTATGAGCCCTGTGATTTTGTGATTTCCCTTCTGACTGACTTATGTCCCCCAGTCATGAAAGTTTTGCTACTCTTTCACTTCAACAGAACATGGCTTGCTACTTGCTAATCTTATTCGTAGGCCCAACTAGTAATGAAAGCTGGGTCAAGAAACAGTTACTCTAATGGGAGCTGATAACACAGCTTTTGGCGGCTTAAGAAGGAGGGGTTGAGTGAGAACTGAAGAGGCACACTCTTAGGTCATCGTTCCAATTTCAGAAACTATTGCTCTCACTTGCTGAGGAGACCATACTCCAGGAGGGGCATGCCAGAGAGAGAAGAAAATCCTCCCCAGTGCGTGTGGAGGCCGCAGAGTTGCTCTGCCTGACAGAAAAACGATGAGTTTTCTGAAGGACTCCCCCTTCCTGAGGACTATAGCGTAATACAGCTGTTTAAATGAATCGTTTTGACCAGCATGTTTTCAGGCGATGCCTATTACTGTGCCTTTCAGCAGGTTCCTTTCCAAGAAATAAAAGAAGCCTTGGGGGAAGAGTTACCAACCAATCTCAAAAACAACTTTGAAACTCTGAGACACCTCACAAAATCGTACTAATGGGTTTATCAAATACAGTGAACATGTTACAAGAGCCCTGCTGGGGCCAGTGGCCCCCGATCTTAACACCTTTTCCTCTCTTTCTATGTCAGTTTTGGAAAATAAATGTTATATTTCTGTCCCCCGCCCCCTTTTTTTTTTGGTCTACTTCAACAAAATTTCTTTTTTATTCAACATTTATTGAGTGTTTACTATGTAGTGGCAGCAGGCTATGTTCTGATTAGGTGACCAGCCATCCTGGTTTGCCCAGGACTGAGGAGTGTCCCAGGACATGGATGTTTTGTTTTAAAAACTGGAACCAAAAAACCAAACCCCTTGCTGTTGTGTTGGAATTGTTGAGTCGATTCTGACTCATAGTGACCCTATGGGACAGAGTAGAACTGCCCCATAAGGTTTACAAGGAGTGACTGGTGGATTCAAACTGCCAACCTTTTGGTTAGCAGCCGAGCTCTTTACCACTGTGCCACCAGGGCTCCCAAGCTGGGACAGTCTCTGGCAAACTGAGACGAGTTGGTCACATGAGTTCTGAGGTACTATGGTCAACAAAGCAGGTACAGTCATGAAATCACATTCTAACCAGAAAGACCACCTCCCAAAATTACACAGACAAATAAAATAATTCAAGCCAGGATAAGTGCTATGAAGGAAGCAAACAAGAGCCTCCATCAGAGAAGAACAGATGGAACATAATTTGTGTGTCTTAGCCAAGGAGGGAGATATCTAAGCTTAGGCCTAAAGGAAAATTGAAACTGCCAAATGAAGAGTGGAGAAGAGACTCTTCAGGATGAGGGAACGAAATAACAGGGCTTTGAACTGGTTCATTCCACCCCAGATATACTGAATCAGAATCTACAGTTAAACAAGATCCTCAGGTGATGCTTATGTATATCTTCCTGGGAACATGTTAGAAATGCAGATTATCAGCAGACGTCCCAACCAGAATGAACTGGTTCAAAACCATGCAAAATAAGCAAGGGTGCTGAGGTGGCAATGAGCTGGGTATACCTGAGAAGCTTAGAAGGCACTGGGCTGGAGCAGGGAAAGCCAGGAGAGAAGTAGTTCACCATGAGGTTGGAGAGAGGGCAGGGACCTAAAGGCCTTGGTCAAAAGTTTTTTGTTTCTTTAAATTTTTATTGAAGCTTAAGATATATACAAAAAAGTACATGAACCATATGTATGTTGTTGTTGTTGTTAGGTACCATTGAATTAATTTTCAACTCATAGTGACCCTATAGGACAGAATAGAAATGCCCCATAGGGTTTGCTAGGCTGTACTCTTTACCCATGGAAGCAGCAGTCAAGAAATCAAATGACTCATTGCATTGGACAAATCTGCTGCAAAAGACCTCTTTAAAGTGTTGAAAAGCAAACATGTCAAATTGAAGACTAAGGTGCGCCTGACCCAAGCCATGGTGTTTTCAGTCACCTCATATGCGTGTGAAAGCTGGACAATGAATAAGGAAGACTGAAGAAGAATTGATGCCTTTAAATTATGGTGTTGGCGAAGAATATTGAATATACTGTGGACTGCCAAAAGAACAAACAAATCTGTCTTGGAAGGAGTACAACCAGAACGCT
The DNA here is from genome assembly GCF_000243295.1 of Trichechus manatus latirostris. Classification (NCBI taxonomy): domain Eukaryota; kingdom Metazoa; phylum Chordata; class Mammalia; order Sirenia; family Trichechidae; genus Trichechus; species Trichechus manatus. The sequence goes on from NW_004443985.1 coordinate 8,331,530, forward strand.
CCTTAGAAGCAAAGATGGTGAGACTACGTCTCACATATTTTGGACATCTTATCAGGAGGGATCAGTCCCTGGAGAACGACATCATGCTTGGTAAAGTAGAGGGTTAAGCAAAAAAGAGGAAGACTCTGCAACGAGATGGATTGACAAGGTGGCTACGACGATGAGCTCAAGCATAACAACGATGATGAGGATGGCACAGGACCGGGCAGTGTTTCGTTCCGTTGTACATAGGTTCGCTACGAGTCGGAACCAACTCAACGGCACCTAACAACAACTCTTTACTGGAGCAGATCGCCAGGTCTTTCTCCCATGAAGTCACTGGATGGGTTCAAACTATTGACCTTTTGGTTAGTAGCTGAGCACTTAACTCTTGCACCACGAGGGCTCCTCAATCATATGTATACTCTGAATAAATTTTCTCACACTGAACATACCTGTGTAGCTAACACGAAAATCAGGAAACAGCACAGCCAGTGTCTCAGAAGCTCCCTTTGTTCCCCTTCCAGTCGCTATGGACCCACCCTGCCAAGAGTAAACCCTAAGCTTACTTCTAACACTATTTTTTTTTTAATTTATGTGTGGTGAAGATCCATGGAAAGGGATGAGCAGGAAGGGGACATGATCTGGTTTAAGTTTCTAAATGTTCTTATTTTCACCTACCTGAAAATGGAGGAGGGAGTGGAGGAGGAAGTGAGACCATGTAAGGGGTCAGCTGTGTTGGTCCAGGTAAGAAGTGATGGGGCACAGAATTGAAAAGATTCACAGATGGATTAAAGGGTGATGTGGAGGAAAAGGGAAGAACCAAGGGTGACCCTCAGGCTTTAGCTGAGAACTGAGCGGGTGGTCGAGCCATTTACTGAGATGTAGGAACTGAGGGCAAATTGGGGTGATAGGGAAAGAGTATGGTTTTTTGTTTTTTTTTTAAAGAAAGAGGTATATTTTGTATATGTCAGGTTTGAGATTCACCACCCCTCTCTCTGTTTGTCATACTATAGTGGCTTGAATGTTTCTGTGATGCTGGAAGCTATGCCACCGGTATTTCAAATACCAGCAGGGTCACCCATAGTGGACAGGTTTCAGCAGAGCTTTCAGACTAAGGCACTAGCAAGAAAGTCCTGCTGTCTATTTCTGAAAATTAACCAATGAAAACCTTATGGATCACAACAGAATATTGTGTGACATAGTGCTGGAAGATGAACCCCTGAGGCTGGAAGACACTCAAAATACATAGTGGCTGCAAAAATAGACTAGAGCATACCAATGACGGTGAAGATGGTGCAGGGCTGGGCAACATTTTGTTCTGTTGTACTGGGGTTGCCATGAGTCGGAGCACATGTATTTGAGAAGTACATGTATTTTATGAAGCTTTCAAAATCTGGTCTATATCTCAGTTTCAACAGGCAACTAAAAACAACAGGGTTGAGATAGCTCTGAGACATGTAAGTGGGGATGTCCAAGAGACATCTGAACTTGCTAGTTCAGAGCTCCAAGTCAGTGTGGGAGTTGGGGAGGTGGTCTGAATGCGGTGACCACTTAGAGCCTTTCCTGATCTCTCCAAAGGGAAAATTGATGAGGCCTACCTTCACATGCCTCTGTGTTCTATACACATTTCTGTCATGCATCGGTATATCTTTGATGTTCTTGTTTACGCGTTCGTTTCCCTCAACTAGTCTGGGAGTTCATGGAGGTCAGAGTAGCCGATAAAGTGCCTGTCCATTGTATGATTCATTCATCTTTCTTAACCAGATGATTAGATTTCCTTAAAAAAGAAAAACTCAAAACAGAAGAGAAAAAGGCTTTTTGAAAAAGAAACCTACCAATCAACCAGAATTCACAAAATGTACTGCAAATTCCAGTCATAAGTCAATAGGATAAAGAAGAGCCTCAGTACTTGAGCAAGTAGAACATAGTTGGTTTCCAGGACATTCAAACTGCCTCCTGGCAATGAGTAATAACATGATTCTGAGCTTGGTGCCTCAGACACAAAAAGGAAGGCCACTGGGCGCCGTCAGATGGATGCTTATTTAAATCAACTGCCTGGTCTGGGTCAGGGTTGGGAGAAGAAGATGCAAATTCTCATGACAAAGCAGAGCTAAAATGAAAGCAAAAGAATAACTGGGCCAGCAAAGGGAATTAACACCTCTTTCCAGCTGCCTACTTCTTGTGCCTTTAGCATTCCCCAAAGTTGGCTCCTTCTGGAGGCAAGAGAAAGAGTTAATGTTAAATGGAAGCCATGCATGTTCTCTAGACTGATGGCCAGTTGTTGTTGTTAGGTGCTGTTGAGTCAATTCTGACTCATGGCGACCCCATGTGACACAGTAGAACTGTCCCATAGGGTTCTCTTGGCTGTAATCTTTATGGGAGCAGATTGCCAGTTCTGTGTCCTGCAGAGCTGCTGCATGGGTTTGAGGCACCAACCTTTCTGTTAAACTGTTGTGCCACCAGGGCTCCAGTCTCAGGGTCAAATTCTCCTCCGTCACTACTCTGCTGAGGCTGATTGCAGTGCCTCTCAGGGAAGCATGGAGCTCGGGTTCAGGAGAGAAGGGTAAAGTTTCCATATGGCGAACGTACCTACCTAGAGTTTAAAGATTCTATATCTTCTTGTCTGGACCAGTAGCTTTCAATAGATAGATCATGTATGCCACATATGTAATTTAAAATTTTAGGTAGCTACAGTAAAATTGTGAGGATGGCACGGGACTGCGCAGTGTTTCGTTCTGCTGTACACGGGGTCGCTATGAGTTGGAACCGACTCGACAGCACCTAACAACAACAACATAGTAAAATTGGTAAAAAGAAACAGGTAAAATTAATTTTAATAATGTATTTTATTGAGCCCAAAATATTGAAAATATTATCATTTCAACACGTAGTATTAAAAAAATGAGCATTTTATATCTTTTTTTTTCTGTGAAGTCTTCAAAATCTGGTATGCATCTCAATTCCAACTAGCCACATTTCTAGTGCTTGGTGGCCACCTGTGGCTAATGGGTACCGTATTGGACGGTGTAGGTCTTGACCAAAAAAGCAGATGCAGCTCTTTTTGATGTGGTGCTTCCCAGAGTCCTGGCTTTGATCTGACTTCCATAGAGCTTTCTGAGGCCAAGAACATCTCCTTCCACTTGTCCTTTCTTCCTGGCAACACCTCAGAGCCTCAGGGGGGTCTTTCTTTCTCCTTGTAGCTGCCACCACCACTCTATTCCTTGGTTTCTGTTCCCTCTGAAATCAGCTGTGAGCGGAACCTAGCCCTACTACTCTGCCTCCTCCCTTTCCCTAATTTGGGGCCATAGTCTTCCTCCATAACAGGCTTTTCTGTTAATAGCATGTGAAAACCGGAAGATAAAGAAGCAAATGCAGGAAAAATACAACATTGAGAGAAAGCCTCTAAATCCTTCAAGTCTTCCTCTAGTCTAGCTATGCTATGCCTGACTCTGTGAGATGGAAGCTGGAAGCTTCAGCTGCTTTTTGTTTTTCTGAACGTTGGGGTTCGCCAAGGTCCTCCCACAAATCCAACAGTTCCAACCATTAGTGAAGGCCAAAAGGTGTCTTCCTACTAATGGTCTGTCTTCTGGCTGTCAGCCCAAAGGTGCAGCATGAAGGGCTGAGATTGACAAGCTGAGACTCTATCTCCAAAGGGCTCTGGATTGGCTGACATCCTCTTGGTCAATCTCTGCCGCAGCCAGAAATTATCGGACAGCTTTGGGCTCTTCCTCCTACAGGACAAGCTAAACATGAGTGATTACATGGCTTAAAAAGGGGCATGGGGTTACAATCAAATGCAGGGTGGGCATTAATGGGCTTGGATTGGGGTGGGGAAGGGAGTCAACTCCATTAGGTTGGTAGAATTCAGAGGACATTTAAAGAAGGAAATAAAAAGTGAAACCAATTTATTTCCATGCCAGCAAAGATAAGAGAGCACTGGCTGAAGGCAAACTCCAACACCCCATGCCTGGCACAGGCCACCGGCAGCGTGAGCAGCTGGGCCCGTGTATGTGTTTTGTGACATGGTTTCCTGCGCTGATAGCCTGTATCCAAACACTCTCTCTTCTCCCCTCTCCGATCAGCAGTGACATGTTTGACAGATTCAGCCCAGGGAGAATTCTCTCTTTGTGACCTCCTCAGAGGGGTCTTGCCTCTGGGAGATAATGCCAGTGAGCTTGGGCAAAGTTAAGTAAGCAAAATGGTAGCTCAGGTCCCACGTTGAGTCAGAGGCCTGCCTGGAGTTGGTTGCTGGCTGTCAAGAAAGGGTTGACAAGGAAACTTTGGTGTTTTCATTAGACATTCATACAAAATAAGGATATCCTCTAGATTCTCTCTCCAAAGACCCTTGGTGGCCTGAGTTATCAATCATTACCTGTCTTGGCCAAGCAGACTGTCTGGATACTAATGAATATTTGTTAGGCAGCCTATGTTGCCTACGTTGGGTGTCTTAACGTGGATGTACAGAGGGATGGTTCCGCCATGTAACCAAGGGCTGCGGTGCGGCACATCTACTTCTAACTTATTCTAATGTATGTCTGGGAGCTCAGATAAATGAAGGGAAAGGGCGATGTGAATACCCAATCATTATGAAAAATGTTATTCCTATTGTGGGCAATTAAGATGTATTAAGCCCATCTCATGTAAGAAATATGCAGATCAGATTCATGGTAGGTTAATCACAGAGTTGAACGCTAAAACTTCTCATTTTCATTGGATAATGAATCTTGTCCAGGGTTTAGATGAATACTTTCACTACCAACAATATGGTGTATGTTCTCATTGCCTCATGCCCAAATTATTACGGAAGCCTTTTCTGGAAAAGACCGTCAGATCCTGCCCAGCAGCCAGTCTTCTTTCTTTCTTGCTAACATAATTCCAGTTTTGTTCAGGTATCTGCTGTTAATGTGCCCCAAGGTATGAGTCATGATGGATCCAAGGGCATCGTGGTAATCTCATTGCTCTTGTGATTGGTCTGTGGCTAAGCATGGACATGTGACCCAGTATAGCCAATGAAATGTAATGAAAAGATGACTGTGGGCCTTCTGAGAATATTGTCCTCCTGATAAAATGAGAAGAATGTCTGGAGCCTCCATCTTTTGAGACATACCCCAAGCTGAAAACATGCATGCTTTGTCTTAGGTTGGGCTCTCCAGGAAGCCAATCCTGAGAAAAATTTTTAAGTGCAAGCAGTTTCTTTAAGGAGCGATCTCAGGAAGCACTAATAGGGAAGTGGGGAAAATGATAGGAAAAGGAAGAAAGCCAGCAGTGTGTGTATTAATGAGCAGGTTATTGCTGTGAGCAACTGGAGACTTCTGGGAGAATTTGCAGCACACACTTCAGAGTTGTCCTACTGAAAGGGTGAGGAAATCGGGTTTTGATCCGCCACTTCCCATCAGCATTGTCTGAGCACTGCTCCCAGGGTGTTACTTCCCCATTATTTCCAGGCTGCCCTACACGTAGTCTAAGAACACTTCTGCAGCCAGAGAGAGCCCAAAGGCCTAGAGCTGCAGGGGCTGGCTATAGGAAGCCTCGGATCAGTGTGCATGGGAAGGGTGAGCTCTGAGGGGTATAGGTGGGCCCTGGTAGCATCTACTCAGTTGCACAATTAACCAACTCTGGAACCATCTTCCTTCAGATTTTTTTGTTATGTGAGTAAGTAAACCCCTGTGATTTAAGCCATTTTCAGGAAGGCATCTCTCACTTAGACCAGTACCGGTCGCTGTCGACGTGACTCTGACTCATGGCGACCCCATGTGTGTCAGAGTAGAATTGTGCTCCATAGGGTTTTCAGTGGCTGATTTTTTCAGAAGCAGATCGCCAGGCCTTTCTTCTGAGGCACATGTGAGTGGACTCAAACCTCCAACCTTTCAGTTTGCAGACGAGTATGTTAACTCTTTGTACCACCCAGGGCCTCCTTCACTTAGGAACAGTGCTGCTATTCGACTTCCATGCACCGGCATAGCAGTATGGGTCTTTACAGTCAACAGCCATTATGTTTTTATTTGTCGGTGCCCTTGCCATGTCAATGAAAAAATACTGCAAATATCATCCATCCCTGTTTATAGACGAAGGATCTCACTGATAGACCTCCCACCCAGTCTCTTTGTTGCTAGCCTCTCCCTTCCTTAATTCATGCAAAGATTAATGACCGATGGGGAAATCTCCCTAGAACACGATTTTAATCACATTGCTTTCTTTCTCTCTTTCTTCATCTTTAATCAGTCTAAAGATGAAATTTCTTAACCTGGTATTCAAAGTCCTCCCCATTCTGACCCCAGCCTACCTGTCTAATCTTATTATCCACAACTCTCATGCATATAAACATTTAATAATAATAAAAATAATACCACCTACCGTTTATTGAGTACTTGCTATGTACCAAGCACTGTGCAAAATGTTTTACATGCCTCATCTCATATAATTTCCAGAAGAATTCCGAAGGGTGGGTAGTACCATCAAAAACATTTTATAGGTGAGGCAATGGGTTTCAAGAAGGCACACATTAAAAGGAAGCAGATTCCAGGCCTTTCTGAATAGAGAAACTGTGCTACCATTTATTCCTATCTGGGCTCTACGCTGTTAAAAGACACACTTATATATTTTTAAATTTGATCAGTGCCTGTACAGTTTTACACATATATTAAGTGCCTGAAAGTATTTGCTGAATAAATGTTCCCAAAGCTCCTCATGGGAGACCGTCTGGCACATGACTTTTCTTTGGAATCTCTCTCCACCCATGTCTTCCATTACACCGTTTACTAAAAAGAAGGAAATTATCCTCTCTGATAAGAAAAATAATATAAATCAGAACCAACTGATTTAAATATTTATTGAGGGCATGTAGAGGAAAAGGGATTTTCATTCATTGCTGGTGGAAATATGAGGGGTTTCTGCCTTTTCAGAAAGCAATTTGGCAGTTTCTATTAAAATGAAAAAATACATATTTCCTGGAACCTAGCAATAACAAGTTGTCAGAATCCATTCTATAGAAACAAAAGCACCAGTACATAAAACATATGTACAGATGTTTATTGCAACATTGTTTGTGGCAGCAAAAAACTGGAAAACACATGAATGTCCATCAATAGAAGGATGTCTGAATAAATTATGGCATATAATTACACTGTGATATCTTATGCAGATAATAAAAAAGACAAATTAGAGCTATTCAAGATGACTTTGAGGAATTAGTGCAAGGTAATGTTGAGTGAGAAAAGCTAGATGCAGAAAAGTATGTTTAATATATTCTTATTTTTATAAAATCAATAATGAAAAAAGTAGTGTGTGTGTGTATAAAGAATTACACATGTAAGGAGAAAAATATGAAAGTTAAAAAATGTTAGCATGGGTTATCTGTGGGAGGGGGCAGGGCTGGGATGAAGTGCCACTTTGGAGAGAGAGGGACCCAAGCTATTGAGAAAAAGGGAAAATGGGCATTGCAGTAAAGGAAATGATCATATTTATGCATCTAGGCAAAATTAGGTATATGTGTGGATATGTATATAAATAAGGAGCCCTAGTGGCGCAGTAGTTAAGTGCTCATCTGCTAACCGAACAGTTGGTGATTCGAACCTACCGGCCGCTCAGTGCGAGAAAGATGTGGCAGTCTGCTTCCATAAAAATTACAGCCTTGGAAACCCTACTGGGCAGTTGTACTCTGTCCTATAACGTCGCTATGAGTCAGAATCAACTCAACAGCAACGAGTATGTGTATAAGTAAATGAAATTAGAAATAATAAAATCAAGTAATAAAATAGTGACAAAAAACACATTTTAATTCCAACGTATTCTGCAAACTCATCCTGACATTGTACCTATGAACAAGAGAGATCAGAACCTAGACCTGAAGCTTGTGGGGGGGGGTATATATTTCCACAGAAAATTCCTGTTTTGATCACTCTTTCATAGCATCTGGTCTTGTGATAACACCATTCTTCCTCTTGGTCTTTGCAGAAGAGCTGTGAGCTTGGTAAGTATCACTTCTCTGTCAGTAGGCTGGCTGACGTGCTGTAGTTTTACTCTTCTCACGGTGGGTCGCTGCTAACCCTTTGACAATCAGTCATTTGGTAACTATTAACCTGAAGACGTGGTATTATTTTTCTTGTTTTCATGTCCCTGCCCAGGTCATCCTAGGTCACTTTCATCCCCTTTACAATTTCACACATGTTCGTATTTCCGAGTATTTGACACTCACAAGAAGGTGTCTGCTTTGGACATGGTAAAGCCAACATTCCCACCTCTGCTTCCTAGAAACTCTCCAAAAGCAAAATGGAGTGTGAAAACTCCATTCAGTAAGTGAAGTCCAAACAAAGTAGGGCACGTGAAGCAGATAGAAACACCTCAACTAAAGATCTCAGAAACTTCCAGAAACAAGCCACCTCTGGAAGGCAAGAGCATATCCTGAGGTGAAAAATCTAAACCTCAGTGGTTGCAGGAAGCCCCCTGAACCTGGATTCATTTCAAGAAATAAAGGGATGGGGATAATTGAAGAATCACACGGATAAGCCATATTTGCAACAAGCAGCCTGTTTCTGTGGAGTGGAGGAGGAAAAAGTCTTTATATTGCAAAAAATCCTACAGTTGTCTACCTTCATTAGGTGAGAAGGTGGAAAGGCTGGACAAACATACAAAAAACAAGCAAACAATAGTCAAGTACACCTATAATAGGAAATCTACAAAGCACCAACTTCCTGTAAATACTTGTTACAGAAAACCCTCAACTCCTTCAATGGTAAGTAGTAAAACATGTATAACTATTCCAGAAAAAAAAAATGCTGGAAAACAACAGAAAACAATGGCAGAGAAACACAAATGATCAGGAAAAAATGTTACCATCAAACAGATAAAAGTCATAACCAATTTCTTTCACCATAAATTAAATAATCTTGAATATACTAAACAGATATTTTGTGGAGCAGTGGTTAAGAGCTAGGCTGCTAACCAAAAGGTTGGCATTTCGAGTCTACCAGCCGCTCCTTGGGCTGGTGGATTCTAACTGCCAACCTTTTGATTAGTATCCGAGCTCTTAATCACTGCGCCACCAGGGCTCCAGTAGATGAAAGGTAGGAACAATGCAAGTGTTCATCAGCAGATGAATAGATAAACAAGTAGTGGTATATCCATACAATGGACTATTATTCAGCCATAAAGAGAAATGAAATTCTGACATATGCTATGACATTGATGAACCTTGAAAACATAACCCTGAGAGAAATAAGTCCGACACAAAACTCAACAAATATTACATGATTGAGTTCATATGAAATATCTTGAATAGGCAAATACATAGAGACAAAAGTATATTAGTGATTACCAGGGTCTGGGGGAGAAGGGAATGGGAGTTATTGTTGAAGAGGTACTGAATTTTTGTTTGGAATGATGTAAAACTTCTGGAAATGGATAGTGGTGATGGTGGCTCAACATATTGGATGTCATTAACATCACTGGATTGTACACTTAAAAATGGATAAAATGGCAAATTTTTTGTTGTATGTATTTTTTACCATAATAAAATGTAAAAAAATAAAAAAGATTAAAAGAAAAGCAAAACATAAAACAAAAAGGTAAGACGGTGAAGAAAGTTTTAACACTAGAAAAAAAGCATAATATAAAATAGTATGACAAACATGTCAACAATTATAAATGAATTAAAATCTCTATTGAAAGAAAAAGCCTTTCATATTGGGATCACTTAAACATATCCAAATAAGTTTTCTAAACTTCAAAGATAAAGAATCCTCTGGCTAGTCACCCATTAGGGGAGAAATCAACTGGCTACAGACTTTTCCTCAGCAAAGACAGCTGAAAGACAGTAGAGCAACAGCTACAAAATCCTCGAGTTGCTAAATGGGATGCCAAGATTTGATATCCTGAAAAAAGTTGTTCACAGATAAAGATGACAAACAGATCTTAATGTGAAACAACACAAATTTTTTTTCCTATAAGCCTTGCTTGAGGTGTCTACTAGAACAAGGGTTACAAACGATGGACTTTGGGCCAAATCCAGCTGCTTGTGTTTTGTTTTATTATCATTATTTTATTGTGCTTTAAGTGAAAGTTTACAGCTCAAGTTAGTTTCTCATACAAAAATTTATACACCCATTGTTATGTGACCCTCGTTGCTCTCTCTATAATGTGACAGCACACTCTTCCTTTCCACCCAGGATTTCCCGTGTCCATTCAACCAGCTCCTGTCCCTTTCTGCCTTCTCATCTCACCTCTGGACAGGAGCTGCCCATTTAATCGCATGTGTCTGCTTGAACTAAGAAGCACACTCTTCACGAGTATCATTTTATGTATTATAGTCCAGTCTAATCTTTGTCTGAAAAGTTGGCTCTGAGAATGATTTCAGTTATAGGTTAACATTCCAAGGACCGTGTCTTCTGGGGTTCCTCCAGTCTCAGTCAGACCATTAAGTCTGGTCTTGTTAGAATTTGAGGTCTGCACCCCACTCTTCTCATGCTCCATCAGGGACTCTCTGTTGTGTTCCCTGTCAGGGCAGTCATTGGTGGTAGCAGGGCACCATCTAGTTCTTCTGGTCTCAGGCTGATGGAGTCTCTGGTTTATGTGGCCATTTCTGTCTCTTGGGCTAATACTTTCCTTGTGTCTTTGGTGTTCATTCTCCTTTGTTCCAGGTGGGTTGGAACAAATTGATGCATCTTAGATGGCCGCTCGCTAGCTTTTAAGACCCCAGATGCCACTCACCAAAGTGGGATGCTGAATATTTTCTTAAAAAACTTTGTTATGCCAATTGACCTAGATGTCCCCTGAAACCATGGTCCGCAGACACCACCCTCCCCCTCCGCTACTCTATCTCTCAAAGTGTTTGGTTGTACTGAGGAAGCTTCTTAGCTTTTGGTTTAGTCCAGTTGTGCTGACTTCCCCTGTATTATGTGTTGTCCTTCCCTTCACCTAAGATAATTCTTGTCTACTATCTAGTTAGTGAATTCCCCTCTCCCTCTCTCCCCACCCTCGTAACCATCAAAGAATGTTTTCTTCTGAGTTTAAACCTTTTCTTGAGTTCTTCTAATAGTGGTCTCATACAATATTTGTCCTTTTGCGACTGACTAATTTCACTCAGCATAATGCCTTCCAGATTCTTCCATGTTATGAGAAGTTTCTCGAATTCATCATTGTTCTTTATCATTGCATAGTATTCCATTGTGTGAATATACCATAACTTGTTTATCCATTCGTCCGTTGAAAGGCACCTAGGTTGTTTCCATCTTTTTACTATTGTGAACAGTGCTGCAGTGAACATAGCTGTACATATATCTATTTGTATTGGCTCTTATTTCTCTAGGATATATTCCAAGGAGTGGAATTGCTGGATCGTATGGGACTTCTATTTCTAGCTTTTTAAGAAAGAGCCAAATTGATTTCCAAGGTGGTTGTACCATTTTACATTCCCACCAGCAGTGTATGTGTTCTAGTGTCTCCACAACCTCTCCAGCATTTATTATTTGGTGTTTTTTTGATCAGTGCTAGCCTTGTTGGGGTGAGATGGCATCTCATTGTAGTTTTGATTTGCATTTCTCTAATGGCTGATGATCATGAGCATTTCCTCATCTATCTGTTAGCCACCTGAATGTCTTCTTTGGTGAAGTACCTGTTCATATACTTTGCCCATTTTTTAATTGGGTTATTTGTCTTTTTGTTGTTGAGGTTTTGCAGTATCTTGTAGATTTTAGAGATTTGACCCTGATCGGTATATCATAGCCAAAAATTATTTCCCGGTCTGTAGGTTGTCTTTTTACTCTTTTGATGAAGTCTTTTGATGAACGTAAGTGTTTGATTTTTAGGATCTCCCAGTTATCTAGTTTCTCTTCTGGTGTTTGTGCATTGTTACTTATGGTTTGTATTGTGTTTATGCCACGTATTAGGGCTCCTAGCATTGTCCCTATTTTTTCTTCCACGATCCTTGTCATTTTAGATTTTGTATTTAGGTCTGTGAAGCATTTTGAGTTAGTTTTTGTGCATAGTGTGAGGGATGGGTCTTGTTTCATTTTTTTTCAGATGGATATCCAGTTATGCCAGCATCGTTTGTTAAAGAGACTGTCTTTTCCCTAATTAACGGACTTTGGGCCTTTGCCAAATATCAGCTGCTCATAGGTGGATGAATTTATGTCTGGATTCTCAATTCTGTTCCCTTTGTCTATGTGTCTGTTGTTGTACCAGTACCAGACTGTTTTGACTACCATGGCAGTATAATAGGTTCTAAAATCAAGTAGTGTGAGACCTCCCACTTTGTTCTTCTTCAGTAATGCTTTACTTCTCTTCCCTTTTCGTATGAAGTTGGTGATTTGTTTCTCCATCTCATTAAAAAATGCCATTGGAATTTGGATCAGGATTGCATTGCATCTCTAGATCTCTTTGGATAGAATTGACATTTTCACAATGTTTAGTCTTCCTATCCATGAGCAAGGTAGGTATTTCCACTTATGTAGGTCTCTTTTGGTTTCTTGCAGTAGCATCTTGTACTTTTCATTGTATAGGTCTTTTACGTCTCTAGTTAGATTTATTCCTATGTATTTTATCTTCTTGGGGGCTATTGTAAATGGTATTGATTTGGTGATTTCCTTTTGGAAATTCTCTTTGTAGGTGTAGAGGAATCCAACTGATATTTGTATGTTTATCTTGTATCTTGATACTTTGCTGAAATCTTCTATTAGTTCCAGTAGTTTTCTTGTGGATTCTCTGGGGTTTTCTGCGTATAAGACCATATCATCTGCAAATAGAGATACTTTTACTTCTTCCTTACTGTCATGGGTTGAATTACATCACCCAAAAATATCTGTCAACTTGGCTGGATCATGATCCCCAGTATTGTATAATTGTATACCATTTTGTAATCTGATGTGATTTCCTTATGTGTTGTAAATTCAGTCACTATGATCTAATAAAATGGATTAGTGGCAGTTATGCTGATGAGGTGTACAAGATTGGATAGTGTCTTAAGCCAATCTCTTTTGAAATTTAAAAGAGAGAAGCAAGCAGAGATACATGGGAACTTCATACCACCAAGAAAGCAGTGCCAGGAGCCAGGAGCAGAGCGTGTCCTTTGGACCTGAGGTTCCTGAGCTGAGACACTCCCAGACCAAGGGAAGACTGATGACATGGACCTTCCTCCAGAGCCAAAAGAGAGAGAAAGACTTTGCCTAGAGCCGGCACACTAAATTTGAACTTGTAGCCTACTAGACTGTGAGAGAATAAACTTCTCTTTGTTAAAGCCATCCACTTGTGGTTTTTCTCTTATAGCAGCACTAGATGACTAAGACACTTACCAGTTTGGATGCCCTTTATTTCTTTTTCTAGCCTAATTGCTCTGGCTAGGACCTCCAGCAAAATATTCAGTAAGAGTGGTGATAAAGGGCATCCTTGTTTGATTCCCGTTCTCAAGGGAATACTTTCAGACTTTCCCCATTTAGGATGAAGTTGGCTGTTGGTTTTGTATAAATGTCCTTTATTATGCTGAGGAATTTCCCTTCTATTCCTATTTTGCTGAGAGTTTTTATCATGAATGGGTATTGGACTTTGTCAAATGCCTTTTCTGCATCAATTGATAAGATCATGTGATTCTTGTCTTTTGTTTTATTAAATTGATGGATTACATTGATTGTTTTTCTAGTGTTGACCCATCCCTGCGTACCTGGTATGAATCCCGTTTGGTCATGGTGAGTTATTTTTTTGATACATTGTTGAATTCTATTGGTTAGAATTTTGTTGAGGATTTTTGCATCTATGTTCATGAGGGATATTGGTCTGTAATTTTCTCTTTTTGTGGTGTCTTTACCTGGTTTTGGTATCAGGGTTATGCTGGCTTCATAGAATGAGTTTGGGAGTATTCCATCCTTTTCTATGCTCTGAAATACCTT
>NW_004443985.1:8345485-8354556 GCF_000243295.1 Trichechus manatus latirostris
TCCATCCTTTTCTATGCTCTGAAATACCTTTAGTAGTAGTGGTGTTAACTCTTCTCTGAAAGTTTGGTAGAATTCTCCAGTGAAACTGCTAGGGCCAGGGCTTTTTTTTGTTGGGAGTTTTTTAATTACCTTTTCAATCTCTTGTTTTGTTATAGGTTTATTTAGTTGTTCTACCTCTGTTTGTGTTAGTTTAAGTAGGTAGTGAGTTTCTAAAAATTTGTCCATTTCCTGTAGGTTTTCAAATTTCTTAGAGTACAGTTTTTCATAGTATTGTGTTATGATTCTTTTAATTTCAGTTGGGTCTGTTTTGATATCGCCCGTCTCATTTCTTATTCAGGTTATTTGCTTCCTCTCCTGTTTTCCTTTTGTCAGTTTGGCCAGTAGTTTTTTGATTTTGTTGATCTTTTCAAAGAACCAGCTTTTGGTCTTGTTAACTTTTTCAATTGTTTTTCTCTTCTCTATTTCATTTAATTCTGCTCTAATTTTTATTATTTGCTTTCTTCTGGTGCCCAAGGGCTTCTTTTGCTGTTCTCTTTCTATTTGTTCGAGTTGTAGGGTTAATGTTTTGATTTTGGCCCTTTTTTCTTTTTGGATGTGTGCGTTTATTGCTATAAATTGACCTCTGAGCACTACTTTTGCTGTGTCCCAAAGGTTCTGGTAGGATATGTTTTCATTCTATTTGATTCTGTGAATTTCTTTATTCTGTCCTTAATTTCTACTATAACCCAGTAGTTTTTGATCAAGGTGTTGTTCAGTTTCCATGTATATGATGTTTTTTTTTCCTTGAGTTTTCTGTGATTGATTTCTACTTTTATGGCTTTATGGTCAGAAAAGATACTTTGTAATATTTCAGTATTTTGGATTCTGTTAAGGCCTGCTTTGTGATGAAATATGTGGTTTATTCTGGAGAATGTTCCATGTGCGTTGGAAAAGAAAGTTTACTTGGCTGCTGTTGGGTAGAGTGTTTGGTATATACCTAGGAAATCAAGTTGGTTGATTGTGGTATTTAGATCTTCCATGTCTTTATTGAGCTTCTTTCTAGATGTTCTGTCCTTCACTGAAAGTGGTGTGTTGAAGTCTCCTGCTATTATTGTATAGCTGTCTATCTGTCTTTTCAGTGCTGTTAGAGTTTGTTTTATGTATTTTGGAGCCCTGTCATTGGATGTGTAAATATTTATTATCATTATGTCCTCCCGGTGTACTGACCCTTTAATCGTTATATAGTGTCCTTCCTTTTACTTTGTGGTGGATTTTACTTTAAAGTCTATTTTGTCAGAGGTTAACATTGCCACTCCTGCTCTTTTTTCAGTGCTGTTTGCTTGATATGTTTTTTTCCATCCTTTGAGTTTTAGTTTGTTTGTGTCTTGAAGTCTAAGGTGTGTCTCTTGTAGGCAGCGTATAGACGGATTGTGTTTTTTTAATCCATTCTGCCACTCTCTGTCTCTTTATTGGTGCATTTAGTCCACTTACATTCAACATAATTATTGATAGGTCTAAGTTTAGTGCTGTCATTTTGATGTCTTTTTTTTTTTGTGTGTGTGTTTTTGACAGTTTCTTTGTTCCACTTAATTTTCTGCGCTGAGTTGTTTTTCTGTATGTATTTTCATCTCATCTTTTTCATTGTGGTTGATTTCATATTTGCTGAGTCTTTATGTTTTTCTTGTTTTCTTTATTTTGATGTGTAGGATTGTTAGTTTCCTTTGTGGTTACCTTAAAATTTACCTCTGTTTTTCTAAGTTTAAACCAATCTTTTATTTCTTTATATTGCCTTGACTCCCTGGCCAGATGAAAGATCTATGACTACATTATTTAGTCCCTCCTTTTTGTTTTAATGTTGTCATCTTTTACATAATGACGTCCGTTTCCCTATTTTCAGTGTTTTAGCTTTGATTTATTTGTGACTTCCCTATCTGGGTTGATACCAGGTTGTTTAGTCCTGTGTTCTAGTCTTGGGTTGTTATCTGATGTTATTGGTTTTCTAACCGGAGGACTCCCTTTAATATGTCTTGTAATTTTAGTTTGGTTTTACGAATTTCCCTAAACTTCTGTTTATCTAGAGATGCCCTAATTTCATCATCATATTTGAGAGACAGTTTTGCTGGAAATATAATTCTTGGCTGGCAATTGTTTTTTTCCTTTAAGGCTTTATATATGTCATCCCATTGCCTTCTTGCCTGCATGGTTTCTGTTCAGTAGTCCGAGCTTAGTCTTATTGACTCTCCTTTGTAGATGACTTTTTGTTTATCCCTAGCTGCTCTTAAAATTTTCTATCTTTGGTTTTGGCAAATTTGTTTATAATATGTCTTGGTGACTTTCTTTTGGACTCTACCTTGTGTGGGGTTCTATGAGCTTCTTGGATAGATATCTTCTCATCTTTGACAATATCAGGGAAGTCTTCTGCCAACAAATCTTCAACAATTCTCTGTGTATTTTCTGTTACCCTCCCCGTTCTGGTACTTCAATCACTTGTAAGTTATTCCTCTTAATAGAGTTCCACATAATTCTTAGGTTTTCCCCACTTTTTTTAATTCTGTTTTCTGGTTCTTCCTCAAGTAAGTTGGTGTCAAGTGCTTTATCTTCAATCTCACTAATTCTGACTTCCATTGCCTCAATTCTGCTCCTATGATTTTCTACTGGGTTGCCTAATTCTGAAATTTTGTTGCTAATCTTTGGGATTTCTGTTTGCTATCTCTTTATGGATTCTTGCAGCCTGTTAAATTTGTCATTAGGCTCTTGTATAACCTTCTTAAGTTCCTCTATTGCTTTATCTGTATGTTCCTTGGCTTGTTGTGTTTTTTGCCTGATCTACTTCCTGATCTCTTGAAGAACCCTGTATATTAATCTTTTAAATTCTACCTCTGGTCATTCCAGGAAGTTATCTTCCTTTGGAAGGTTTCTTGATTCTTTGTTTTGGGTGCTTGCTGAAGCCATCATGATCTGCCTCTTTATGTGATTTGCTATTGACTATTGTCTGTGAAACATCAGTAAGTTATTATATTTATCTATTTTATGTTTGCTTACTGTGTCCTAGCTTCCTGCTTTGTTTTGCTTTGATATGCCCAAATAGGCTGGTCGTGTGAGCTACTTTGATTAATGGCACCTTTGAAGCTCTCACATCCTGTCACCAGGTGGTTAGAGCTGTTACTAGGTATGTGAGCCCAGGAGTCTGTTTACTTTTCTTGTATGGATTCAGCTCAGGGGTCCAGAGAGTCAGTCACCAAGTGTGTGGTGCAGGCTCTCACCTACAGTCCTAGATGGGCAGGGGTGATTGGAGTAGGCACAGGTATCTGGCTGCAGTAGGGGGTCATGCAATGAGCAAGACAGCGGGCTGACAGCTGCCCCTGAGTGTCTGGGAGGAAAGCATGTCCCTGTTCCCTGGAGTGTGTAGGTGGGTGTGTGTTGCAGCTGGACTATGGGCACCCAGTGAAGTTGGCTGTAAGGAGTGGAAGGCACCACTTATTCTTGGATCCCTGTTGCAGGTGGCTAGGTGGCATAGGTGGAGCCACCAGTCCTCAGTCCCCTGATGTGGGTAGCTGAGGACCTTGCTTAATTGGCCAAGTGGTGTTAAATGTCACGAATCTTCCTCTCCACATTATAGCTGATACAGTTGAAAACAGGCTTCAGATATGTATCCTGTTGTACTATGCTAATGAGGGCCTACACACAGGTCTATGGAGGAGTGAAAGGCATTCGAAGTCCATGGACCCCTTATGCCTGTGCTAGGCAAAGGGGCTGTGCCTGCCCTGAGTTCCCAGCTTAGGGGAGCTGGCAGATTATTTTTTCCTGTTTGTTAATTTGTTCCCTCTCGAAAGCCAGCCGAGAGAATGGCTCAGGGCATGCGATGGGTCCTATTTTCAGCCCAGGAGACACTGAAGCCAGCCGGGGGGACCGGTGCAGAGGAGGGAGGGGGCAGGTAAATGGGAGAGAGGTACTTCCCAAAGGGGGTATTTTTTTGATCCGTGCGGTAGGTTAGACGCATGTACTTATCTTTTGCCAACTGAGTGCCACTTTTCACTGGTTCTGGAGGCTTGAGTAGACTGTCTGCTGCTCGGTCTCTTCTGATGTGGAAAACGTGTCCCAAGTGTCACAGCTTGCCTCACTGCGCATGCCAGCTCATCCAGCCTGCAGGGTGCTGGTTCCCACCGGGTCAGGTCTGGCAACTCCTCACTGCTTCTCAACTGTCTCTCCCTCCTCCCGCCACTCAGTTTGATTCTTCAACTTTGCCTTTGACGTTCAGGGCTCCTAGATTGTCATATATTATTGATTCTCTTGTTTTTTTGGGGTCTTTGTTGTAAGAGGGACCACAGGAAGCATCAGACTACTCCACCATCTTGGCCCCACCCCCCACTAAAGATATACTTCTCCATGGGAACTCCTGGAGAAAAGCACTATATAGGCTAGAAACCCAGGTTCAATCAATGTCACTGCTCGCTGTTTGTTTTTTTAAATAAACTTTTGTTGGAACATGGCTATGCCCTTTTGTTTATATATTGTCTATGGCTGCTTTTGTACTATAATTGCAGAGTTGAGTAGTTGTGACAGAGACTGGATGGCCCACATAGCCTAAAATATTGATTATCTATCCTTTTACAGGAAAAGTTGATTGATCACTGCAATAGACTAAGCTTAAGGATAAGGAATCTATTTCAGTTTTCCTTGTATTCTCAGCCCTTGATCCTGGTGTATATAGGAAGTGCTTCATAAATATTTGCTGAATGAACAAGTAAGGACTGTTATTCTTATGCTTTCACCCTGAGTGCACTCACCCCACCTGCCTTCTGGACCATCCCTCTTCCCTTCTTTTCCCACGAAGACCCTTAATAACAGGGGCAAATGAAGGTTCAGTGCTCTCACTTCAGGAAGACTGCAAGAAGCTGCAAAGGGTTAACACCTGGGGCAAGTGAGTTAGTCTCTTTACAGAATTGCATTCACTGAATTTCTTATAGCTCCAAATACCGCTAAGAATAACTTAGCAATTGTACAATAATCTGCAGATAACAATTTACTTGCTCTCTTGTCCTTTCCGTTAACATTTTTTTTTCTGTTCTCTTAGAAAAAAGTACGGAAACTAAACTAAAGGAATGCCTGTTAAATCAATTCTATTTTTCTCTCCTCAGAGCTTTTTTTTTTTGTCCCATTTCCTACTGTCCTCTCTTTTTCATGCTGAGCCAGCTTAGAACCCAAACAAGGCTGTGAGCACTGGGGAAAATGGACATCAAGTAGGACACCTCACTTTTTCCAGAGGCAGTAAAAAGTGTTGGTTGAGAATGTGGGCTCTAGAGTCAAACAGCTTGGGTTTAAATCCTTGTTTTGTCCCTTACGAGCTGAGTGGTCTTGGATATATTATCTAACTCTTGCAGTGGTTAAGAGTTTGGCTGCTACCCAAAAGGTCTGCAGTTCGAATCCACCAACCGCTCCTTGTAAACCCTATGGGGCAGCTCTACTCTGTCCTATAGAGTCGCTATGAGTTGGAATCGACTTGACAGCGATTTTTTTTTTTTTTTGCCTCAGCTGTAGGTGCAATGGTGGTTCCGTGGTAGAATTCTCGCCTCCCGTGTGGGAGACCTACGTTTAATTCCTGGCCAACGCACCTTAAGTGCAGCCACCATTGGTTTGTCGGTGGAGCTTGCATCTTGCTATGATGCTGAACAGGTTTCAGCGGAGCTTCCAGGCTAACACAGACCAGGAAGAGAGGCCTGGTGACCTACTTCTGAAAATCAGCCAGTGAAAACCCTGTGGATCACAATGGTCCAGTCTGAAACCAGTTGGGCACAGGAACGGCAGCATTTCTTTCTGTTGTGCGTGGGGTTACTGTAAGTGGGGGCCCGATTCGCTATAGCTAACAACAACGTGCCTCAGGTACCACATCTGCAAGATGCATGTAGTAACAATACCTACTTCATAGCGTTATGGAAAAATTAAATGTTTCAGTGTAGAATAAAGCACTTATAATAGTGCTTGGCACACAGTAAGCATTTATGAGTGGCAGCTAGTATTGTTGTTCCTGTCATCATCCACTCTTTGCTGTTAAGAGGGCTAATTAGTGAGGGATGGGTGTAAACGATGGTATCTGCAGCAGAGCTGTAAGAGAAGTTTGAATAAGAGGTCTTGGAATGTGCAGAGTTCTCGGGCCCCTATAATAAAGTGTTTTCTTTCCCTTGATCTCTGCAGGGTAGAGACTGCCTGCTCCATGGGCCACAATAACTCCACATGATGTTGATTTCTATAAGCTGTGGGTTAGGCCTCATGTTTCTCCAGGAAGCCCACTTTCTGTTGATTATTCAGTGAAGATGGTAAAGAGGATTCTCTACAGCTCCAGGAAGAAGTTGTTTCTATTTTTTGTTGTTTTTGGAAAATTTGTTGGTATGTCTCATTGCTGCTTAAATAGATAAGACCTCTGCTTGCTAGAAGATTTCCACACATTTGGGGGGCTTCCAGGAAGTGATGCATAAAGCTGCTTTAAATAGTATGTGTCGTAGGAGTGACTTTAATTGTCCCAAATAGGATTCACCTTATTTCAGAGGTGGATAAAGCATTTCTTGTTATAATGTATTGACTGAAAGCATGAACAATGGGTAGTTTACCTGATTTTGCCTATGCTGGATCTATAAAGACCATTCATTCCTCAGGTCCAAATTGTGTGTATATAACAATACTCAGGGAGATTGTTGGGATATTCTTCTGACAATAAAAAGATGAGCTGAAAATGACCTAATCCACACACTAAAATTAGAACTAGATTACATTGACTATATATAAGCTTTAAAGCACTGTAACAACACACTACAAAACCTATGTTGTAAGTTCTGATACAAACTTGAAGTCCCTTCTCTCTAGCGAGGAGGTGATGGCTTGAGACGAGCCAGGAAAGTGGTCTTTATTCTGTTTGGGTTTAGATCCTCCCTGTTACACTGTCCAAGTTCTGCCAGCTGTCCTCAGAGTGCCCTGAGCCTGCTCTGCTGGCATGCCACTTCCTTTTGTCGGAGGCTTTTACAATTTACAGGAAATTCCTGGACTTGGCTGACGCAGTTGCTTTATGTTCTTTTTCAACACGGTCCCTTCCATGATGTATCTATGGATATTTGGGTCCTCCTTGGATACATCATGATCCTGGGTCCTCAGCAAAACACTGGCCTTTACTGCTGTCCTAACTGTGTGTACAAATGGTCCTGGTCTGTTTCCTTGGAGGTGAGATATTTTGCTTCTATGAAAGTGAAGATTTTTCTTTCTATATTGTCCCAATAATTCATTAGTAATGGTGGTAGTGCACATGATAATGGAGATAATGATGTTGATGCTAACAGTGACCTCACTTTACATCGTTTAATCCTCACAACAACCCTGTGAAGAGGGTAATATTATTGTGATTCTTTTACATGCAAGGAGATTGAGGCTAAGACAATTTAAGTAACTTGCCCAAGATTACATCATTAGTATGTTTTGGAGCTGGAACTGTCTACAGAACACCAAATTTTAACAACCAAGGTAATGGAAATTAAACTTTTACAAATATAATTTCAAATGAAGAGATCAGATGTGCTAAGCTATAAGGTTGGGCCATAGTCTAATTAGGCAAAAGCTGTAATTGCCCGGAAGCGGCTACAGGCTGGAAAGAGCCCGAATAATTCCTTTGGTTCACATTCTTACCAACCAGACCATGCATGCATTCTTTAATGACTTCTTAAATTCTTGAATATTTGTAAGATCTGAGGCTTTCATAATCTTCACATACTTTTTCTTTTCCACTCTATTTTTTATAATGAAAAACAAACAAACAAACAAAATACCCAAGTCTTAATGTTTATTAAACTAAATTAAGGTGTTTCTATGTGAGGTTGGAGCCCTGGAGGTGCAGTAGTTAAGAGCTACGTCTGCTGATCAAAAGGTCGGCAGTTTAAATCCGCAGACGCTCCTTGGAAACCCTGTGAGGCAGTTCTGCTCTGTCCTATGGGGGGGTTATGAGTCAGAATCAACTCTATGGCAATGGGTTTTTTTTTGTATGTGAGGTTGAAGGAATCCTGGTGGTTCAGTGGTTGAGAGCTCTGCTGCTAACCCAAAGGTAGGCAGTTTGACCCCACCAGCCGCTCCATGGGAGAGAGATGTGGCAGTCTGCTTCCATAAAGATTACAGCCTTGGAAACCTAAGGGGCAGTTTTACTCTGTTCTGTAGGGTCACAGTGAGGTGGAATCAACTTGGCAGTAACAGGTTTGGTTTTTGGGATGTGAGATTGAGGATCCTTGGTGGCACAATGGTTAAAGCACTTGGCTGCTGACCAAAGGACGCTCCATGGAAGAAAAGAGCTGGCGATCTGCTCGCATAAAGATTTTAACCCAACCCATTGCCATCAAGTCAATTGCGACTATTAGCGACCCTATAGGACAGACTAGAACTGCCCCATAAGGTTTCCAAGGCTGTAAATATTTGGGGAAGCAGACTGCCACATCTTTCTCCTGCCCCATAAAGATTACAGCCCAGGAAGCCCTACGGGGCAATTCTACTCTGTCTTAGGATCACTGTGAGTCCGAACTGACTCGATGCACGCAACAACAATGTGAGATCCCTCAGACAACAGTAGGAGACGAGAGACAGCAGTTAATGATCCCACTGTGTTTTCTGTTACTCTAAATCTCCCACTGCTGGCAAGTAAAGCTTTTGGTACTTTGGTGGTTTCTAGGATGCTGGTCATATGTGAATGAGCAATAAAATGAGAATTTTTAAAATGGGCATTTCCTAGGCCAGAGGCCCTGGGTAAGTAAAACATTACTGAAGAAGAAGAACAAAGTGGGAAGCCTCACACTACTTGGTTTTAGAACCTATTATACCGCCACAGTAGTCAAAACAGCCTGCTACTGGCACAACAACAGATACATAGACCAGTGGAACAGAGTTGAGAATCCAGACGTAAATTCATTCACCTATGAGCAGCTGATATTTGACAAAGGCCCAAAGTCCGTTAATTGGGGAAAAGACAGTCTCTTTAACAAATAGTGTTGGCATAACTGGATATCCATCTGCAAAAAAGTGAAACAAGACCCATACCTCACACCAAGCCCAAAAGCTAACTCAAAATG
>NW_004443985.1:8354656-8356171 GCF_000243295.1 Trichechus manatus latirostris
CTCATCAAAAGACTTCACCAAAAGAGTAAAAAGACAACCTACAGACTGGGAAGAAATTTTTGCTTACGACAAATCCGATCAGCGTCTAATCTCTAAAAACTACAAAATACTGCAAAACCTCAACAACAAAAAGACAAATAGCCCAATTAAAAAATGGGCAAAGGATATGGACAGGCACTTCGCCAAGGAAGACGTTCAGGTGGCTACCAGACACATGAGGAAATGCTCAGGATCATTAGCCATTAGAAAAATGCAAATCAAAACTACATGAGATGCCATCTCATCCCAACAAGGCTAAGCATTAATCCAAAAAACACCAAATAATAAATGTTGGAGAGGTTGTGGAGAGACTGGAACACTTTGGAAATTGATTTGGTACTTCCTTAAAAAGCTAGAAATAGTAGTACCATATGAATAGCAATCCCACGCCTTGGAATATATCCTAGAGAAATAAGAGCCATCACACGAATAGATATATGCACACCCATGTTCATTGCAGCACTGTTCATGGTAGCAAAAAGATGGAAACAACCTAGGTGCCCATCAGTGAATGAATGGATAAACAAATTATGGTATATTCATGCAATGGAATACTACACAACAATGAAGAAGAGCGATGAATCCATGAAACATAACATGGAGGAATCTGGAAGGCGTTATGCTGCATGAATTTAGTGAGTCACAAAAGGACAAATATTGTATGAGACCACTATTATAAGAACTCAAGAGAAGGTTGAAGCACAGAGGAGAACATTCTTTGATGGTTACAAGGGTGGGGAAGAAGGGAGAGGGGTATTCACTAACTAGATAGTAGGCAAGAATTATGTTAGGTGAAGGGAAGGACAGCACACACTACAGGGGAAGTCAGCACAACTGGATTAAACCAAAGCTAAGAAGTTTCCTGAATACAACCAAACCCTTCAAGGGACAGAGTAGCAGGGGTGCGCGTCTGGAGACCATGCTTTCTGGGGACATCTAGGTCAATTGGCATAACAAAGTTTATTAAGAAAATGTTCTGCATCCCACTTTGGTGAGTGGTATCTGGGGTCTTAAAAGCTAGCAAACGGCCATTTAAGATGCATCATTTGGTCCCAACCACCTGGAGCAAAGGAGAATGAAGAACACCGAGGACACAGGCAGGTATTAGCCCAAGAGACAGAAATGGCCACATAAACCAGAGACTCCATCAGCCTGAGACCAGAAGAACTAGATGGTGCCCAGCTACCACCAATGACTGCTCTGACAGGGAACACAACAGAGAGTCCCTGATGGAGCAGGAGAAAAGTGGGGTACAGAACTCAAATTCTAGTAAAAAGACCAGACTTAATGGTTTGACTGAGACTGGATGGACCCTGGAAGACATAGCCCCTGGACTCCCTGTTAGCCCAAAACTAAAACCATTCTGGAGGCCAAGTCTTCAGACAAAGATTAGACTAGACTATGGGACATAAAATGATACTCGTGAAGAGTGTGCTTCTTAGCTCAAGTAGATACATGAGACTAAATGGGCAGCTT
>NW_004443985.1:8356271-8417630 GCF_000243295.1 Trichechus manatus latirostris
ATAAAATGATACTCGTGAAGAGTGTGCTTCTTAGCTCAAGTAGATACATGAGACTAAATGGGCAGCTTCTGTCCAGAGGTGAGATGAGAAGGCAGAGAGGGTCAGGAGCTGGTTGAATGGAAACAGGAAATCCGGGGTGGAAAGGAAGAGTGTGCTGTCACAGTGTAGGAAGAGCGATTAGGGTCACATAACAACGTATGTATGAATTTTTGTATGAGGGACGAACTTGAATTGTAAACTTTCACTTAAAGCACAAGAACAACAACAACAAAAAAAAAAACATTGGGAAAAAAATGCATTTCCTGGCTCCTGTGTTGTCAACATGTGGAATAAGGGATTATTTCCCAGCAGCTAATTTTGACATATTTTGTATTCTGTGCATCATTTATAACCACAGAAGAGGCCCAACCTATGGCAGCGTGACTGACATGGTAAAATCACCCACAGCCCCTGAGCTGGTGTGGAGGAGGGGTGCTTTCCAATCTGTCTCTGAGCAGATCATGTTTTCTCTTTAATTTGTCTGTGGATCATCTGTGCCCTGGAAGCAGCTATGTTGCTTAGACTGTGGATATTGTTTCATCTTTCCTGTTTACATTCAGGGCCAACTAATAAAAATATGAAAAGGTCCCCCTTTCCCTTTGCTTCATGTAAAACAATAGATCTTTGAATTCATCTCTTCCTTTGTAGTTTCCGGCTATAATGGAGAGTCCACTGGGGAGGTGGTTAAAGCAGCAATTACTGACTTTGATATTAAAGTTTTAGAAAGTTTCATTAGTGATGAAAATATCTCCCCATTCTAAGGCACTGACCTTGTCCTCAGTATCATCTAATTCTTCCAATCCTCACTTTCCCTCATCAACAGTTTTCTCAACTTTTGTTTAATTCTGCATTTTTGTAAGCTAACAAGAATCCTTTTTGGAAATGAGGTGTGATGTAAACAAATATGTGACTATACTTATAAATTTTTAAAGAAACGTGTTACACTTACCTACTTTTTTTCTCTGGCCGCTATCGTTTGGGGACCACTCTGAGATCCACTATGATATAGTTGTGTTTGGCTGGATGCATAATGGAAGTGTAGAATGAAGACCAGGGAAAGTGAAAAAACTATGATTCTGATTTCTATCCCCATAGATTCGTTTTGCCCATTCTTGAACTTAATATAAATGTGAGCATAGAGTATCTACTCTTTGGTGTCTGGCTTCTTTTGCTTATTATATCTGTAAGGTTCATCCATGTTGTTCTGTGTAGCAAAAGGTTGTTCTTTTTATTGATGAGTAGTATTCTGCTACTCATGTTATTATTTATTCACTCTGTCATTGATGGACAATTGTGTTATTTCCAGTTTTGGTCTATTAGATGGACAAGGCTAAGGGTATCCTAGTTAGAGAAAATAGAAAAGAAGAATGCAAATTAAAATAGTGACATCCAGGAACTGTTGTTGTTTGAATAGTTTGGAATGTCGGATATGGGACAGACACGGCAAGAAGTGGGGCTGCAGAGTTAGAGAATGAATAAACCCCTGGTGGTCTTTCATGACACAGAAAAAATTCTGTTGATGATGGGACTACTGAGGGGGCTATCTAGGAGAGTGATATTATGGAATATTATATCTTAGAAAGACCATTTTTGTATTAGCAAAAGGTACGTGTCCTACATTCTGAAAAATAAAGCTGAAAAAGCTAAGTAATTTGTGTCCTGTTTCTAAGAAATGTGGAGTGGGCTTCGTAATGTTCAATTGTTGAACAGAAAAGTGCTATTTGAAAATGTCAATTACTGAGCCCTCTAATCTCCAAATCCTCCTCAGTACTGGGCTTGTAAGTACCTCAAGAGTAGGGGCTGTATCTTCTAGCCTCTTAAATCTTAAAATTGGAAAAGATCTGAGTAATCTCCCACCCAATGATCTCTTTTTACTTATAAATAGATACTGACACTTGTAATTTATTGTAGCTCCAGCATCTCCAACCAGACCAGTCCATCTTCCTACCAGATTGGTGAGTCTACCCCAGGGTTCACGCATCCTAGCATTCTGGGAGGTGGGACTAGCTCATGATAGATGGAAGAGAAAATGAACATATCTGAAAGCCAATGTCTAGGGTGAAAGTGAACTAAAAAATTACAGACTATCTCAATAAAGGATAATCCAAAATGGTTGTGCAAGGAGGCAAAGTCCAGGTCAGAGACAACAGGACAGAACTAGTAACAACCAGGCAGGACCAGTAGACTTGAGAGAAGAGCTGAGGTAGTGTCTGGAGACAGCTTCAAGGTGCAGGACACTAAAGCCAAGGCATGGTTATGCAGGGACAGTGGTCATGATCGTTGATGAAGAGAAAGAGTTTAAGTGTACTGCATCAGGTTTTTTTTTTGTTGTTGTTGTTGTTTTTAAGTAAATGTTATTTGATGTCTATGAAGGTAATTTGAGTTGATCCTGGATGCTCCAATCAAGTGCTTGATTAAATTAAAGCAGTTGATACACTGTGTTGCTGCTGGAACCAAGAAGTGCAAGAGGTTGTGCATCGGTTAAGACTATATGTGCAAAAAACAGACAATCTAATTACAATTTACCTTTTCAATGAAGAGGATTTATTGTTTCTTGTACCTGAGCATCAAGAGGCAATAAAGCCTCCATGGTTGGTTGATCCAGCAGCATGATGGTAGCATCAAGGGCTCAGTTTCTGTCCATCTCTCCACTCTAGTTTCCATGGTGTTGTTTTCTCCCAAGGCTGATTCCCCTCATGGTTTTAAGAAGGTTGCCGTAGTCATTGGAACTACGGGCTTCCTTGCTCAGTCCTGGTGGTGATACAGAGAGTTTCTGTCCCAGCATTCTGAGCAGGAGTCCTGAGATCAACCTCTATTGTACAGGCCATGTGCTCACCATTGAGCCTACGCTTGGCTTTAACCAACCAAGGACCACTATTGGGGTAAGACATTAAACGTCTTCTGAAAAAAAATACAGGCTGCATGGGGGAGGAGTGACTAACCCAATAAAACTGAGTGTTGTTAAGAAGAGAAATATGGGAAATATAGTGGCTGGGTGATCAGCTGTGTCCATTATAAGTAAAAGGTCTTGACATAAACTTCTGAACTTTTGGGCACCAGTTACCCAGATTCCAGACCCAGCAGCACTAAGGATTCTGATTCAGTAAGTTCGTATTTTAATAAAATCCCCTGTTGATTCTGATCATGAACCACCTTTGGGACTCACACTAATCCATGGCTTTAGAAAAATCAAAAAAAAAAAAAAAAGCTTATGAATTCTTTTCCCTTCTTACGGTAGTACATGTTCATAACTTAAAAATGTAAAAACACAGAAAAGATAAAGAAGATAATTCAAAAGGATTTTGTTCCCAAGCATGCAAAAAGCTGTCTTTCCTAATGAGGGGCAGTGTGTGTTACCTGGAAGCACTGAGCATGAGCTTTGAAAAATCTACTGTGTTCCTTTTTGATGAATGCTTTACATTTCATTAGAATTCCTCTAAGTCTTCAGAGCAACTTCAGGATAATTGCCAATAGCTAATGGTTCCGCTGTACTGTTAACACGGGGCGACAGAGGAGCTTTGTCACGTCATCACCAAGACTGGCTTTATAGAGAGAGTCATTAATCAAGGCAAGCAGGGCACTTTGCAAGTATCCAGGCCTAGAGAAGACAACCACCTTAACTCAGAAAAACTTGTACCTGGGAGAATCTGTATGTGACTCAGCCTTCCAGGCAGATTACTGGGCTTCAGTAACGGCATTACCTGAGGGACTTCCGTGTGGTTGGGACTTGAATTCTTTTTATTTGGGTGCTTAGTCAGAGGAAATGGAAACCCTGGTGGCATAGTGGTTAAGAGTTTGGCTGCTAACCAAAAGGTTGGCAGTTCAAATCCACCATCCTCCTTGGAAATCCTGTGGTACAGTTCTACTCTGTCCTATAGAGTTGCTGTAGGTCAGAATCGATTCTACGGCAGTGGGTTTGTTTTCTTTTTGGTCAAAGGTGAACCTATTGGCCTTCAATCGTATGTCCAAAGGTGCACCTCACTTTGTGCTGAAAGGATTCTTTTGACACTCCCAACTCTCTAGACAGACCACCACACTTGCCTTGGCAGTGCCGTGTCCATCCCCTATTGAAAGGAAGTTTAATTAATGAAGCGAAAAATTCACCGAAGTGGTGGGTTCCTAAATAGCTAATTATGGTAAAAGAAAGGGCTCCAAAGTCCTACAACCTTCAAAGCCTCCCACAAACAATTTCTGGAAGTCACTTTCCAGCTTCTGGAAAGTCGAATCATGTAGCAGGCTCTTGTTTTGTTTTGTTTGTTTTCTTTTTGTCTATCTTATTGCTGTCGTGGATTCCTTTCTGAATCTTATGAAACCTATGGATCCTCTGGAAAAATACATATATACATACAACAGTTTCAATGTAGTCTTTGGCTTATTCCTGGACAGGCTAATGGCGTCCAGATTAAGGAGTACAGTCCCTTGGATAGATGGTTAAAGAAGTGGATGACTGAGTTAGGTTACCACAGTTTATTTATTTACTGGCTCTGCTACTTGTGTGATCTTCAGCAAGCTACTACTGAACCTCTCTGCCTTTCAGTTTCATGATCTACAAATTGGGGAAAATGTGAGAACCTACTTCCTAAAGCTATTGTGATCAATAAATGAGATATTGAATACACCGTGATAGCATCTGTGATAGAGGTGTAGCGCTAGAGGCAGATACAAGGCTCAGGGAGGAACTGAACCTTGATCAAACCCACTATAATACTTCATCACACTCCGGATTTCAGGGAAGTGGTGGATGATGCTGTCTACCACGTCACATAGCGTCCCTTTTAGGCGAAGAAGTTTGGAATTCATCGGATATGTAATGGGGAACCACGGAAGGGTTTTAAGTAGGGGCTTGATAGGATTGGATTTTTCATATTTTCATTTTCTTTGTATCAGCTGTGCAGCCCATGCACAAAATGGAAGCAAGGAGGCCACTTAGGGGAAGAGTGCGCTAGACCAGTGGGATATCTAGGGCTCACACCAGGGACACACCAGAAGATGTAGGCAAGAATCTTAAAGAGAAAACTAGTTCATTAACTGATGTGGGAGGTGGAGGAGAGGGAGAAGTTGGGGATAATACTGAAGTTTCTGTCTTGGTTTCCATTTTCCCCTGCTACTTCTGTCTCCATGTTACATTTATAATTTTATATATTGTTTTAAAAGAAAGAAGCCCTTTACAAAGGCTCGGCCTTTCGTGAATAATCAATACTGTAAGTATTAAAATAAATATTAATGAGCTAATAAAAAAATCACAAAGCTACTTTATCTAAAGTAACTTTATCTAAGTAGCATAGTTTAGTGGCACCATTTACCCAGATAACAGCTGGTTTGGGGATGTTTTATTCAGAGGTGGATATAATAACATTAAAAGAACTTTGTTTTGTATGTTTGAGTTTGAGTAAATCTATGGATGTTGACTTAAATGTGCCTTATAGGAACTTGGACATATAAGGGAGTTTGGGTGGATTTATGTGTGGGAGTCGTCAGCACAGAGGTTGCACTTGAAGTCCTAGGAATGAGTGAGAACTTGGAATAGTAACAGAATAGGAGCATGAAGAGAGGCCAGAAACATCAGCATTTATCGGGCACGAATTAGTAAAGGAGACTGAAATGAGGGGAGGAGGGGAATTACGATTTGGATTACGGACTCCAAAATGGGGAGAGAAAAATGGGAGCATTCAGTAAAGTCACACGACTCTAAATGGTCATGGGAGATTAGGACTGAAAAGTATGCAATGTTTGCCAGAAGTTTCACTAGAATATTGGGGAAAGCCTCATGGTAGCAGACTGACGAGGGGAAGGAGCTTAGGAAATAGCAGCCATAAGCGTAGATGACTTTTTGAGTTACTGGTTTCAGAAACCAAGATGGAGTAGTGATGACTACAGAATAATTTGAGGAGGAGATTTGGGAATACGGAAAATTATTAATGGGTGAAATTTAGGACCTTTTGAGGCTGGCTGCTGTATTAACAGTTCAAAGGATTTTCTGGTGTAAATGTTAGCTTTGCTCCCAAAGACCCCCATATGTGCTGATTGGCTGTTTAGACTCATTTCTTGGAGATTGGTAAATTCTGCCTCCTATCATTATGCAGCCACGTTGGCCATGATTCCTGATCAGCTTAAGCATATTCTTGGCCGCAGCAATGAGTTAGTGGATGGGAACATGTTCTAAGTCAGGCTAATGAGAGCCGAAGACACTTAATTTCAGGGATTTTATTTGAACACTCAGGATTTCAGACTGAATTTCTTCCATATTTGTTCCAGGAAGCATGTGGCCCTAGACACTATTGCCAGCCATATTGTGACCATGAAGGTGGATTGCGAAGCTGAAACTGAAAATAGAGAGAGAAGGTCAGTGCTGCCCACACTGTCTGAGCCCCTGGATCCAGTGTTCCTCTAGGTTTTCTTTTCTGTTTGTGACACTGAGCTGATGAAATCCTTTTATAACTTAGGTCGGTTCGAACTGGGTTGCGACTTCTATCTAACCGAAAGCATTGAAGCTAATATAGCCTTCCATTTCTTTGGACTCAATTTTAGAAATAAAAATTAAAACACCCATTTATTTTTTTACTCTGCAGTTCGCAGGGATATTCCACGTTCATTATCTCATTTGATCCTGACCAATAACATGCCGTTTTACAGATGACGGTCATTAGTGGACAATTTGGAACTAGAGTTCTCATTTTTGATTCTTATCCATTACATCACCATGCAAATTGTTTTGAAACATAGCCAGCTGAGTACTGAATTAGTAGTTTCCATGTTCTCCTCCTGCTTCCGCTGCATGTTATGTTTCTAATTCTACATATTGTTTTAAATCACCAAAGTCCTTTACAAAGGCTTGGCCTATCGTGAATAATCAATACTTTAAGTATAAAAATACATAAAATATTAATGGGCTTATAAAAAAAATCACAGAGCTACTTTATTTAAAGTAGCTTTATCTAAGTAGCATTTGACCATCCAAGCCCAGATGGGTTATAAACTGGGATCCTGAAGGAACTGGCATGTTTTATCTTATGTTTATTATTTTAAGAATATTTTTATTATTATCTTGGAGAATTCATAGAGAATGACAGAGGCACAAGAAAGATACAACTGGGAAAAATATGATCTGATTTTCAAAAGGGAGATGCTGGATATGTAGTTCCTAAAGTTTAATGTAAAAACTTTAAAATAAAATCTAGACCACATAGAGAGGTGTTCGGCATGTG
The DNA here is from genome assembly GCF_000243295.1 of Trichechus manatus latirostris. Taxonomy (NCBI): domain Eukaryota; kingdom Metazoa; phylum Chordata; class Mammalia; order Sirenia; family Trichechidae; genus Trichechus; species Trichechus manatus. The sequence continues at coordinate 8,363,516 of NW_004443985.1, forward strand.
GTAATTTGGTGAATTTAGAAATTACTGGTGTAAGTCATAGCAAGCTAATTTGATCACCGAGAACAAGTTAGTCATGTCAATAGCTTTTTTGTGTAGTGTTGTTATTGTCTTATGCAGTCCAGTCAATTCCAACTCCTAGCGACCCCACGTGACAGAGTAGAACTGCTCCGTAGGGTTTTCTTGGCAGTAATCTTTATAGAAGCGGATCACCGGAACTTTTCTTCCATGGCACCACTGGGTAGGTTTGAACCGCCAAGTTTTCAGTTACCAGTTGAGCACAAACCATTTGCAGTATATATATAGTGGTTAATAGCTATGGCTGCTAACTGAAAGGTCGGCAGTTTGAATTCACCAGCTGCTCCTTGGAAACCCTATGGGGCAGTTCTACTCTGTCCTGTAGGGTCGCTAGGAGTTGGAATCGACTCAGTGGCAATGGATTTGGTTTTGCCATTTCAACCTTTTTTACACGTGCAATTTGGTGACGTTAATTATGTTCTTCATATTGTACCACCATCACTGCTATTCATTTCCTCATTTTTCCATAACACTTAACAGAAGCTCAGTGCCCCCTAAGGAAAACAATAACTTTTTAAGGATATAGTTACTAGTTTGATAGCTCAAAAGTGCTCCACATTATTCCTTGATTTCAGCAAAGCCTTTGACAGTCTACTCTGATAGTTTTATGGCTAAGATGATAAAATGAAGACTGTAAGATTAGAGAGTTCCATAGATTTATAGGTGCTTTAAATATAGTACCCACGGAGTGATTTTGTGTGTGTGTGTGTGTGTGTGTGTGTGTGTGTGTGTGCATTTGAGAAAGAGAGAGGCTCTGCTGCCCAGAAAGGTGTTTGATTATACACTTAGATGGTAGGATGCTATCCACTTTAGCCTGTGCAAGGCAATTCTTTTGTTTTTATCGTATTTCGTTTTATTTTCCCTTTCTTTCCTACTTCTACTGCCATTTCACTGCTTAGACGCTCTCTGGTGTATTTAATGAGTGAACTTGCTACCCTTCTAGAATATGTTTATTTAGATACTGGTATAGTTTTGAAAAATGTGCAGTGTTTTGTGCGTGAAAGAGAGTGTGTGTGCTTATTTAAATTTACATGAGAGTAACTGAGCTATAAATCAAATACTCTTTGTTTTTTTCCACTCAGTGTTATATTTTAAAGAACTGTTTATGTATACATGGTCTATCTGGTTTGTTGCTTCTGACTATTACACAGTTTTGATAGTATTCTATCACATGCACTTACCACATTTTACTTATGTATTCTTTTAATGGAAACCTTGGTGGCATAGTGGTTAAGTGCTACGGCTGCTAACCAAAAGGACAGCAGTTCAAATCCACCAACCGCTCATTGGAAACTCTGGGGCAGTTCTACTCTGTCCTATAGGGTCACTATGAGCCGGAATCAACAGCAAAGGGTGTTCTTTTAATGATGAATTATACTTTCACAAACAAAGCTGCAGTAAACATTCTTGCACATACTCTCCTTGCAGACTTGTATCAGAGTTTCTCTGTGATGTATACCCACTAGTTAGTAATGCAAAATTGTTCATCACATCATCCCAACTAGTTTATATTTCTATCAGCAGTGTATGAAGATTCCCTTTTCCCATAACTTTTAAGCATTTGATATAATCCAGCTTTTCTATTATTGCCAATTTGGTGGGTATAAACTTGTATCTTATGATTTTCTTAAGTATTTATCTAATTAATAGTGAGATTGAGCATCTCTTCCTGTTGCTCTAAGCCATTTGTGTTTCTCATTTTTTGAAATTCCTATTCATATCCTTAGTTCTTTTTTGTTTTGTTTTTTTTTTGCTGATTTTCAGAAATGTTTTAGTACCCCTAGATATTAATCCCCTGAATGTTTTGGATGGATCAAATATCTTCTCCCAGCCTGTCAACTATCTGAAAACTTTGTGTCCTTTGTTAAAGAGAATTCTTTGATTTCAATATGGTCAAATCAGTAAATTTTTCCCTTATAGTTTATGCTTTTTGGATCTTATATATGAAATCCTTTCTACTTCAAGGCTTCAGAGATACTTTTCGTATACTTTCTACACTTAGTTTGATGATTTTAACTTTTCCATTAAAGTCTGTAATATACTTGGAACACACACACACCAAAATCCACATATACATGTGTTATTCTGTTTCTGGGTTTTCTGTTATGTTACGTTGATTTATTTTCTCTTCTTGAACTAGTAAGATATTGTTTTAATGACTAATAATATGGTTTTGTAATACATTTTGCTTACTGGTAGGGTAAGTGACCTATCTTTTCATGTAATTGTTACAATTGTCTCAGCTTTTTGTGAAATCATCTGCTCTCATGAATATTTAAAACTCTATTTGCCAAGGTCCTTCAAAAATTCTACTGAGTATAAAAATTAATTCAAAATGGACCGCAGAATAAAATGTAAAAGCTAAAATCACAATAAATCTTCTGTTAATGAAAGACACCAATAAGTAGATGAAGAGATAAGCCATAGACAGGGAGAAAATATTCACAAAATAGATATCTACCAAATGACTGGTATACAGAGCATATAAAAAAATGCCTACAATTCAGTTATAAAAGACAGCAGTCTTTAAGATGGTCCAAATTTGAACAGACTCTTCACAAAAAAGATATTGGATCCTCAATAAGCCCATGGAAAAGTGTTCAGCATAATTATCTATCAGGGAATTGCAAATGAAAACCACAATGAGATGCCATTACACTCCCACCAGAGTGGCTAAAATTAAAATGACTGACCTTAACGAGTGTTAGTGAGGATGAAGGGCATCGAGAATTCTCAGTAATTATTGATGGGAGTGTAAAACGGTACATCCATTTTGAAAAAGCTCTGACAGTTTTCTGTAAAACTAAGCACATACTCAGCTCTAGGTCAAACAATTTTACTCCTAGGTATTTATCTTAGAAAAATGAAACATATGTTCACACAAAGACTTACATAAGAATATTTATCTTTAATCATAATAGCCCCAAACTGGAAACAGCGCAGTGTCCCCACCGATAGGAGAATGGATAAGCAAAATGTGGTATATCCATACGATGGATTGTTATTCAGCAATAAAAGGAATGGGTTGTTGATACAGGCAACAACATGGGTAATTCTAAGAGCACTATGTGGAATGAAAGAAACCTTACACAAATGAGTACATATTGTATGATTCCATTTACAGAAAGCTCTAGAACAGGCAAAACTCATCTATGGTGGAAAAAAAATCATAACAGTGGTTGACTGTGGTGGAGGGAGGAGAACTTGACTGGAAAGGGTCATGTTCTATATCTTGATAAATGTTTGGGTTACACAAGTGTATGCTTTTTTCAAAATTCAATGCACATGTCATTCATGGAACGTCCCAGTTAATTGGCCTAATAACATGTTTAGTGCTTCTCTTCTGCCTCCTAGTTTGTTGTGGGGTGCCTGGATTCTTAAAAGCTTGCAAGTAGCCATCCAAGGCAACAGTTGGTCTCTATTTGCCTGAAGAAGCAGAGGAAGATGAGAGTCAGGAATAGGTGGAGGATATGGAATGTGTGGCTAATTGCCTCAGTGAACAACTGCCTCCTTTGCAATGAGACCAGAAGTGGATAGTGCCCAGCTACCGTTAAGAACATTTTGATCAAAGATTCTATAGAAGAATCCTGAACAAAAGAGGGAAAAATGTAAAACAGAATTTCAAATTCTCATGGACTCCAGACTTTCTAGAGCCAAGGGGGCTGGATGAACCCCTGAAACTATTGCCCTTAAGATAATCTTTAAAGCTTAAACCAAAAATGCCCTGAAGTCTCCTTAAAACCAAACAATAGTTTAGCTTAACTAATAAAAATGTCTACCTTGAGCATAATGCTCTTTAAGAACTATCTATATGGGATCAAAGGGACAACAGCAACTCGAAAGATTAGACAGGAACTTTGGGGGGCAGTGAGTTTATGTTAATGGGGAAGAAAAGGAGGGTGAGAATGATTGTGTAACTCAGAGTGTGATCAGTGTCACTGAATTGTACATATAGAAACGGTTGGATTGATGTAGATTTTGCTGTGTATATTCTCGATAATAACAGCAAAATAAAAAAAATTTAGTGCATGTACAGTTAAGAGTTGTGCATATTATTGTATGCAAATTTTACCCCCAAAGAAATAAAAAAACTGGAAAGAAATTTTGAACGCTAGTTAATATATGCATGCTAATATATTAAGGGGAAAGTGCACTGATATCTTCAATATACTTTGAAATGCATACAAAAGCTACAGTAGGTTGATGAGTGGGTAGATAGCTTGGTAGATATGTAATAAAGCGAACCTAGTAAAATGTTCATGGTAAAAACTAAGTGGTGAGCGTGTGGATGTTCCCTGTAAAATTCTTTCAGCGTGGCTATCTTTTAATTTTCATAATAAAACATGGAGGAAAAATTGGCAAAAAAAAAAAATACTGCTCATTTGATTGGAATTTCATTGAACGTATAGATTAATGTAGTGAGAATTGACATCTTCAAAATGTTAGCTTTTTCATCCATGAGCATGGTAGAACTGTTTGTTTATTCATATTTTCTTTAATATCTTTAGTAAAATGAAAACAATTCCCTATAAAGGCATTATGTTTGCTTTTTTAGGTTAATCCCTAGATATTTAATATGTTTGGTTGCTGTGAAAACTTTTTTCACTACTTTTCTAGTTGATTGTTGCTGTTGTAGAAGAACTCAATTGAGTTTTTAATTTTGATCTTGTATTCATAAACTTTGATAAATATGCCCTCTTCTAATAAATTTTTCATTCTCTTGAGATTTCTATGCAATAGATAATATAATTTCTAAAGAGTGTCTACTTGTTTTCTTATTTTTCAATCCTTGTAGCACTTCCAATACCATGTTGAACCATAATGATGATAGTAGATGTAGCAGATATTGTTGATTAGCTGGCTGTGCAGCCTTTTCAACCTCATTCTGGTGTGTTTGACTGGGGAGGGTGGCAGGGAATAAAGTATCATTTTGCTGGTGTGGACTGTAGAAGAGGCTGCATGACTCTGGAGTCAGCATTATTGCAGAAGCTTCCTGGTTTAGTAAACAGCTCCCAGATCAATTCTATCTCTCATTTTAAAATTAAAAAAAAAATTGTGTAATATTTTATATGCATGTATAAATATGATAGCCTAGGAAACCCTGTGGGGGCAGTTCTACTCTGTCATATAGGGCCATTAGGAGTCAGAATTGACTTGAAGGCCCACAACAACAATGTACAAAATAGTAAATATATAACATATAGGTAAGTTAGAAGACATAATAACAAATCCAACACCTGTACTGGATGCGTGACCCAACTTAAGAATTAGAATCTTATCAACACTATTGAATTTGCCTCTGTGGTCTTTCATATCTCCTCACTCTACCACTTCACACCCCACAGGTAAACCACTGTCTTAAATTTTGTTTATATAAATCTCTTGCTTATTTTTCAGACATTACTATCACATAGGGATGTCAGCTTGTTTGTTTGTTTGTGGACAGATATAAATGACATCACTGTGTATGCTTGTGCTTGCTTTAAGGTGTGTATAAAGGTATCATATTGTATTAAGTCTTCTAATTCTGCTTTTTTGTCTCAATATTATGTTTCTAAGATTCATTCATATATAGCTGGAGTCCATTCATTTTTTAATGCTGTAAATATTCACTAGTGTGAATATTCCATAATTTATTTATCCATTATCCTATTTATGGATATTCAGGCTGTGTTCAGTTTTGAGTTATTCCCATATTTGCTATAATCCTGTTATGAACATTCTAGTAACTATATTCTGTACACATGTGCAAGAGTTCTTCTAGGGTGTGTATCCAGGAAAGGAATGCTTGTGTCTTAATAGTGGTGTCTTAGGGTATGTAAAGGGTGCCTGGGTGGCGCAGATTGTTAAGTGCTCAGCTACTAACCGAAAGGTTGGCAATTCTGATCCACCCAGAGGCACCTTATAAGAAAGGCCTGGTGATCTACTTCTGAAAGGTCTCAGCCATTAAAAACCCTATGGAGTGCAGTTCTGCTGTGAAATACGGGTTGCCTAGAGTCAGAATCTACTCCATGGCAACTGTTTTCTGTTTGTTTGTTTTTGTTAGGATATATAAACGCTCAAATTTACGAGAGGGTCCAAATTGCTTGCCACATTTGCTCTAACAATTGCCCTGCCATCAGCAGAACATAGGAAAATTATGGAGCCATGTCCGTTAATTTGTGTCGATCTAGTCTAATTTAAAATGGTATCTTACTATGATCTTAACTTGTATTTCCTTCTTTGCTAATACCTCTTCTTGTGCTTATTTGCCGTTTGTAATTAATTCCTTTTATGTCTTTTGCCATTTTAGAATATTTTTATTTTCCTAATTGATTTGAAGAGTTCTTTCTACTTTCTAGATATTAATTCTTTGTTATATGTATATTGAAATATTTTCTCCCATTTTGTGCTTGTTCTATGCATTTTATGGTAATTTTCAAGGGATGCCGTTGTTGTTCGGACTCATAGCGACCTCATGTAGAACAGGACGAAACACGGCCCCGTCCTGCGCCATCCTCACAATCGTTATGCTCGAGCCCATTGTTGCAGCCACTGTTGTCAGTCTATCTGGTTGAACGTCTTCTTCTTTTTCACTGACCCTGTACTTTACGAAGCATGATGTCATTCTCCAGGGACTGATCCCTCCTGATAGCATGTCCAAAGTATGTGAGACATAGTCTTGCCATCTTTACTTCTAAAGAGCATTCTGGCTGTACTTCCCCCAAGACAGATTGGTTCGTTCTTTTGGCAGTCTGTGATATATTCAATATTCTTCACCAACACCGCAATTCAAAGGAGTCAATTCTTTTGTCTGACTTATTCATCTTCCAGCTTTTGCATGCATACAAGACAATTGAAAACACCACAGCTTGGGTCAGGCGCACCTTAAGTCTTCAAGGTGATGTTTTTGCTTTTTAATACTTTAAAGAGGTCTTTCAAAGGATAGGTATTAATTTTAATGTAGAATTTATTAATTCTTTCTGTCATGCTTAGTGATTTTTGTGATTTGTTTAAGAAATCCTTTTCTACCTTTGAGTCATAAAGATATTCTGTAAATAAAATGGGCTGGTCATTTTAATATTCTTACCTAGTTTTGCTCTCCAAGTTATTTTACCTTCTTAAAATGGGCAGAGAATAATACTTCATCTCCTGTTATCTGGAGGAATTTGTATATTTTCGAATCATGTATTCTTCGAAATAAAATTTGCCTGAAGGAAGACCTTGCCAGTGGGAGGATTTTTAATTACTGCCTCAGTTGCCTTAATGATTATAGCGCTCTTAAGGCTCTATTTCTTCTTGAATCAGTTTTGTTAAATTATATTTTTCTAGAAAGTTGTCCTTTTTATATAAGTTGCCAAAGTCATTAGCATAAAAATTGTTCGTAGTGTTGTTTTCTTTTTAATGTCTACTGAATCTGCCTGTATGGCCTTCTTTTCATTCATAGTATTATTTATTTTTGCTTTCTTCCATACTCTCTTTTTTCTTGCTTAGTATTACTGACTCCTATCCATCCCAATATCCCTTTCAAAAGCCAAGTTTTGGCTTTTTGGTCCTCTTTTTAAAATCTGCTCTTGCTTTTCCTCTTCCTTTCACTTTTCATGTTTGTTTTGCTGTTCCTTTCTAAATTCTTAAGCTGGATGGCAAGCAAGTTAATTTTCGTCCTTTTCGTCCTGATCAAGCAAGCATTTAGAGCTGTAAATTTCCCTGCAAGCAGCAGTTTTTTTTCATCCCACAAGTTCTGATAGATAGTGTTTTCATTATAAATTAGTTATAAGTATTTTAAATTTCCATTATGATTTTTTAGTCCTCTATATTTTATTTATGTTTCATTAACGTCTGCTCTTTTCTTCATCATTATCCTCCTTTATTTGGATTCATTCTTTTGTTTTCTTTCTAAGTTCTTTTACTGGATGATTAGCTCAATAATTTTCAGTCTCTATTTCTATTATAAGCATTCCAAGCTATATTTCTTTCTATATTTCACTTTTGCAATATTTCACAAATTCAGTCCAGGAGTTCCTTACATTCCAGTCCCTCACTGTGTGAATTCTTGGTATGTGAATGCAAAAAGCAAATATATCCAGATGCCTTTTTTTTTTTTTTTAAAGATAGCTCTGCAGTCCTTCATGTTTCCGCATTTGTGAAATGGGATTTGGATCAGTTAAGGCTCTTTCAGTTCCAAAAGACAGGAAACTCAATTCAGATCTGTTTAACAAAAAGGGAATTTACTGACTCATGTAAACTGAAAGGCCAAGGATAGATATATTTTAAATACGTCTTCAGGACAGGATTGGCTTCATCAATGTTATCAAACAAAGTCACCATTTTTTGGCTCTGATTCCTTTATGTTGTCTGCAATCTCAAAACAGTCCCTGCCCACCTCCACTCTCCCCAGAAAGGAAGATTATCATAGTAGCTTCAGTCTAGTTGTAGAACAACTTGCAATATCATGGTGACAAACGTGAGATAAAACCAAAAAATAAGGATATCCAAACAGGAAGGAGAAACACAGGTTCCTGATTGTATCATGGAGCTACCATATCCTCACGCTTCTTGGTGCATTAAAAAAGTTTAAATGCTCACTTCTTAAAAGCTACTCTATGTAAACCTTTCTGTTACTTATTGCCAAATACAGCTCTAACTGCAAGCATTGGAAAGCACAAAACACGGAGCCTATCCAACTAAATGCTCAGTGGATCATAGCTATTATCACTTCAGTGTTCCCCAGGAGGCTGTGTTTGCTTGGAGAATATGGAATAGGTTTACCAAACCATACAAGGTGGATGCTATAGATATTTTCAGATCCCTTTCCTGAAATCAGGTTGCTGCCTGAGAAAGAAAGACAGGGACTTGGGACGTGGTTCTGAATTTCCTCCCTGAAGGAGTCGTTGTGTCTAACAGAGTAACGCATGAGTGGGTGTGAGTGGAACAGGGGCGAATGTGGATGGGTAATTCTGTTTGGCTGGCTGCTAGGTCATTTCAGTTGTGGTCCATAAGCACAGAGAACACAGCCTAAAGAAAATTCAGGGTGGCCACAGCTTACAGCTTCCTGCCCCATGTCTAATCCATGACTGTGCAGTTCATATGAATGACAGATTTTGCACTGATCACGCAGCTGTAATTGTGTACTTCACTGTCTTTTCTGGGCAAAAATGGCTATGTTCATCCCATCAACTGGAATAAGATGATTACCTGCACTGCCATTGTATAATAGTTATCCCATCAATAGAGCATGATTGCTAAAGTACTAACATGTATTTCTAAATAAAAGGGAGGCTTCATAAAGTCTTTCTGTATAAAATCCTCTAAGCCATTTAAATAATAAGAGTGTATTTCTAGATTTACGCTTTGATAAGTTATAGTTAACATAAGGCTGAACCAAATTAATAATAATAAGAAGAAAAACCCCACTGCCGTTGAGTAGTTCCAACACGTAGCAACCCTATAGGACAGGGTAGAACTATCCCATAGGGTTTCCGAGGCTGTAAATCTTTTACAGAAGCAGACTGCCACATCTTTCTTCCATAGAAGGCCTATGAGTTTGAATCGCTGACCTTTCAGTTAGCAGCCGAGCACTTAACCACTGAGCCACCAGGGCTCCTTAAGTAAACAATGGCTTAGTTAAAAGCAGAAGAAGAAATCCTGAACCAGAAAACCCTCCTCCTTCTTCCTTTCACTGATTGTGAAAATGACTGCAACTTATTTTTTTCTTTAATTGTACTTTAGATGAAGGTTTATAGAGCAAACTAGTTTTATATTAAACAGTACACATATTGTTTACCATTGGTTGCCATTGGTTGCCAACCCCACAACATGTCAACACTCTCCCCTTCTCGACCTTGGGTTCCCCATTACCGGCTTTCCTGTCCCCTCCTGCCTTCTTGTCCTTGTCCCTGGGCTGGTGTGCCCATTTAGTCTCGTTTTGTTTTATGGGCCTGTCTAATCTTTGGCTGAAGCCTAACCTCAAGAATGACTTCACTGCTGAGCTATAAGGGTGTCTGGGGACCACACTCTAAGAGTTTCTCCAGTCTCTATCAGACTGGTAAGCTGGTCTATTTCTTTTTGTCAGTTAGAATTTTGTTCTACATTTTTCTCCAGCTCTGCCCAGGACCCTCTACTGTGATCCCTGTCAGAGCAGTCAGTGGTGGTAGCCAGGCACCATCTAGTTGTGCTGGACTCAGTCTGGTAGAGACTGTGGTTGTTGTGGTCCATTAGTCCTTTGGACTAATCTTTCCCTTATGTCTTTGGTTTTCTTCATTCTCCCTTGCTCTAGACAGGGTGAGACCAGTGGAGTATGTTAGATGGCTGCTCATAAACTTTTAAGACCCCAGATGCTACTCACCAAAGTAGAATGTAAAATAATTTCTTTATAAACTATGTTATGGCAATTAAGCAAGATGTTCCCCAAGAGCATGGTCCCCTCAGGCTGCAACTCTTTACTCCTCCCAGAACCCATACCCTTTTCAAGGTGACATTATAACTCAAAGGGTGGAGTCTAGAGCCTGCCTGTTAAAGTTTCCCAAAATACAGCCCCTTAATTCTTTTGGAGCCTTGTGGTGCAGTGGTTAAGAGCTATGGCTGCTAACCAAAAGGTTGGCAGTTCGAATCCACCAGCTGCTCCTTGGAAACCCTATGGGGCAGTTCTACCCTGTCCTATAGGGTCACTATGAGTTGAAATTGACTCAGTGGCAATGGGTTTGGTTTTTTTGGGTTTAATTCTTTGACAAGGAGCACAGTGCTTAAAGCATTTGGCTACTAACCAAAAGTTCAGTGGTTAGAACCCACCGGCTGCTCTGTAGGAGAAGGGTGTGGCAGTCTGCTTCTGTAACGATTACAGCCTTGGAAACCCTACAGGGCAGTTCTACTCTGTCCTATAGGGTTGCTATGAGTCAGAATTGAGTTGGGGGCAACAGGTTTAATCATTTTACACATTGAGAGAGAAAGCCTTTGTTCCCCTTGAATCAGCACTGTGACTGTTTGACATGAGGGACTACAATAACACAATGGGAGGGACATTGCACCAATTTCTGGGCCAGGCCTTCACAGACTAGTAGCTGCCATTTCCTCTGTTGTGGGATCTTTGCTCTTGGAAACCAGCTCCTGTGCTATACAGTAGCTCATCTGCCTCGAGTAGAGTCTCACAGAGGAATTTGCCAGCCATGTGAGTGCGCCATCTTGGAAGTGGATCCTTTAGCCCTAGTGGAGCTGCCCCAGCTGACTTCTAGTGGATCAGAGATGAGCTGTCCCCACCAAGCCCTGACCTAACTGCAGATTTGTGAACAAAATAAAGGATAATTGTTTTAAGCTACTAAGTTTTGAGGTGGTTTGTTACATAGAAGTTGATAACTGGAGTACTACCCTAGAATCTGAGCTGGCTTTGTGTTTTGCTTTGGCCAATAGAATGTGGAGGAAGTGATGTTGTGCCTGTTTAGAATCTATATTTATACTAGGAAGGCCTTGAGAACTTCTGTTCTTTCTAGGTACTGTGTCTTTGGACCCTGCTGGAAGATGAGACACATATTCCTCATCTGTAGACCCAGCCAAATGCCAGCCTACCTCCAGAGATGTGAGGCCATCCGAGACCAGGTAAGCTCCCATCAATTAACCACAGATGTGTGAGCAAGACAGTTGTGATCCACCAAGCTTGGCCCAGACTAGAGCTTCTTGAATGTTTTTCCTACTAGAATAGTCTTGACCTCTATCATTAATGGGATGTTATGGAGAGGCAGCTAATCACACCAGCAGGTCCCTCTCTATATACTCAAAACAATTCAGGGCTGAACTCCAGTCATGATGCCTGCCTCTTATAAAGATAGGTAGATAGCTGCCGTTGAGTCAACTCCTGGCGACCTTATGTACCACAGAATGATGCCTGGTCCTGTAGCATCCTCATGATCATTGGCCTGTTTGAGTTCATCACTGTGGCTATTGTGCCAGTCCATCTCACTAAAGGTTCCCTTTGTCCTCGCTGGCCCTCTGCTTCACCAAACATGATGTCTTCCAGTGACTGATCCCTCCAAATGATGTATCCAAAGTAAGAGAGTCAGAAAATGTTCTGTTGTGACCCATAGGATTTTTACTGGCTGATTTTTGGAAGTAAATCACCAGGCCTTTTCTCCTACTCTGTCTTAGTCTGGAAGCTCCGTTGAAACCTGTCCACTACGGGTGATCCTGCTGGCTGGTATTTGAAATACTGGTGGCATAGCTTCCAGCATCATAACAACGTGCAAGCCACCACAGTACAGCAAACTGCCAGACAGGTGGTGGACCTATCGGGGAGTAGGTGTTAGTGACATTGGGATACCTGTAAGGATAAATGACAAAATAAGAGAAAAAAAAAGTATCTATTTTCGGATGGCAAACTGAAGAAATATCTGAAAGGACTATCAATAAAAGAAGGAATTTTAGAAATTGAATATACTTAAAACAGAATGCAATATAGCCTTGAAAATGAGTGACCTAAAACTATATGTATCATGGAAAATCTCACAAACATAATACTCATTGCTGTCAAGTCAATTCCGACTCATGGCAACCCGATAGGACAGAGTAGAACTGCCCCATAGGGTTTCCAAAGAGCCGTTGGTGAATTCCAGCTGCCAACCTTTTGGTTAGCAGCTGAGCTCTTAACCACTGCACCACAAACATAATACTGAGTGAAAAAAGCAATCTGGGGTAACAAACTGCACTATTCTTCTACTAGGCCATCTAAAGTTTTTTACCAGTTGGCCATGTAATTGGAAACTGATATTTGGGTAGGCTGTATGGAAAAAAGTGGTGCTGATAGCCAATTTGATAGTAAATATATGGGTTTTATCAACGATGTAAGAGCATTCTCAAAGTTTGATCAAGTTTGTTCCTATAAAAAATACAGTTGAATCCTAGTAAGCCATCTGTCGCAATCAATGACTTATTGGTGTTTTAATGGATGATTATTCTTGACAACTATGAGGTGTATATAGGCATACAATGATGTTGAACTTCAGCTTTCATTTTCATCTAGTTTTACAAAAGTGAAAAGTGACCCAAACTCAGAATTTGGTCATATAATAACATTTTCAGAAATTTTATTTGGCATATTATTTTGCATGTGCAGAATATAATTGTCCCCTAATCCCAGGAACTCAGGTTCTGATTGTTGGACGTGCTTAACTTCCAGCTCAATCAGTGCCTGGGAAATGGAGCAAAATAGGGCAGAGAGCTAATTATTCTGACACACCATGAGATCTGCATTACAGAGGCTGCCGCAGACTGAAAGCTTGATTCATACTTACCTGTGAATCCCTTCTGAAATTGTGACTTTTACTCTGCCAGCTAGCACAGAAGATGTTTAAGGTCTGTGATGACATCAGCTCAGGCCCTTTGGGCTGGGAAATGAGCACAGTTTCCACTTGCCATCTGCCATTGTCATCATGTCAAGTCTGTGACCAAATGCCAGCACCTCTGAAAACTGGCCAATGGCACTCTTTCTTCCTTTGCAGCTTTGCTGTAGATTAGTGTAGCTTACTCCCTCTCTGTTACAGGCATATGCATCCACATTCTTTGCCACGTGGCTTTGTACTGCTTCCCACTACAGGAGGAGTATACTTCCCTGCCCCACAGGCTTTGGGCTTATCTTGGTGATTAGCTTTGGACAACAGGATGTTAGCAAATGTGCTATGGTTTGTTTGCATGGTTGGGCTTGTTGTCTTGCTATTCTGTAATCACTATGAGAAGCCTATGTCCCAGGCAGCCTCTGGTCCAAAGGTGAAACAGACCTGAGCTCCACCCAATCTAAAGCAGAGCCACCCTGGGGTGGCTGAGCTGCACGTGTTGGAGTGCAAAAAAGAAGGTGTTGAAGTAGGATTTGGGAGTTGTTACACAGCAGAAACTGACTAACATAAATTTCAGGTTGGTTCATTCATAGCTATGAAATTCCAAACAGTCCATGGTCAGAGGAAGCATTTTGGTAAATCTCTTCAACAAATACCTATGACATAACAATCTTACAATATTAAAATAAATATAAGACACCATATAGACCCAATGGAAGCCCTAGTGCTGTAGTGGTCAAGCATTTGGCTGCTAACCAAAAGGTCGGCGGTTCAAGTCCACCAGCCGCTCTTTGGAAACCCTATGGGACAGTTCTGCCCTGTCCTAGAGAGTCGCTATGAGTCGGAGTCGACTTGACAGCAACAGGTTTGGTGTTTTTGGTTATAGATCCAATCAGTGTCCTTTCCTCCATTAATACAGCTTTTAACGAAATAAGAACTTGAATTCCCCCTTAGATACTAACAGAAAACATTTCTTCTAGAAAACAGATTGGTCTGTGGGAATATCTATATCTCTTTTATCTCTTGTCAATTTGTAATTTTTTTAAAGTTAAAAACATGAGAGAATCCCATTCAAATATAGAATAAATATATGTCAACAACGTGGCTAATTCACTAATGATGAAACAGGTATGACGGTAAAACTGATTCTAAGAACATATGAGGAACAGGGTATTTCTAGACAGTGGCAAAAAAAAAAAAGTTAAAATAAGATTGCTAGGCTATATACAAAATTGGTTAATGTCCTACAGGGCAATACAACATTTACCTTTGGCATTGTCTTTCCTACTGGACAGAACTCTACACATCAACGTATAACTCCACAGAGTTTGGGCTCTATTCAAATAGTAAATAACAAGTCAAACACCAGTCCGTTGTCCTAGAGAATTAAATAATCTTTTGTTAAACAAAATTTTAGTGTGACATTGAAGCCATTCCACTCCCCCTTCACTTTCCTTCCAAGTTTTGGATAATTTTTTCTTAAACACTGTCAGGGAAAGACAGATGGCGGAAACTGTGAATAATCCATAAATTATGGAAAAAGTAGAAACCATACAAGAACCGGATGGAAGTACTGTAATTACATCAGCATAAATTTAATTCAGGAGGAGAAGACAGTATTAGAAAGATCTATTTTGGCCATGGGTTGAGAAGCATTTACCAAGTGTAAAACTTGTATTTTTGAGTCTTTATCTGATTTACTCCTCTAGTCTATTGCTCAGTCGGTTCACAATTTAAGAATTAAAGAGAGAGATGTTGTCTATTGTTCTTCTCACATCTTAACACTAATTACTTCCTACAACATATCATTCAATAAACCAGATAAATAAGACCTACATTACAGTCTCTCCTGATCAACGATGCAAGGGCAAATAGACACACAAACCACCTCTTTTGACTTGAAATGCCCTTTTTTTCCCCTATTGGAGTGGAATCTGGGACAATTGTACTCCACTTTGCAATTTTTTGACCAGAATTCTCAAATTAGTAGCTTAACAAAAACCCAAAACCCATTGCCTTTGAGTTGATGCCGACTCATAGCGACCCTATAGAACAGAGTAGAGCTGCCCCGCAGGGTTTCCAAGGCTGTAAATCTTTACGGAAGCAGACTGTCACATCTTTCTCCCGCGGAGCAGCTGGTTGGTTCGAACTAACAACACTTTGGTTAGCAGGCAAGTGCATAACTGCTGTGCCACCAGGGTTCCTAATTCATGAATGCTTGATATTAAGCAAAATATTTCTTACCAATAAACATATGAAATGGACAGCATTCTATGCCACCTTTTGGGTGTCCCTGACATTACATTACCTGCCTTTATCTATATATGAAGTGTTAATTTTAGTAGGCATCTAATTATGGATCAGTATTTTGCAGGACAGTGCGGTGGTACTGTTAATGGGGAAATGTCTCCAAAATATAATATTAACTTAAATATGAATTAACTGGTTTCAACCGTAAGAAAAGAGAAAATGTATATTTATAATTTAAATTTTATATGAACTGAGCTTTACCAGATGCCATTATTATGTACTTTACTAATACAGGCAGCCCCCAGGTTGCGAATGAGATCCATTTCTAACTGTACCTGTAAGTCGAAGATGTGAGTCGGTAACAGGTGTATATGGTTCTTATTTAGCCTTACTTTTTAGAAGGAGTTCTGGTCGTGCAGTGGTTAAGAGCTCGGCTGCCAACCAAAAGGTCAGCAGTTTGAATCCACCAGCCACTCCTCGGAAACCTTATGGGGCAGTTCTACTCCGTCCTATAGGGTCATTATAAGTCAGAATCAACTTCATGGCAGTGGGTTTGGTTTTGGTTTTTTAGCGCAAGAAAAGGCTTGGAGCTGTTCTGAGTCAGATGTTCCTAACGCAGGGACTGCCAGAGCCTATAATGCATTTGTGGCCAAAATAGCAATCACCTTGTTGTCCACTAGGTGTCAGTGCATCCTCACAGTGTAGTAACTGGCGGCGCATCCATCTGGTGGTTAAAAAATCTGCCTGAGCGAGTGGTGGTCCCATACCTGCCTCCTCCCCACTGATGTGAAAGAAGCCACGACCAGTCCACTCTCCCTTTCTTTCACGCATGACAGGCGCAGATTGCTTTTGTCATTGACTGATCGACATCTGCAAACTCTGGTTTCAATAATCATCTGTTTCCCTCTCATTAAACATGGCGGGCTCCAATTGAATTAGAAGAGGGTAATCAATACTATGTTTCACTGTGTTAAATTAACAAGACAGAATGGAAATGAATGGCAGTATCAGATGACACACAAATAAACATGTCTGTCAATCATTTGGCTCATATGTAATGACCCCAAGAGTGGACCATTATACACCCAATTACTACAACCATGCTGCCTAGTGTTGCTTTAGCTGTAAGCCACTGGGGCTCAATGGCGTCCTGCCAACACAGGCTCAGAGTATGTGTAGAATACTCAATATGTGTAGTAAAATAGAAGCGTATGCTCTTGGCTTCACACGAGCAAGTATTTCAATCAGGATGATCTTAGTCTCAAAGGCATTCATGTAGTTGCTAACTCTGCTTTCAGAAGCTCTGTGCATGGGAATAATTCATATTTGCACTTTCTGAATCATGCCTGGTTGAATTTGCCAAAGTAGGCTCTGAAGAACACTGGTCTTGCAGGATGTTATTAGATGATAACTAGTCTGAAAGGATTGCATGGAATCTGCCGAGAAAACTAAAATCAATCATACTTCTCTGATACAGGACTTCTCAGAACCTTTAGTATACTAAAGTATACTAAAAAGTATTATGAATATCCAAAAAGAATCTACGGTATGTGGAAATTCCCAATTTTTTTTTTTTAAATCTCCAGATAATTAATTTACAGAGCACCTTGCCAAGCAAGGTGATTTGAAGAACGTAAAAGAGTCTTCTGGACTACAATTAGATAATTCACCTCATATTCTTCCCTCCTTTCCCTCTTCCTGCTTCCTCATGTATGGGGCACTTATTACAATGTAGGCACTCTGTGGGAGCAGTGTAGCAATTTAGGTGCCATACGAAGAATAAAGAAAGTTACTAGGGCTGAATTTTCCCCATAGGACATAATAAGCTTTGTATCTCAGTACATTTTATATTCAGAATGCTTCAGTGTCCACACACCACCACTGACATAGGCAGTGGGCATTGCCTTTGACCCATGTTTCACTGGGGAAGGAAATATTTCCCTACACATTCAAAGGAACTCTTTCAACTTGTTTTGGAATCTTTGTGTGATGGATTGACGTGAAACAGGTTTAGCCAGCAGGGAACTAATGAGCAATTTGGGGTGGTTGGCAGGATAGAGGCAAGTGTTTGGAAATGAATTAAGTGATCTAAACGGTCTGCCTAAGAAACTCCATAGGAAGGGACTGGTGTTGAGGCAGGAGCTAGGACAAAACGCAGCTGGAGGATGTGGTGTCCAATGGAAAGGAGGGCCGTCATGGGGAAGGGACGGTCTTCTGCTTGAAACTTCTCTCGTGTAAGCAGCAACAAGAGACTTCCTGAAATGTGCGTCCAGACCTGGATGAGGCAAGCGGTTGGAGGTGTGGAGTGAAACCTTAGGCTGCTAAGTACAGACGGCACAGGGCCAAAGGCTGGACCGCATCTCCCCTGGAAAAGTTTTGCATAATGGGCACCATATGCTCTCAGATCTGTCAGCTCACCCCCAGAGTTATATCCTGAGGATTGATAGCCTCTTCCTTCCCCGCAGACAGACATGACAACATACACACTTGCTCATCTCATGTAACAGATTTCTAGTGTGTTCTCATAAAATCGCAGAGCAGGCTAGAGGAGGGGGTGAAGACACAGAATATTGTCTTTAAGAGAACATCAGAAGACGGTCAAGTCCGGAGAATGAGCCACATTAGGCAGAGGAACCAAAGTGCATCTTGAGTTTTAAACCAAAGACCAGGGGCCGTGAGTGATAAATCTAAGATTGGACAATCATTTGTGTGTTAAGTTTCGCTTCACCAGTTTGGGGTGCAGAATAAAATCGCTTTTTTTTTAAACTCTTGTCAAAATTACGATTTACATACAGAAGGTTGGACATATTGCAAGTGTACATTTTGATGAATTTTCACAAACTGAGCATACCCTTGTAACCAGCACCGAAATCAAGAAATAAGACGTATTTACCAGGGCCCCAGAGACCCTTCTTGGTCCTCCGCCACTCAGCACCCCACACCAAGGGCAAATGCAACTGACTTCTAACAGCGTCGATCAGTTTTGCCTGTTGTTTACTTTCATATAAATCAAATCTTATACTAAGTGCCCTTTTGTGCACGATTTCTTTCACTCAACCCTGCATTTGTGAAGTTCATCCATGTTGCTGCGTGTAGTTGTAGACCGCTGATGACATTGATGTAGAGAATTCCATCCAGCACATATTTCACCATTCATTTATCCAGTCCACTCTTTTCAGTTTGGGGTTACTTGAATAGTGCTGCTATGACCATCCTTGCACATGATTTTTGGACAATGTATGAATGGGTCGTATTTTCTTTAAATGTTCAAATCTAATGCCACAGAACTGGTTCAGCTGATTCAGAAAAGTCCATCCTTTATTCTCGGAGATTTCATTTCCAAGATAAGTCTGAGGACACTGTTATGGATTGAATTGTGTCCCCACAAAAATATGTGTTGTAAATCCTAATCCCTATACCTGTGGTTATAATCCCATCTGGGAATAGGATTTTCTTTGCTATGCTAATGAGGCAGGATTAGCGTACAGTGTGTCTTAAGTTAGTCTCTTTTGAGATGTAAAAGAGCAGATTTAAGCAAGCAGCAAGAAAGCAGAGGTGGGGGAAGAGAGATGCCAAGCCCCATGAAGACCACCAAGGAACCAAGGAACAAGGACCTTCCCCCAGAGCTACAGGGGTTAAGACCCCAGTGTATCCTTTTGGAGGACACAATTTGATCCATAACAGGTCCCACGTCAATTAATGGACTCGAATAGACACATGATAGAGAGGTACCCTATAACCCCATCTGTCGTCAGCTCTAAGCTTTGGGCTTTTGAGAAGCTAAAACAGAACAACAGGTACCTGCTTCCCATCTGAATAGTTAAATGGCAAAAAGAAAATCTTCTCCAAGGTGACATAATATGGAATGATAAAAAGCAAGTTGCAGAAGGATACATACAGCACGATACCATTTATGTTAAATTTGTTGTTGGGCACCATCGAGTCAGTTCTGACTCATGGTGATTCCGTGTATTACCGAGTAGGACTGAGCTTCATAGCGGTGTTTTGGCTGTAATTTTTACAGAAGCAGATCCCCAGGTCTTTCTCCTGAGGAGCTGCTGGGTGAGTTTTTTCGAACCACCAACTTTCTGGCTACTAGTTGAGTGCTTAACTTACACCATCAGAACCTGTTGCTGTTGAGTCAATTCTGACTCATAGCGGCCCTATAGGACAGAGTAAAACTGCCCCGTAGAGTTTCCAAGGAGCAGCTGGTGGATTCGAACTGCCAGCTTTTTGGTTAGCAGCCAAGCTCTTAACCACTGCACCACCAGGGCTCCATTATGCCATCAGGGCTCCTTATATAATTTAAAACCCTACAAAACAGTGGTATGTTTTATGGACTATAAGTAAAAAATATACCTGGGATTGAAACACACGGTCTCAGATGGTTGTCACATTTGGGCAGGGTTGACTGTGGCATGGTTTGGGGAAGCAGGAGCATTAACTCCATTTACGAGTTTTTTCGGAGTGATCCAAAATAAATATAGCAAAATGTTACTGTCCCCTAAATCCTAGCAGTGGGTTCACAGGTGGCTGGTATATTATTTTCTGAACTTCAGCTTATGTTTGAAAGATTTCATAATTTTTCAGTTAAACTTAGTTTTGCCCATACATACTCCTCAAATGCTAAGATGAAAATGTTAAGTTGGGAGAAAAAAAAAAAAGCAAAACTCTATAAATATAAGTATGATCTCAACTATGTGCCAAAAAAATAATAATTAAAAAAAGAGACCAAGAGCAAATTATACCAAAATGTTAACAGTTAGTGGGAATAGTGAATGATGTGTATATGTGAGAAAGAGAAAGTGTGTGTTCTCTAATGCCCCCTTATGTTTACCAGGGTAGTGTAGATTTTTATACATGAGAAGTGAGGAGGAGTGGAATATGGTAAAAGGAGACGAAAAAGTCTGGCCCAGATCTAGCAGACATGTGCCAAGCCAAGGGCTGGGTACATACCCATTTCTTGCTGTCCCTTAGCTCTGTGGGAAGTGGGAGCTTATCTCTGCATCTTTCCCCCTTGCTCAGGGAGGGATGCAAGCTTCTGCCCTCCCAAGCTGAAGGTTCTAGCAATTTCCTTGTATGAAAATGTTTTTTTAGCTCTGGGAGTGCCAGGCTGTCACGATGCTTCCCAAAACCCACTGCCCAGAGGTGGATTACCTAATAAGCAAGGTAAGCAAGAGCTTACTTGTGCTTACTTACTAATCTGTAGTGAAGAATTTCACGTGGGTTGGATGTGGTGAAAACCACGTGAAATTGTTCACTACAGATTGGTAAGTAAGCACAAGCAAGTGCATGCTTACCTTGCTTACTGGGTCATCCACCCCTGTCAGGGATTGTAAATTTGAAAAGAGGCTTTGATTCTGTAGGAAGGGGCTGCGGGGTTGGGAGAGAGACAGATGCTAGCCATACCTAGAAGCAGAGTCTTCGACGCGGTGAGAAAATGTGAAATTGTTTACTACACATGATCTGGTAAGCAAGGTAAGCACTATGCATATCTGTTGGATAACCCACCCCTGCCACTGCCATCTAGTCAGTTCTGACTTAGGAGGGGTCTAAGAGAAGCCCAGAGCCCTGGTGGCTCAGTGGTTAAGAGTTACGACTGCCAACCAAAAAGTCGGCAGTTTGAATCCACAGCCGCTCCTTGGAAATCCTATGGGGCAGTTCTATGCTGTCTTACAGGGTCGCTATGAGTCAGAATCGACTCAAGGTCAGCCAGAGAGAAGAGAAGCACAGCAGGCCTAGCTATGGAATTTCACATCATGGTTCTCAGCTGTTGGCAGGATCTGACTAGTCTTGCTGAAATACTAAAAACCAAACCAAACCCCCTGCTGATGAGTTGATTCCAACTCATAGTGACCCTGTAGGACAGAGTAGAACTGCCCCACAGGGTTTCCAAAGCTGTAAATCTTTATGGATGCAGACTGCCACATCTTTCTGCATGGAGCAACTGGTGGGTTTGAACCACCAACGTTTTGGTCAGCAGTTGAGCACTTAACCACTGGGTCACCAGGGCTCCTCTTACTTAAATAAGGCATTATTTGGGAGTCTATTGGTGGTGCAAATGGTTAACGTGCTCAGCTGCTAACTGAAAAGTTAGAGATTTGAGTCCAAATGGTTACCCCCTTGAAGGAACATTTGCATTTTACCAGATGTGATAGGTGATGGAACAGAAAGGAGTGACAACTAGTAAGAACATCGAGAATACGTTTTGGGTCTGACCACCTTTGTTTGTTGTTGTTGTGTGCCTTCTAGCCCATTCCAACTCATAGCGACCCTATAGGACAGAGTCAAACTGCCCCATAGGGCTTCCTAGGCTGTAATCGTTACGGGAGCCCATCACCAGGTCTTTTCTCCTGCAGAACAGCTGGTGTGTTTAAACTGCTGACCTTTTGGTTCGCAGCTGAGTGCTTAACCACTGCACCACCAGGGCTCCTTAGCACCTTGCTGTTGTTGTTAGGTGCCGTCGTGTCGGTTCGGACTCATACCCATCCTGTGTACAACAGAAGGAAACACGGCCCTCCTGCGCCGTCCTCACAGTCGTTGCTGTGTTTGAGCCCATTGTTACAGCCACTGTGTCAGTCCATCTCATTGAGGGTCTCCCTCTTTCTCGTTGACCCCCTATTTTACCAAGCATGTTGTCCTTCTCCAGGGACTGGTCCCTCCTGATAACATGTTCAAAGTATGTGAGACGAAATCTCGCCATCCTTGCTGCTAAGGAGCATTCTGGTTGTACTTCTTCACAGACGAATTTGTTTGTTCTTCTGGCAGTCCATGGTGTATTCAATATTTTCCACCCACTCCATAATTCAAAGGCATCAATTCTTTTTCAGTCTTCCTTATTCATTGTCCAGCTTTTGCGTGCATATGAGGTGATGGAAAACACCATGGCTTGGGTCAGGCACATCTTAGTTCTCAAAGTGACATATTTGCTTTTGAACACTTTAAAGAGATCTTTTGCAGCAGATTTGCCCAGTGCAATACATTGTTTGATTTCTCGACTTCTGCTTCCATGGGTGTTGATTGTGGATTCAAGTAAAATGAAATCCTTGACGACTTCAATCTTTTCTCCGTTTATCATGATGATGCTTCTTGGTCCAGTTGTGAGGATTTGTGTTTTCTTTATGTTGAGGTGTCATCCACACTGAAGCCTGTGGTCTTTGAGCTTCGTCTTCACCTTTCCAACATCCCTCAAATGACAGCGTATAGCAAACACTGTTGTTTAGCCAACAACAATTGAGTGAGTCCAAGTTTGTAATTGTCCTCCATCTCTCAGGCTGTGCCTTCTCTAAGGGCAGTATTTCTCAAAATGAGGTCCTACTCTCACCCCCATTCTTATTCTTTCCCCTTCTTACTACAGTCCTTTTTTGAATAAAAGTTGTCTTTGTCTGTTTTTATGTTGGCTGGTGCAAAGTTTTTTTTTTTTTGACAATATGTGTGTATGTGTTTATTACACACAAAACATATTACATATTTTCCAAAGATACTTAAAATTGTAGAAAATATATTCAATAGATTAAAATGGTGCTTATGGGGGAGAGAGGGGTAGCTGCAGATGGCAATGGGAAAGAAAGGGAATCACTGAATAAAAGCTTTGCGTGGAGCAATAATGTTAGTCTGCCGAATCCGGGAGGATGGTTACCTCAACTTTCCCCACCCGAGGTCTAAAAGACACGCAAAAAAATTCCCACCCAGAACCTTCTGAATCAAAATGAGAAATAGAGGATGTCTTAGGCAGGGTTCTCTAGAGGAGCAAAACCAGTGAAGTGTATATGTATATAAATATACAGAGAGAGATTTATCTCATGGAAATGGCTCAGACAGTTGTGGAGGCTGGCAAGTCCCAAATCCATGGTCCAGGCGTCAGGCTAGAGGCTTCTTCTTGCAGGGGCTGACGAACCCAAAATCGGCAGGTCAGGCGGAAGGCTGCTGGCTCACAGTGTTGCAGGAACTGGCAAATCCCAAAATCTGCAGGTCAGGTGCAGAGGCAGATTAACCAGGAAGCAAAGTAGTCACAGGCTTACATTAAGCAAGGCACACACAGGCTTAGCTGTGTTTACTTTCTAATCTGTAGTGCACAGTTTCACGTGGGTTTCACCACATCTTTGATGTGGTGAAAAACAGGTGAAACTGTGCACTACACATTAGTAAGTAAGCACAAGTAAGCCCATGCATACCTTGCTTATTGGGTAACCTATCCCTGTTCAGGTAGCAGGCTGCTGGCTCAGGTCCCCAGAACTGGAAATCAGAAGATGATGAGTTGGATGCAGGATCAGGAGAGTACTTTCTCAGAGCATCCAGATATATTGGATGTAGGCCATACTCCCAAGGAAACTGACTTTCAACTGATTGGCTGCTCATATCAGATGACAAAATGGAGGATGATTACATAATATTTGCCAAACCACTGAGAATCATGGCCTAGCCAAGTTGACGCATAACCTTAACCATCAGCCCAAAACCAAACCCACTGTCACTGAGTTGATTCTGACTCATAGCGACCCTTAGCGATCCCATAGGACAGAGTAGAACTGCCCCATAGGGTTTCCAAAGCTGTACATCTTTGCAGAAGCAGACTGCCACATATTTCTCCCGTGGAGCAGCTGGTGGTTCAATTTGCCAACCTTTCGGTTAGCAGCCGAGCGCTTAACCACTGTGCCACCAGGGTTTCTTTGACCATCACAGAAGGGGTGAAAAATCTCCATGTAAACTAAATCCCCTCAATTGATTCTTAAACACCCAAGATTTGAGAATTGGTCTTCAGGGGGACCACCTGGGTCTGAGTCGCCAAGGTAACCTGAGAACAGCAGAACAGAAGCTACCAGGAATTGAAAGAAGGGCATGTGGAATTCTCCCCCGTGTCAGATTTCTGTTTGTGTGTGATTGTGTGCTGGTTAACGCTGAGTTAGCACTGAGAACTAGGAGCTAGATAAATGCTAATTACTCCCGGGCAAACTGAATCTCCTATTTACCTCTTAGAGAGTTTCCTTTTCAATCCACCTGTAAAGGAAGAAAAGCATCTATTGTTATTCTCAATTATAATGAGTTAGGCATAGCACAAAGATGAAAGAAGAAAAGATAATATCCAATGTTGGTGAGGGCAGAGAGGAACAGGCAGCTTCAAACACTGTTCGTGGCAGTGTAAATTGGTATAACTAGCAAATCCTTTCTTAAAATTCTCCCTTAGAGGAATTTAACCTCCAGAAACACTCCTGTGAATGTGCAAGATGTATGTACAAGAATGGTCATTGAAAAAAGAAGCGTTGTCATTGAAAAAAGCAGCAACTCAAGTGTCCTTCAATATGGGACTAATTGAACTTATTATGGTATATCCATAAGTGTTCAAAAAGTGAGACTGTATACATAACAATGCAGAAAGATGGCCAAGAAATACTGCTAAGTGAAAAAACATATGGGACAGCAGTATGCATAATATGACACCAATTTTTTTAAAGAAGTAAACAAAAATATCTTAGCATATGTGTAGAAAAAGCTAAATTGAATGCATATGCTCTGTTATCACTGTTAGCAGGGGTATCTTTAGGGCATGAGATTGGGGGAATTTCCATTTTATGTATATGATTTATTTATCTATCACTATACCACGTAAGGAGCCCTGGTGGCATAGTGGTTAAAGCTCTCGGCTGCCAACTGAAAGGTCGGTGATTCGAACCCACTAGCGGCTCCACAAGAGAAAGATGAGGCAGTCTGCTTCTGTGAAGATTTACAGCCTTGGAAACCTTATAGGGCAGTTGTACACTGTTACTTTCAGGACTAAGGTGCACCTGACCCAAGCCATGGTATTTTCAGTCGCCTCGTATGCATGCAAAAGCTGAACAATGAATAAGGAAGACCAAAGAAGAATTGATGCCTTTGAATTTTGGTGTTGGGGAAAAATATTAAATATACCATGGACTGCCAGAAGAACAAACAAATATGTCTTGGAAGAAGTACAGCTAGAATGCTCCTTAGAAGCAAAGATGATGAGACATCTCACATAGTTTGGACATATTATCAGGAGGGACCAGTCCCTGGAGAAGGACATCATGCTTGGTAAAGTAGAGGGTCAGCAAAAGGGACGAAGACCCTCAACGAGATGGACTGACACAGTGGCTGCAACAATGGGCCCAAACATAGCAATGATTGTGAGGATGGCACAGGACCAGGCAGTGTTTCGTTCTGTTGTACGTAGGGTTGCTGTCAGAACTGCCTCGATAGCACCTAACAACAACAATATATGCTGTAGAACTTGAGGCAACGTGCTGTGAGAACAACATGTCTTGATTAATTAAACATTTTGTGCTTAAGGAAGTTTATTAATAGGAAATCACTGGCTTATCATAAGAGCAAAATGGAATTGCTCTAACTCCTATAAGTCCAAGCCAGACCAAGTGCTTACACATGACGAGGCTCAAAAGGAATATAAGTTGTTCCAAGAATGGTAAGTGACTGGTTCTTAATAACAAGATCTATATAACTTTTCTGAGCTGATTATTTTCTTCGACATATCCTCCACTCAAATGCATGATGGGTTTCCAAAAAGAAGTATGAAATTGCTCTTAAAGCAATCCTTCCTTCCACCTGCCTCCCCCAGCAGAGCAATGAGTAAGCCGGGAGGGAAATCAGAGTGCAATGATGGTGAAAGAATCGTGGGCCCTTCAGTTGCTGTTACCTGGGGGTATGTTAGCAACACATGCCTGCCACTAGTTTGGCGTCCTGGCATCCCTAGAGAAGGCTGCAGCAGGCTGCAGGAGGCTGGAGAGGGTGCATCATCCAGGCCAGGAGATGCAGGGCAAGAGGATTTTTAGTTCTGAGATTTGGGGTCTTGGTGAGCTCTGCCAAAGAGACATAGTGGGTAACAGTTAAGACAGCAAGAAATTGGGAATCCAGAGATGTGGGGTGAGTCTTGGCTGCATCACCAGTTAACTGATTGATTTGGAGCAAGTCAGTTGCCTTCCTGAGCCTCAGTGTCCTCTGCAAAATGAGGCTAATAACAAACCCGTTGCCACTGCGTTGACTCTAACTCATGGCCACCCCGCATGTGTCAGAGTAGAACTACGCTCCATAGGGTCTTAGATGACTGCGTTTTTGGAAGTAGATGGCCAGGTCTTTCTTCCAAGGAACCTCTGGGTGCACTCGAACCACCAACCTTTCGGTTAGCAGCTGAGCACGTTTGCACCACTTAGGGAGCCCCATATACTTGTTGTGTGCTGTTGAGTCAATTCTAACTCATAGTGACCCTATAGAACAGAGAAGAAGTGCCCTATAGGGTTTCCTAGGCTGTAATCTTTACAGGAGCAGATTGCCAGGTCTTTCTCCCGAAGAGCTGCTGGGTGGGTTTGAACTGCCAACCTTTTGGTTATCAGCAGAGGTCTCATCCACCATAAATGTTACCGATACTTTTAAGTTTTGAAAATTTATTAAAGTTATATTTTACTGTTGTTTTAACTTGCATTTCCTTATTTGCTAGGCACCAGCTATAGGGGGAAGACCAAGGATTGTAACCATTGTGCCACCAGGGCTCCATCCATATAGTTAGTAAGTAGTAAAAAAAAGTAATGGCTAACTTTTACTACGTGCCTAGCGCTGTGATTTAGAAGCATTGTATTATCAATTCTCGTGACCACAAGACTTGAGGCAGAGGCTATTATTCCTGCTTTACGATGGAGGTAATTGCCTTGGGAATCTTGCCCAAGGTCATACAGCTACTAGGTGGGAAGAGGCAGTGGTGTGGCAGGGAGTGTGGTGCATATCAGATATTCCGTCTTCTCTCTGAATCCCTTGTGGTGTGGTCGTGGTCATGTGGCTACCTGTGGCCAACAGACTATAAGCAGAAGTGATGTGTGTCACTTTTGGGCTGAAGCATAGTAGAGTGTATGTGAAGTTTCCGCATCCTCCCTTCTCCTCCTGCAGTGTCTTGAGATGTTCCATATGGTGGAGCCTCCATCAGTATGGATCCCTGAATCACTGTGTGGAGCAGAGCCACCCACCCTGTTGACAGTGTAGGATGATTAACATAAGCAAGAAGTTAAGCTTTGTTACCTTGAGATTGGGGGGTTAATTTGTTACTGTAGTGTCATTAGCCTATCCTAACTAACATGGCAGAGCCCTGGTGGCACAGTGGTTAAGAGCTCGGCTGCTAACCGAAAGATCAGCAGTTCGAATCCACCAGCCACTCCTTGGAAACCCTGTGAGGCAGTTCTGCTCTGTCCTATAGGGTTGCTATGAGTCAGAATCGACTCAAAGGCAATGGATTTGGTTTGGTTTAAATGAGCTAACATATCCCCTTGGTAGTCTGACTCCTGAGCCTATGATCTTTCTAACCACAAAGCTATACTATCTTCCCCAGGTGATAGGGCTAGGAATGAGGACCAAAGTACGAAGTAATATGTGATTACCTTTGAAACCCGGGCAAGTGTAACACAGATCTAAGACATCAAGATATCACGATAGGTCCCATCTGACCACAGGTACTGAATTCACTGAGGTCAGCTATGTCCATCAGTGATGATTCCCCTTGGCAGAATTTCAAGGAACGTTTGTAAAATTTCACGTGAGAATCAGGCTGTGCTCTTAGAAGCACTAGGAAGAAGGAAGAAGAGCAGGTGAAAATCTAGAATAGGCATGAGCAAACTACCTGAAGCCTGCAGGCCAAATCTCAACTGCCACCTGGTTTTGCAAATAAAGTTTTATCAGGAAAAACCCATGCTCATTCCGTCATTCTCTCATTTAATTATGTATTGTCTATGGTGGCGCAAATAGTTAACTAACAAAAAGGTTAGCGATTTGAATCCACCCTAGTGGCTCCATAGGAGAAAGACCTATTGATCTGCTTCCGTAGTAAAGATTACAGCCAAGAAAACACTATGGGGCAGGTCTACTCTGTCAGTGGGTTTGCTGTGAGTAGAAATCAACTCAGCAGCACCTAACAACATGGCTGATTCAGAGCAACAGCAGCAGAGCTGAGTGTTTGTGACAGAGACTCTAAGGCCCATGAAGCCTAAAATATTTGCCCTCTGACTTCTCATAGTTTGTCAGCCCCTGACCTCGAGGTATTGAAATATAGCCAGTAGGTTCAGGGCTTTCCCTTGGGGACCCTGACAGACCTCCCAGATCTTCCCAAGGGGCCTGGCTTAGATGCTGAAAATTCCCTCCTTAATCACACTTTCAAGTTTAAAAGTAAAGCCTAAAAGGTCCCCACAAAAATGCAAACGGATTATCTGCTAACTCATTACCCCAATTAACACCTTGGTACTAATTCCTTTTCCAGACTCCTCTGTCTCCAGCGTGTCTCCTGAGACAGCAGGGAAATGTGGAGGGTGTGGAGGGAGGAGAGGAGAGTTTGCTTTGGATTAGGGCCAAGGCAGGAGGCTTCTGTTAAACCCCTGGTCAGCGTGGCAAATAGAGAATCATCACTTGTTTCAGAATCTGGGCTCCATCTAGCCGTTTAGGAGAACTCGTAATTGTTCTTCTGTGAGTAGGTTCAACTAAATTGCCAGTTCTGTTCTTAGGGTTCGGGGGTGAGAAGTGGCAGCATCTCTCTGATTTGGAGAGACAAACAGGAACAGACTCTCGTAAATGATATGGCGTCAGCTTTTGTGACAGTTCTCAACTCTTAAACTTCTTTCACAGAGTGCCTGGGTGGCTCAACGGTTAAGCACTTGGCTGCTAACCAAAAGGTTGGCGGTTCGAACCCATCTAGTGGCTCCATGGGACACTGCCTCCTGGTGATCTGCTCCCGTAAAGATTACAGCTCTGAAACCAATATGGGGCAGCTCTACTCTGTCACATGGGGTCACTATGAGTAGGAACAGACTCGACAGCATCCAGCAACACAACATCAGTACTGCTCAGGCAATTGGTGACCCTGTCAGGGATTCCATGCTTTTAAAGATTCCTCTCAGGTCCTTGGAAACCCTGGTGGTGTAGTGGTTAAAAGTTCAGCTACTAACCAAAAGGTCAGTAGTTCGAATCCACCAGCAGCTCCTTGGAAACTCTATGGGGCAGTTCTACTCTGTCCTATATGGTCGCTATGAGTCAGAATCGACTCGATGGCAGTGGATTTGTTTTTTTTTTGGTTCTCAGGTCCTTCGTGGGCTGCACTCCTACCTGTGGGCAAGGAATTCTGCTCCTGCTTCCAGATCATGCTCTGAGGAGCTGAGACTTTGAAATTCGCAGCCCAAAGAGGCTTAGCCTGTTTCCAAGTGCCTGCAGAAGTTTCTTCCCTTGAACCTTTTCATGGAGTGTGACGGCTTAGCTGGTGTGCACCCCTGGTCTTGAAGGATGGGCAAAGGGCAGATGCTTGTGGACACCGGTGATGGTGGGTAGAGTTTGGACGTATTTACATGGTACACGAGAACCTGTGCTGTGTAGGATGGAGGTTGGGGTGGGAAGAGAAAGGAGGCAGGTTGTACTGTTCCTGCAAATGTTAGGGTGGTAATGGCCGTCCTACGCTCACCCTGCAATATCGCTCTGACTGTGAACAACCTGAAGGCAGGCGTTTTTTCCTGAATTAGGTGGTACAGATGGTTAAGCACCTGACTGCTAACTGAAAGGTTGGTGGTTCAAACCCACCCAGAGGCGCCTTGGAAGGCAGGCTTGGCCATTTGCTTCTGAAAGGCCACAACCTTGAAAACCCTATGGAGCACAATTCTACTCTGCACACACGGGGTTGCCATGAGTCAGAATGGACTCGATGGCAAGGGTTGTGGGGCTAGCTGGGTAGATTGCCAGGCGCCTTGTTTGCTGCAGCAGTGCAGAGAGACCCTTGAAAGCAGAGCGACACTACGGCCCTCACGCCTTGCCATCTGGAGAAACATTTCTGTGAAGGCTGGAAGGTCACCCAGATTCTCTCCCTCTGTGCACCAGCTGCAGAATTCAGTTGCCCAGAGGCAGCCCGGGCTTGCAATGAACAAGGAACCCTTTCTGGCAGACTTACCTTCCACCGTCTGACCTGCTTCTAAAGGGTGAAGCATCTCTTTGCGAGCTGGTGAAGTAAATTGACATTGCCAAAGTGGGATGCGACCACACCAGCCTGAGAAGCCTGAACCGTGAATGCGCAGAGGCTATTCTTCCCGCTTTGCGATGGAGGGAATTGCCTTGCGAATCTTGTCCGAAGTCCTACAGCTACTGGGTGGGAAGAGGCAGTGGTGTGGCAGGGAGTGTGGTGCACATCAGATGTTCCACTTGCTGGGGAAAGAGATGGATGTGCCCTGACTAGTCTGGGCTGAGGCTTGCCTCAGCCAGCAGGGAGGTTTCCACTCCCGCATAGTTGAATCTCTGACTTGGATTATTCATTCAGGACCATGGCAGTTCAGTTCTCTTCAACCCTGATTTTTCAAAGTGGTTTATTCAACACCTGTTATGTTAAGTAAAGGGCCCTGGTGGAGCAGTAGTTAAGCGCTCTGCTGCTAACCGAAAGGTTGGCGGTTGGAACCAACCAGCCACTCCAAGGGGGAAAGATGTGGACTGTGTTAAATATTTAGGAATTTTGTGAGCCCCTTGAAATGGAACATGGTGGGAATATTTACACCCAGGAAATTGGCAAATGCTATAAATCAGGACTCCCCCCCTTGTCTTAGTCATCTAGTGCTGCCGTAATAGAAATACCACAAGTAGGTGGCTTTAAAGAACAGAAATTTATTTTCTCACAATTCAGAAGACTAGAAGTCTGAATTCAGGGCACCTGATATAGGGGGAGAGGAACTCTGGTGGCGCAGTGGTTAAGAGCTCAGCTGCTAAGCAAAAGGTCGGCAGTTTGAACCCACCAGCTGCTCCCCGGGAGAAAGACGTGGCAGTCTGCTTCTGTAAAGATTACAGCCTTGGACACCGTATGGGGCAGTTCTACTCTGTCCTGTAGGGTCTCTGTGAGTCAGAATGGACTGGATGGCCATAGGTGGGACATAGGGGAAAGTCTTTTGTCTGTTTCATTTTCCATTAGCCAGTGATCGTTGGAGCTCCTGGGCTTGTAGGTTCATCTGCCTCCATCATCCTCAGACAGCCTGTCTTCCTCTGCCTTTACTTCTGTGTCTCATCTACTCTTCATATAACTCAGAAGTCGTTGGGCTTTAGGACCACCGTACACTGACACGGCCTCATTAACATAACAAAGAAAACCCTGTTCCCAAAAGGGATTCCCACACATATTGTGGGGGGACACAATTCAATCCATCACACCCCTCCCGACCAGCGGGCTCACCAGCACATTGCTGAAGAAAATCTCACTCCGCATAGAAGCACGGGAGTCAGACACAAGAAGAAACCATTTATCTTCTTTAAATGTTTACTTTTATTATTATTATTATTTTTGTTTATTGTTGTAGTTTAAATGAAGTTTACATTTCAAGTTAGTCTCCCATACAAAAATTTATACATACATTGTTATATGACCCTAATTGCTCTCCCCATACTGTGACAGCACACTCTTCCTTTCCACCTGATTCGCCATGTCCATTCAGCCAGCTCCTAACCCTCTCTGCCTTCCCATCTCACCTCCTGACAGAAGCTGCCCATTTAGTCTCTTGCATCTACTTAAGCTAAGAGGCACACTCCTCACGAGTATCACTTTATGTCCCACTGTCCAGTCCAATCCCTGTCTGAAGAGTTGGCCTCAGAAATTGTTTTAGTTCTGAGCTGATAGAGAATCTGGGGGCCATGCTTTCGGGGGTTCCTCCAGTCTCAGTCAGACCATTAATTCTGGTCTTACTAGAATTTGAGTTCTGCACCCCACCTTTGTCCTGATCTATCAGGGACTCTCTGTTGTGTTCCCTGATGGTAGCCGGGCGCCATTGAGTTCTTCTGGTCTCAGGCTGATGAAGTCTCTGGTTTGTGTGGCCCTTTTTGTCTCTTGGGCTAATACTTTCCTTGTGTCTTTGGTGTTCTTCATTCTCCTTTACTCCAGGTGGTTGGGATCAATTGATGCATCTTAGATGGCCGCTCGCTAGCTTTTAAGACCCCAGACGCCGCTCACCAAAGTAGGATGCAGAACATTTTCTTAGTAAGTTTTGTTATGCCGATTGACCTAGACGTCCCCTGAAAGCATGGTCCCCAGACTCCTACCCCTGAAACTCTGTCCCTCAAAGTGTTTGATTGTATTCAGGAAACTTCTTAGCTTTGGTTTAGTCCAGTTGTGCTGACTTCCTCTGTAGTGTGTGCTGTCCTTCCCTTCACCTAAGATAATTCTTACTCCTATCTAGTTAGTAAATAGCCCTCATCCTCCCTCCCCACCCTCATAACCATCAAAGAATGTGGTCTTCTGAGTTTAAACCTTTTCTTGAGTTCCTATAATGGTGGTCTTATACAATATTTGTCCTTCTGTGACTGACTAAATTCATTCATCATAATGCCCTCCAGATTCCTCCATGTTATGTTTCATGGCTTCATCATTGTTCTTTATTGTTGTGTAGTATTCCATTGTGTGGATATACCATAATTTGTTTATCCATTCGTCCATTGATGGGCACCTAGCTTGTTTCCATCTTTTTGCTATTGTGAACAGTGCTGCAGTGAACATGGGTGTGCATGTATCTATTCGTGTGATGGCTCTTGTTTCTCTAGGGTATATTTCAAGGAGCCGTATAACTGAATCATATGGTACTTCTAGTTCTAGTTTTTTAAGGAAGCGCCAAATCAATTTCCAAAGTGGTTGTACCATTTTACATTCCCACCAACAGTGTATAAGTGTTCCAGTCTCTCCAATTTATTATTTTGTGTTTTTTTGGATTAATGCTATCCTTGTTGGGGCGAGATGATATCTCATTGTAGTTTTGATCTGCATTTCTCTAATGCCTAATGATCGTGAGCATTTCTTCATGTGTCTGTTAGCCACCTGAATATCTTCTTTGGCAAAGTGCCTGTTCATATCCTTTGCCCATTTTTTATTTGGGTTATTTGTCTTTTTGTTGTTGAGGTTTTGCACTATCTTGTAGATTTTAGAGATTAGACGCTGATCAGATTTGTCATAGCCAATTTTTTTTTTCCCAGTCTGTAGGTTGTCTTTTGACTGTTTTGGTGAAGTCTTTTGATGAGCATAAGTGTTTGATTTTTAGGGGCTCCCAGTTATCTAGTCTCTCTTCTGGTGCTTGTGCATTGTTACTTATGGTTCATATTGTGTCATGCCATGTGTTAGGACTCCTAGCATTGTCCCTATTTTTTCTTCCATGATCTTTATCGTTTTTTATTTTATGTTTAAGTCTTTGATCCATTTTGAGTTCGTTTTTGTGCATGGTGTGAGGTGTGGGTCTTGTTTCAGTTTTTTGCAGATGGAGATCCAGCTATGCCAGCACCATTTGTTAAAGAAACTGTCTTTTCCCCAGTGAACAGACTTTGGGCCTTTGTCAAATATCAGCTGCTCATAGGTGGATGAATTTATGTCTGGATTCTCCATTCTATTCCATTGGTCTATGTATCTGTTGTTGTACCAGTACCAGGCTGTTTTGACTACCGTGGCGGTATAATAGGTTCTAAAATCAGGTAGTGTGAGCCTCCCACTTTGTTCTTCTTGAGTAATGCTTTACTAATCCTGGGCCTCTTCCCTTTCCATATGAAGTTAGTGATTTGTTTCTCCATCTCATTAAAAAATGTTGTTGGAATTTGGATTGGGATTGCATTGTATCTGTAGATCACTTTGGGTAGAATTGACATTTTCACAATGTTAATTCTTCCTATCTATGAGCAAGGTATGTTTTTCCACTTATGTAGCTCTCTTTTGGTTTCTTGCAGTAGTGTCTTTAAATGTTTACTTTTAAAGCATGAGAGTATATATGCTGTGGCAACAAATTAAAAAAAAAAAAAAAAAAACCCAGAATGCATGAAATATAAAAGAACAGCTCTCTTCTGTCTTCCAATCCAACATTCCTTCTCTTACTATAAGTCAATTTGGGAATATAGCCTTCTAGAATTTTTCTACAGTTATACAAACACATACAACATTATTATTATTATTAGATAAATGGAATCAAACTGCATCTATTTTTGTTGTTGTTGTGTTAGTTGCCATTGAGTCAATTCCGACTCATGGCGGCCCCATGAGTTATAGAGCAGAACTGCTCCCTAGGGTTTTCTTGGCTGTAATCTTAACAGAAGCCTTTTGCAGGGCCTGTAGTTGGCAGAACCGCTGGGTTGTATTGAACTACCAAGTTTTAGGTTAGTAGTTGAGTGCAAAACATTTGCAGCACCTGGGGATCTTGTGTTTAAAACTGAAAAAAAGAAAAAAGAAAACATGTTTTTACTCCTTTTTTTCCCTAAAAATAAAAATATGGTTATTTGTCTGAGTTAGGTCATATAAGCCTATACCATTCATTTTAATGGCTACAGAGTATTCCATAATGTTGTTTTCTTAAAGGACATTTAAGTCCCTTCCATTTATTTCTCTGCTTTCTTTTACAAATAGTGCTCTGATAAACATCTTAGGAGCGCGTATGTGTATTTCTGTTCACATGTAGGAGTATTTCTGTAGAATGCAATCCTAGGACTGAAATTGCTGGGTTGTTAAATAATATCTTCGTAAATAGTTCTCAATTATCCTGCAAAATAAATCATACTAAGGCCCCTCCTCCCATGAGTATGGGAGAGCTTATTTTTAAAAATTCTCACCAACCATAAATGTTACCAATACTTTTTTAAGTTTTGAAAATTTATGAAAGTTGTATTTGAATGTTGCTTTAACTTACATTTTCTTATTTACTAGGCACCAGCTATAGGGGGAAGACCAAGTATCTTATTTCCCATTTGTAGTTCTGCTTTTGTGCATTATCAATTCATAGTCTTTGCTCATTTTTCTATTGAATTATTTATTTTAAAAGTCAATTTATAGGAGCTATTTAAATAAAATTCATTTTGACCATTAGTCTGTAAGATTCATTGCAAACATTAGTTTCGAGTGTATTTGTGTTTTAAGTGTGTATTATGTTATCCATATAGAAATTCTATGAAATTAAGCTATCCATGGAATGGTTTTGCGTAATGTTTTTGAAGGCTATCCATATCCCAAGGTATTAAAGGAATACTCTTAATTTTTTCTAATAATCTCTATTTTCTTTTACATTTAGGCTTATTTGTTTATTTGTTTTTACCCATCTAGAATTTTCTTTTATGTATGATATAAGGATGGAAAAGTACATGTGGAAGACTGCTTCTTGGAATATTATTTGTAGCAGCAAAAAACTGGAAACAACCTAAATGTCCCTCACTAGGGAAATAATGGAATATATTGTGGTATATCCATCCTGTATGATATTGTTAGTTGTCGAGTTGGCTCCAGCTCATAGCAACCTTCTTTATAACACCAACACATTACCAGTCCTGTGCCATCTTCATGATTGTTGGCAACTTGAGTACATTGTTGGGGCTTTTATGTCAATCCATCTCATGGAGGGTTTCCCTCGTTTGCGCTGGATCTCTGCTTTACCAGATATGAGGTCTTCTTCCAGCAGTTGGTCTTCCCTGATGGTGTGTCCAAAGAAAGTGAGCCAAAGTCTCGCCATCCTCGCTTCTAAGGAGCATTCCAGTTGTGTTTCTTCTAAGACTGCTTTGTTCATTTTTCTGAAAGTCCATGATATATTCAGTATTAGCAAAGAATAATATATGATATCAGGCAACTCGTAAAAGGAAATAATAAGGTCTATATCTACTGAGGAAACCCTGGTGGCGTAGTGGTTAAGAGCTACAGCTGCTAACCAAAAGGTTGGCAGTTTGAATCCACCAGGCACTCCTTGGAAACCCTATGGGGCAACTCTACTCTGTCCTATAGGGTTGCTGTGAGTCGGAATCGACTCGATGGTAGTGGGTTTGGGTTTTTTTTGGTATACCTATTGATGGAGCCCTAGTGGCACAGTAGTCAAGAGGCTGGCAGCTAACCAAAAGATTGGCAGCTAACCAAAAGGTTGGCAGTTCGAATCCACCAGCCCCTCCTGGGAAACCCTATGGGGCAGTTCTACTCTGGCCCTATAGGGTCACTATGAGTCGGAATCGACTCAATGGCAATGGGTTTGGTTTGGTTTTGGTTTATACCTATTGACACGGAAGGATGTCTTTGTTGCATTGGGAGAGTGCACATTTCAGAGAAAAGTATATGGTATACACTGTGAGAACTTATACATAAGGCCATCTAGGCTATGTACTGCTATCTCCGTGGGCTGTGATATGATTGGGATCCCTGGAGTCAGGCAAAGCAGTGGCCCTGTGCTCTGTACTCCCCATTCACTGACAGAGGTGATGCATACTCTGCTAACCTCTTATGAGTTCCCCTCATCTCCTTTTTTCTTTGGTACACCTCTGGGGTTCCCTTTTTTCAACTAGTCCCCACTTGAGTTTTGAAGGCAGCTTCAGGCTGACTTCATTCCAGGGCAGCTAGTAGGACCATGGTAGATGTGCAGACTTCCCATTAAAGTCAGCAGTGCAGCTCACTCTGCCACTATAGCCTGTCTTCTCACCTTGCCAGTGTGGGATGCCTCAGCCAGGTTTCCTCCTTCTGACCTCTCCCGGCAGAGTCAGGCATTATTCTCTATCTCACCTCCTGCCCTCACCCCCATATCTAGGAATCATATGTCACATTTTCCCAGAATACTCTCATGCTTGTTATGGGTGAAGTTTTGGGTGGACGTACGAGTTTGTACAGTTCAGCAAATATCCATCTGGGAGTTAGATGCCAGGATATAGGAGGAGAAAAGATGGGCAAGGGTAGCAGGGTCGGGGAGGAAGACTGCAGTAAAATAGAAAGTTATGCATTGCTTACTATGCAAATTGAACTCCCTATAGCGGAAGTTACATCAGCACCTTTGCTGTGGTCTCATGGTGGACAAAGTATATTTTTCTCCTCCTTGACTTTGGGCTTGTCCGTATGCCTTGCTTTGGCCAATGAGATATTAATAGACGCGAAGCAACTAAAGAGTTGAAGTATTCTAGTGTGACTCAGCTTGCTTGGTTCCACTTCTGCATGTAGGTGTACCCACCTGAGAAGAACCCACCCCAGGTAGTCCTCTAATCCCAGAAGAATGAGAATCAAGTGGAGTGGAGCTGAATTGAAGTCATACTTGAAATAAAGCCCAGCCAAGGCCAGCTTCAGTCTGTGAGCCCTGGTTGACCCGAGGCACATGCATGAGAAATTAATACTTGCATTTTGGAGGAGTGTATTGTGCAGCATTGCTGTGAAAACACTGACTGATTCTCCCCTTATTCTATAAAAACAAAATCCAAATTGTACTAGGGCAGCAATGAACTCAACTCAAAGAAACATTTTTAAGCTTTCTTAACAGCTAGATATGTTGTGTGACTAAATTCTGGCTAACAAGTTAAAGTGCTGAGTCAGATTATCTGTGAAACCTGATAAAAAGGAACTTGCTCAGCTGAAAGATGCCCCTCTTTTGACCTTCCCTCCTTTCATCTTTCTGCTCCCAGCTTCACAGGTGTAAAAACTGGAGCTTCAGCAGCCGTCTTTGGATCATGAGGTACCTTCATGATGGAAGCCAAGTTCTAGGATTGCAGAGGAGAAAGGAAGAGCCTTGGTCCCTGGTAAGTGTAAAACCACTATACCAGTGTGAATTGCCTACCTTCAGACTTCTCTTATTTGAGAGAGAAGAAACTTCTATCCTGTTTAAGCCATTCCTAATCCTAAATGATAAAGTAGTATACTCGGTGAGAATGTAGAATATAACGTGTATCTCTGCTATCACTGGAGCCCTGGCGGCACAGTGGTTAAGAGTTACAGCTGCTATCCAAAAGGTTAGCTGTTCGAATCCACCAGCTGCTCCTTGGAAACTATATGGGGCAGTTCTTCTCTGTCCTATAGGGTCATTCAGAGTCGGAATCAACTCGATGGCAACAGGCTTGGGTTGTTTGTTTTTTTAATCTATCACTGTAAGTATGTTAAACTAGAATACCTGTAAAAATAAAAATAGAGGGTAATGAAGCCAAATGGTAACCTGACTTGATTGTGGGAGAGGGAGAATGTTTGCTGAGTGATGAATAATTCTAGTTAGCCTAGATAGAAAGGCCGTGTGCCCGGGGATAGGTAATCCATAAGGCCAGACAGGAAACAAGTCCTGGCTGCTGGTTGTAGCTATGAGCAAATACTAGTGTGGACATCTCAGGCACATCATTTAACTTCTCAGAGCCTCAGTTTTCTCATCTGCAAAATGGAAACAATACAGTAAAACCCTATTGTAAAGTTCACTGTAATAATGGGAAATGAGCTACAGGTAGAGTGACTATAAAATTCATTATCCTTACTGGGACATTTTTGAGAGTCAAGGGGATGATACTAGAACTTTTTTGGCTGCTCTAGATGTGACACAGCTGGAGTTTGGGACCGATCCTCTGCAGGTGGAGGGATTTTTTCAGTCCAGTGTTCAGTGCATATTTTGTTTATAGTAATCAGCATATTTCCTATACATTTAATAAATGAGAACATCTTTTCTCTTTTTTTTCTTCCACAAGGTAAGTGCAAGACCAGCTAAACAATTACATGTACATTAACTTCCCACTAATGCAATGAAAGTTTTATGCAATTGAATCTTTGGAGCCCCACTTATTCCATATTACAAGTTTTTGCCGTAACAGCCCCTACATATGACTGCCTCCCGGACTTGTTGCAAGAATCACATGGGCAGCCATAAAGGGACCAACCAAACCAAACCCATTGCTGTCAAGTGGATTCTGACTCATAGCGACCCTATAGGACAGAGTAGAACTGCCCCACAGGGTTTCCGAGGAGTGGCTGGTGGATTCGAACTGCCGACCTTTTGGTTAGCAACTGAGCTCTTAACCGCTGCGCCCACCAGGGCTCCCTATAAAGGCACAATGCTTTGCAAACTGTAAAAACTTACGGGAATGCTAGGTGTTTACACTGAAAGGAGGGCAAATGTGAAATGCGAACTACTGAGGCAACAGTAATCACACTGGAGCGTGCACACCAGCAGCGAGGAGACACACACAGACATCAATCATACGCAAACGTGACAGTAAGCAGAGCTTCACTCCAGACCTTCTCTCTTGATTGTGGCCCTGGGGAAAATTGTGATGGAGACCTCTTTAGAAAGTCAAAGATAAAGAAACTACAGTGGAAGCAAAAAGCCAGTCTGTCTACAGGATCATCCAAGTAGAATTCTTTCGCCAGTTAAGTACATTAGGATTATAATTATTATTGTCTCTGATTCCAATGTGTTATTAAGTGCAAGGAATTATGATGATTGTTACTGTTGCAATTATGTAGTAAATTGACTCTTTCAAAGCACTTTAAAAACAGTGACTAATTTTCCTATAGGAACATCCCCCAAGGAGGGGCCCATTGTGGCTGCTTTGTCTGACTTCAGGGTACCTGTGTGAAATCCTGCCTCAGATATATCCCCACTTGCCTAGCTCCCCGCCTAAAGCTTGGCCATTAGTATTCCATTTTCATTCATTTATTCATCGATTCATACTTATTCATTCATTTATGTACTTTTTTTGAGTACATAACCACTCCCCGCCCCTATACCTTTGTACTCACTATCCATTCAGCCATCCTCCCGGTTTAAGCTTGCAGGAAAATCTGAGACGCCGTGTGTGTCTGGCTACGATGTGGGACCCCAAAGGCGGAGCTCACGGAGAGGGATGTAGGAATTGCTGCCTCTGTGAAAGCTGCTGTCCCCATGGAACCAGCCGTAGCTGCAGGCTACCGACCGAGTGGCCTGTGGTGAACTTGGGGCTACTGGCGGTCAACCTCGCCAGCAGTCAGGAAGATGAGATGGATGCAGACTGAGAGGAGAGGAAGGACAAGCTGGGCCCTCTGGGCATATCTCTGTCTGTCTGTCTTCATGTCTGACCATCACAGCCTTCCAAAGTAATGGCCTCTGCTTTCCTTTAACCTTCCACATCTTAACCAGTTCCTGTCTTAGTCAGCTCTAACCCAGAGCCACAAGGGAAGGTGATTCTAGGAAATTCTAGCCATACAGGAAGTTCTCAGCCTTAAACAGGAGAGAGCTAAGTTGTCAACACACAATCCAAGTACATATAACATTAGGAAAGTTACCATATGGCCTCACTGTTGGGTATTTCTGCTCTGAGGCTTCCTCTAGATCAGGGGTAGGCAAACTGTAACCTGGGGGCCAAATCCCACCAACTGTCTGTTTCTGTAAATAAAGTTTTATTGGAATATAGTTATGCCCAATCACATATTGTCTATGGCCACTTTTGCCGTGCAATGGCAGAGTTGAGTAGTTATGACAGAGTATGACCTGAAAAACCTAAAATATTTATTATCTCCAAGATAAAGTTTGCAGCCCCTGCTCTGGATTGTGGGAGCCAAGAGGGCAAGGACTGTGTTATTTATTTTTGTGTCCACAATATCAATGTCTCATACACTGCTTGGAAGAGCTCAGTCAATGTTTGTGGAATGACTGAATGAATTTGGAAGATAAACATAAACCCATGAAATTATTAATATAGGAATCGGATACTTTCAGAAATATAAGTAGACGTAGCTGTTGTAGAAATACAAATTTTATTCTTTGGAGCAGAAGATATGACTCTATCAGGTGGTGTAGGAGTACCAGGAAATCCTGGGTAGATTTGATCGAGTGCTAACTACTCAAAAAAGAAAGGGAAGAGAAAAGTAAGAGAGGAATTGGAAAGTCTGGGTTCCAGACCTTGCTCTGCCGTTTCCTGACCGTGTGATCTAGACTGGGTTCCTAAGGACTTTCTGAGCCTCCTTTTCTTCTGCTCTGTTGTTCATTGCTGTCACGTCAGCTCCAACTCACAGTGAGCCCATGCACAACAGAGCAAAACACACAGCCTGGATCTGCACCATGTTCACGATAGTTGGAATGCTCAAGTCCATTGTGGCCCCTGTGTATTTTGAGTGACTTCAAACCTAGGGGGTTCATCTTCCAGCACTGTACCAGACAGTATTTTGTTGCAACCTATAAGGTTTTCATTGGCTGATTTTCAGAAGTAGATCACCAGGCCTTTCTTCATAGTCCGTCTTAGTCTGGAAGCTCTCTGGAAACCTGTCCACCACGGGTGATCTTGCTGCTATTTGAAATACCAGTGGCATAGATCCCAGCATCACAGCAACCTGCAAGCCACCACAGTGTGACAAACTGACAGACGGATGGGGGCCTCTGCTACATTATTCTTACAATACTGGCTTGACCAACCTCAGAGGGAGCCCTGGTGGCGCAGCGGTTAAGAGCTCCGCTGCTAACCAAGAGGTCGGCAGTTCAAATCTACCAGCTGCTCCTTGGAAACCCTATGAGGCAGTTCTACTCTGTCCTGTAGCAAACCTATGAGTTGGAATTGACTTGATGGCAACAGGTTTGGTTTGGTTTAATGACATGATGGTGTAAATCTCTGGAAACTTTAAGGCGCTATTCAGATAAAAAGTATAACTGTAGTCAGAAATCATTTTCAAAATTAATATGGATTTAGGGCAGTGAAAGTATTTGGGATGATACTGTAATGGTGGGCACGTGGCATTATGCATTTGTGAAGACCCATAGGACTCTACATCACAAAGAGTATATCCTAATGTAAACTGTGGACTTCAGTTCATAATAATGTATCAGTATGATTCATCAGTTGTAATAAATGTCCACATGAATGCAAGGTAGAAAACCGTGCAGGGGGGAGAGGAGACATATGGGAACTCTTTGTATTTTCTGGACAATTTTTCTGTAAACCTAAAACTGCTCTAAAAATAAAATCTATTGAAAGAATTAATATGGAACAACATGTTTGTCAAGTCTGTGTTCCGTTTGTGCCTCTCTGTGGGTCCTAACCTTGACGTCTTGTCTGAGTCAACCAGGACCTATGGCACATCCCTAACGCGAGCTCAGGTGCCTCAGATGTCAGAATATAGACTGAGGTGTTGGTGGAAAATGGCCTTTTTCTTCTAAAAATTCTTCGGGTCTTCAATTTCTCCCAGCAATGAGGTTCGGCTTTTTATAGAACAGTGTCTGATTTGTCAGCAACCTTTAGGTAACTCACTGATTTAACGTTTCTCCAGAGATGCTAAGAAGTACGGGGTCTGCTGACAGCAACAGGGAGCTGGGCCTTAAAAGGGGCATCTGACGCTTGCTCCCAGCTGTCCTGGCTCGGGGCTCCGCAATCACTGTATGTCAGAAAATTGTTTTAAATAAAAGTTAAGCTCTATTTTGAGCAGCCATTTTTTGCTTCCTTCTTTGCTTCCGCACAATCAGTGGGAATTTGCACTGCCTTTGCGTGTCCTCTAACTCACTATTGCTGAATGGAGTCATCGTGGGGCGAAATAACCAAAATGGAAGAGAAATCTGCTTTGGCCGATTGCTGAAGTTCACTGTGTCAAAGCAACCACGTTCCAGAAATGATCTGCAAAAACCTATTTATTTATTGTTCCAGAGCACTGAGACAAATTGGAATCTGTGGAGCTGATCCTCCAGCAAGTTTGAAGGGCAGGGCAGAGCGTTGAGAAAGGAAAAGGAAGGAGCTGACCATGGAATTAACTCCTTTGCCGAAGGAGGCCTTTTCAGCAGCCCATGCCCCCATGTTTGTGCCCTCGTCCTGGCCCCTTCATTGGTCCCTGCTTCTAAGGGAGAACAACTTACTAATCTGATTGGGCTGCATTTTGTATGTGGACGGGCAGCTCTGCTTGAAAGGTCGGCAAGGGCTTCTGAAGTTCCTTTCCCTTTCTCCTGTGCCCCTAACAGGACGGGTGAGGACAAAGTGTGCATTCCCCCATGCCCACCACTTCCTCTTTCTTGTGTTGTTCCAAATACTTAGATTTGGAGGGGAAGCAGGAGGCTGGGGTGACCAACTCATCCTGGTTTGTCCAGGACTTTCTGGGATCCAGCACTCTAAGTCCAGCATCTTGGGAACCTCCTCAGTCCCAGGTAAACAGGGACAGTTGGTCACCTTAGACGCTATTCCAGCCTCCAAACTAAGCCACATAGTCCAACTCAACATTTAATGGGGCTGCTTGCATTAGGGGTTTTGGAGGCTGCCTCAGCTATTAATAGTGGTGTTTGTTTCTTTGCTTCCTGTTCTACTTCTTTTCCTTATATCTAATCCCGCAATCTGGACTTCCCTGAAGAAGTGAGAGGCAAGGTGGGCCCACTTCTATAATAGATAAAAACCCACTCTTGACATCTAAAATGGTATCTCTGCGTGGTGCAAAAGGTGCCCTGGTGGCGTAGTGGTTAAGCGCTCGGTTGCTAACCAAAAGGTCAGTGGTTTGAACCCCCCATCCAGTTCGTGGGAGAAAGATGTGGTGGACTGCTTCTGTAAAGCCTTGGAAACCCTATGGGGCAGTTCTGCTCTGCCCTATACGGTCGCTACAAGTCAGAATTGACTTGACAGCAGTGTGTTTTTTAATGGGTTGGTATAAACAGTTAATATGCTTGGCTGCTAAGCACAAGGTGGTTTGAGTCCACCCAGAGACACTTTGGAAGAAAAGCATGGATGTCTACTTTCGAAAAATCAGCCACTGAAGACTCTGTGGAGCACAGTTCTACTGTAACACATACAGGGTCACCATGAGTTGGAGTTGGCTAAATGACAACTGGTTAACATCTAAAATGACGATGTGTCTTATAGACACAGGAACACAGGAGCAAAAGGACCTTGGGGCAAGCGCCCTGTGGAGCAGGAAGAGCAAAGGGGTTTATGGAAACAAAAGAAAGAAAATGAAGGTTTTCTTAAAAAATACGCCAAATTCTTCATAATGGTCTTATTTCCAAGGACATTTATTCAGGTCAGCAATACTGAGTCCCCCGATGTGCCAGGCCCAGGCAACACTGGGGTGATGAGACACATAGTCCTACCCGCAAGGTGTTTTCATGGTACCTCTCAGTGGGGTGAGCTCGGCCCCCTTCTTGGTCTCATCTGAAGGAAGGCTTGGGATAGATCCAACTGGAAACCCACACCAGAGCTGCTTTTCTAAATGGTGACTGTGTCAGGAGGGACTCACTCAGCCACTCGAGTTCAAGGGAAGTAGAAATGTCGCAAGATTTCTTGGTCTGCGATGAACAACTTTTGTCATGCAGCGTAAATGGGCATTTATCTCTTTAGAAGCCGGATTTCAGCGTGGTCCAATGTCTCTGGCAGGCTATTAGAGCTCCATCACACCAAATATGAGGTGATTGCTAGCCTTCTGGCCAGAGGGGCCAATTTTCTGACCCTTTAAGAGACGTCAGTATTTGTTTCCTGGGCGAATTCTGGAGAAGT
The DNA here is from genome assembly GCF_000243295.1 of Trichechus manatus latirostris. Lineage (NCBI taxonomy): Eukaryota > Metazoa > Chordata > Mammalia > Sirenia > Trichechidae > Trichechus > Trichechus manatus. The sequence continues at coordinate 8,408,308 of NW_004443985.1, forward strand.
GCTTCATCCTGGTCCCCTACAAGTCTCTCTAGGTACTGAATAGACTGTTTTTACTTCGTTTGAAAAATTGGCACCTCTGGCAAACACTGGGCCCCCATTCCTTGAATAAATAACGACACTCTGGGGAGTTGAATCAAGCTGTCATCTTTAGAGAGGGCATGGAGTTCCAGGTCCCTAAACCCCCCCACTCAGCACCGTCTTTCTCATCCTGTCACAGACGGTGTCCGTTTCTCATTTTTACCATCTCCTAGCGTATATAGATATTTGATTGGTCAACACGGAGTGAGAGTTTCTCATCAGTGCACTCGCTTCCACAGTGACTACTTGTTTTTTCTTCCTTCTTCCATCTTCCTCCTTTTCCCCTCTTTCTTCTCACCTCCTCCCTTCCCTCTCCTCCCCTTCTTTCTCTTCCTACACCTTCCTCCTCCCATGTCACCGCACTGCCTGGGAACCCAAAAGAACCCATTGCCATGGAGTCAATTCTGACTCATAGCAACCCTACAGGACAGGGTAGAACTGCCCCATAGGGTTTCCAAGGCTGTAATCTTTATGGAAGCAGACTGCCACATCTTTCTCCCATGGAGGCGCTGGTGGGTTTGAACCACCAACCTTTCAGTTAGCAGCCGAGTGCTTAACCACTGTGCCGCCGGGGCTCCTGCACAGCCTGGTAATAAGCTTTAAGTAGAACTGAGCATCACCTATAATGTATATGGAAACCCTGGTGGTGTAGTGGTTAAGAGCTACAGCTGCTAAACAAAAGATTGGCAGTTCAAATCCACCAGCCGCTCCTTGGAAACCCTGTGGGGCAGTTCTACTCTGTCCTATAGGGTCGCTATGAGTTGGAATCGACTCAACGGCAACGGGTTCAATGGGTTTACTTACAACACCCATTTCAGCAACAAGAAAAACCCAGCTGCCATCTAGTGGACTCTGACCCATGGTGAGAGCCTATGCATGTCAGAGCAGAAGTGTGTTCCTTGGAGTTTTCAACACTGATTTTTTGGAAGTAGGTCACCCAGCCTTTCTCCTTAGACATCTTTGGGTGGGCTCAAACCTCCCACCTTCCACTTAGCATAAGTGTGTTAACCATTTGCACCACTTGGCCCCACCCCCATCATTTCAGCACAACCATCTAGATCAGCAGATGTCGACGTGCTCTCCCCGATCAGCAGCGTCAGCATCACCTGGGAAGCTGGTAGACCTGCAGACACTCAGGCCCCGCCTGAACTACGGAATCAGAAGCTGGTGGTCGGAGGGGCCAAGCTGTGTTGGAACAAGTCCTCCAGTTGATTCCAATGCACAAAAGCTTGCGAACCAACGGCCTGAACTTTCAGGAGGCAGCCATTTGCTGAACATAAAATCCGAGCCCGCGGAAGGAAGGCGATTATCTTTGGTGGCTTCTCTCTGAGGCCGACGTGAAATCCCTCTTGTTTTTCCTCTGCGTGCATATTGTGGAGGCGAAGGCAACGTCTGCTCGCAGTCCAGAAGTCACCGTTTTAGGAGGCACTTGCGGCCCTCCTGGTGGAAATCTTGTTCACCGTCAGTTCTGTGAGGCGTTTTTTGTGGTCCAGAAGCATTCCTTCCCCACGTCACTGGTGAAAGCGGGGTGGGGTGGGGTGGGGGAGTCGGGACGAAAAGTCCTTCCTTTGTGTTCTGTTAGTTCTTGATTAGGTCCTGTTTGTACTGCTCCAGGGTTGTTTGCTTGGTATAAATCTTGCCTCCACAAACAGACGGTAGGTTCCTCGCAGACAGGAGCTTAAAGGCCCTGACCTGGTCGGCAGGTTGATTTGATGTGATTGGACTGTGTGATCCATTTTACATGAGAATTTAACGTAAGAATTGAGTTAGATCAACTGCATCAATTCCTCTCTTCTGCCTGCTTCTTAGACCCAGGAAACTGAGGCACAGAAACGGTAAGGAATCTGTCCTACAGCTACTAAATTGTTCATTCACTCACTCCATCATTCCATATGCCCCTATTAAGCTCCTGCTGTTTGCCAGGAAATGAAAGGTTATGATACTTCTGCGATTGATTTCATTAATTATGTTAATTTTATTCATAATGTTGGAGACGTAAGAAATTGATGCAAAATAATGCTGATTTCTGAATTAATATTTTGAGCTCAGCCCCTTGCGGTTTGTTAAGGGAAGATTGCCGCAGTGATATTGGAATTCAGAAACAGAAGCTTCTGTTTTCCCCTCTCTCATTTAAGCTGGATAGACTCCTACCTTGAGAACGAATGTTTCTGAAATTTTGAGGACTTCTGCCCTCGTTTTCCTCTAGCTCTTGGGAAGTATTCTGTGAGATGCTGGAAATGCTTCCTTTTGCTTTCCTTGTGACTCTTTCTTTGTCCGGGGTCAGAGAGTTGATGAGAAATTTATCTTCCCTTTCTCCTCCAATTTGGCTTTTCCCTTCTTTGCTTTTGCTTTGCACACAGTCTTAGTCGTCTAGTGCTGCTATAACAGAAATACTACAAGTGCATGGCTTTAGCAACAGAAGTTTATTCTCTCACGGTCTAGGAGGCTAGGTTAGAAGTCTAAATTCAGGACACAAGCTCCAGGGGAAGGCTGTCTCTCTCTGTCGGCTCTGGAGAAAGGTCCTTGTCATCAGTCTTCCCCAGTCGAGAAGCTTCTCAGTGCAGGGACCCTGGATCCAAAGGATGCGCTGTTCTCCTGGCTCCTATTTCTTGGTGGTAAGAGGTCTGTCCTCTCTGCTCGCTTCTGTCTTTTATATCTCAAAAGAGATTGACTTAAAACACAATCTAATCTGGTAGATTGAGTCCTGCCTCATTAGCATAACTACCCCTGATTCCACCTCATTAACATCATAGAAGTAGGATTCACAACAGGTAGAAAAATCACATCAGATGATACAATGGTGGACAATCACGCATTACTGAGAATCATGGCCTAGCCAAGTTGACACACATTTTAGGGGACACAATTCAATCCATAACACACACACGTACGTGGTAACACGGTACCGCACTCAGAGAAAGGAAAGGGTGCCTGGGAGCATGTGTACATTTCAAGCCTCTCCTGCCCATTTCATCTATCACACATGTTTTCGTATTAACCTCAGGCCCGGGGGAAGGAGTTCCTATGGAGAACAGTGAAGTGGAAAATTGTATTTACCTACAGGCAGCAACCATCTCGCCCTGCTGCGCTCTTTCTGATTTGGTGAAGAGATGTTTGATTCAGTGGAGGAGTTTCACTCCTGATGAAATTCCACCTGCTCCCTCTGAACACCCTGGACAACACTAGCCCACTGCCCTCTCTTAGGGGGGAGATCAGAGTCTTCTGATTTCTTCTGGGGGTGCAGAACCTTCTCATTCCATTTCCTTGATCATTTGAGAGCCTCCACTGGGAGACAGGGGGACTGGTGAGGCATGCTGCTCATGGCTACATGTGGGGAATCTCTGTCCTGGTCCAGACTCCTTGGCCCAACCTGTAAGACCTTTGATGATCTGGCCCTTGCAGCCATGCCAGTCTTGTTTCTTTTTTCTTTTTTTAATTTTATTGTGCTTTAGGTGAAAGTTTACAGCTCAAGTTAGTTTCTCATTAAAAATTTATACACATATTGTTTTGTGACATCGGTTGCAATCCCCACAATGCGACAGCACTGTCCCGCTTTCCCCCCCTGGATTCCCATGTCCATTCGTCCAGTTTTCCTGTCCTTCGTGCCTTCTCATCTTGCTTTTGGGCAGAAGTTGCCCATTTGGTCTTGTATTCTTGGTTGATCCAAGAAGCACATTTCTTACATGTGTTATTGTTTTATAGGCCTGTCTAATGTTTGTCTGAAAAGGTGGGCTTCGGGAGTGGCTTCGGTTCTGAGCTAGCAGGGTGTCTGAGGGTCATAGTCTAGGGGGTTCCTCTAATCTCTGTCAGACCAGTAAGTCTGGTCTTTTTTTGTGGATTTGAATTTTGTTCTACATTTTTCTCCCACTCAGTCCAGGATGGTCTATTGTGATCCCTGCCAGAATGGCTGGTGGTGGTAGCTGGGCACCATCTATTTCTGCTGGGCTCAGGCTGGTGGAGGCTGTGGTTCATGGGACCCTTTAATCCTTTGGGCTAATATTTTCCTTGTTTTTCCTTTGGTTTTCTTCATTCCTCTTTTCCAGATGGGATGGGACTAATAGATGTATCTTAGATGGCCACTTGCAAGCTTTTAAGACCCCAGACACCACTCACCAAAGTAGGACATAGAACATTTTCTTTATGAACTATGTTATCCCGATTGACTGGTGTCCCCCGAGACCAGTCTTGTTTCTTACAGTGCCTGCCCCCCTTCCCAATCCTCCCCATGGCCCAGCTGTATGGAAGCTACTTACCATTCAAAGTTTAGAAATTTAGGGTCTTTGCACACCTGCTTTCTGGAACAGTTCACCTGGAGAATTTCTGCTCATATTTCAAGGCTCACCTCAAGCATTACTTCCTATATCAAGTCCAACGAAATCTTGCGTCTCCCACCCCAACCCACTCCTAGGTAGAGCTGACTACTGTTCATGTTCTGTTCATACCTATGCTGTGGTGTCTGTCATACCACGTTGCAATTGTTGTTTTCATAAATAATAGGAAAACCTGGTGGTGTAGTGGTTAATAGCTATGGCTGCTAACCAAAAGGTCGGCAATTCGAATCCACCGGGTGCTCCTTGGAAACCCTATGGGGCAGTTCTACTCTGTCCTATAGGGTCGCTATGAGTCGGAATCGACTAGACAGCAGCGGGTTTGGTTTTTTTGTTTTTTTATAGTGTCATGGATTGAATTGTGTCCTCCAAAAATATGTGTATCAATTTGGTTAGGCCATGATTCCCAGTATTGTGTGATTGTCCATCATTTTGTCATCTGATGTGATTTTCCTATGTTTTGTAAATCCTATCTCTGTGATGTTGATGAGATGGGATTAGTGGCAGTTATATTAATGAGGCAGGACTCAATCTACAAGATTGGGTTGTGTCTTGAGCCAATCTCTTTTGAGACATAAAAGAGAAGCAAGCAGAGAGACATGGGGACCTCGTACCACCAAGAAAGAAGCACTGGAAGCATAGCACGTCCTTTGGACCCTGGGTCCCTGCGCTGAGAAGCTTCTCGACCAGGGGAAGATTGATGACAAGGACCTTTCCCTAGAACAGACAGAAAAAACAAGCTTTCCCCTGGAGCTGGCACCCTGAATTTGGACTTCTAGCCTCCTAGATTGTGAGAGAATAAACTTCTGTTGTTAAAGCCACCCACTTGTGGTATTTCTGTTATAGCAGCACTAGTTGACTAAGACATATAGGATAGGGCAAATGGTTTGCTCTCAGCTACTAACCAAAAGGCTAGCAGTACAGACTTTCAGTGGCACCATGGAAGAAAGGCCTGGCAATCTGCTTCTGTAAAGATTACAGCCAAGAAAACCCCATAGAGACCAGTTCTACGCTGTAACATGTAGGGTCACCATGAGTTGGAATTGAATGCAGTGGTTTGGGTTGCCTTTTTTTTTTTTTTTTTTTTTTTGGTATAATACTCGTTAAGAGCAGGAACTCTGAAGCAAGACTGTGTGGGTTCAAATTCCAGCTCGACCAATCACTAGCTGTGTAAGCTTGGGCCAGTTACTTCTTCAGTATGTGTTAGTTTCCCCATCTGTAAAACAAGAGTAATAATAATAATACCTACCTCAAAGGTTTGCATAGAGGATTAAATGAATTATTATTTCTTTCTATATTTAATTTCTTACACATATTACCTTGCACCACAATAAAGGCAGCAGCAATAGCTTTCTATATAAACCACCCTCAAGGGAGTGTGGATAATGTCTAGGATAATTGACTTTTTAGTTTTAAGTTTCTGAAATAAACTTCTATAAATTTATAGCAGAAGTAGTAGTGTTGGATTCTGGTTTCTTAAAAATGCCACCAAAACAGGCTGTTGATATAGCAAGTCTGAGTTTATTGCTTATTACAGTAAGGGAGCTGTCATTCCCCTGGAGCTGATGCCCTGAATTTGGACTTTTAGCCTACTTTGACTATGAGGAAATAAACTTCTCTTCATTAAAACCATCCACTTGTGGTATTTCTGTTATGGTAGCACTAGATAACTAAGACAGAATTTGGTACTGAGAGAGTGGGGTGCTACTCTAACAGATACCTAAAATGTGGAAGCGGTTTTAAAACTGTGAATGGACAGACGTACAGCAGTGACAGAGGACCAGCAGCAGCAGAGAAGCGGCAGCGGCAGGGAACCAACAGCAGCAGAACCAGGAGACCAGTGAAAGATGGCGCTGGAGCCAACCCACGGAGCGAGAGAGCTGAGGGCCTGTGACCAGGAGGCTTCCTGGCGGAGTGGGGTGCCTCTGGGCACTTACCGGTGAAGCTAGGCTTGCCGACCCACGGAGTGTGGGAGCTGAGTGCCTGTGTGCACGAGGCTTTCTGGCGGAGTGGGGTGCCTCCCGGTGCTTTTACCGGTGGAACTACAGAGCTTTGGAACACTTGCCCCAGCAGGGCAGATGCGGGCATGAGGCCCGAGGGCCAAGAGGCCATAGGAAACAGAAGCAGAAGCTGAAGAGACAAGGGACAACAAGAAGCCAAGCTGCTTCAGTCTCAAAAGGTATGGCCATGACCTCAGGGGTTTCAAAGGGTGGAGCCATGGCCTCTGGTGTTTCTAAGGGTGGAGCTGTCACTCCGATGGACTAGGAGAATGGTGCGCCTAAAGCCAAGGGAGCAGAGTTGCTGTCCCAGTGGGCCTGGAAGGCGGAGCTGAAGCCCAGGGGCCTCTGCTCAAAATCCAGAGACTGTGGCCAATACCTAGAGTCTGGAGGGCAGGGCTATTGTGTAAATTGTCTCAGAGAACAGAAGATTATTTTCAAAGCCTTGAGAGCTAATGTAATGTGTTCTGCTGACTTGCTTGGTGCCTGTTATCACTTCTTTCCCTGCAATTTCTCCCATTTGTAATGGAAATGTCTAGCTTGTGCCTGTTCTGCCATTGTACCTTTGGAAGCAGATAACTTGTATTCTTGATTTCACAGATGAACAAGAATTTTTGGATTTTGGACTTGGAGTTAAGACTTTTGCTATGATATGATGGGGTGAATATATTTTCCATGTTGCAAGGATGTGATTTTTTGGGGGCCAAAGGGTAGAATGTCATGGTTTGAATTATGTCCCCCCAAAAATGTGTGTATCAATTTGGCTAGGCCATGATTCCTGGTACTGTGTGATTTTCCTGTATGTTGTAAACCTGCCTCTATGAAGTTAATGAGGGAGGATGGGTGGCAGTTGTGTAAGTAAGGCAGGACCTGATCTACAAGACTGGATTGTGTCCTGAGGCAATCTCTTGAGATATAAAAGACAGAAGTGAGCAGTGAGACAGGGGGACCTCATACCAGCAAGAAAGCAGTTCCGGGAGCAGAAAGCGTCCTTTGGACTGGGGTCCCTGCTCAGAGAAGCTCCCTGTCCAGGGGAACACTGAAGAGAAAAAGGCCAACAGAAAAAGCCTTCCCCTGGAGCTGACGCCCTGAATTTGGACTTTTAGCCTACTTTGACTGTGAGGAAATAAATTCCTCTTCGTTAAAACCATCCACGTGTGGTATTTCTGTTATGGCACCACTAGATAACTAAGACAGGAGCTCATCCCCTACAGAGTCTTACTACCATCTCAGAGTGGGAAGGGAAAAATTGGAGCATTTATGGGGATGCAATGGTTAGGCACTCAACTGGTAACCAAAAGGTTGGTGATTCAAACCCACCCAGTGCCACCGTGGGAGAAAAACCTGGTAATCTCCTTCCCTAAAGGTTAAAACCCTATTGCCGTCGATTCCGACTCATAGGGACCCTATAGGGCAGAGCAGAACTCCCCCATAGGGTTGCCAAGGAGCAGCTGGTGGATTCAAATTGCTGACCTTTCGGTTAGCAGCCAACCTCTTGACCACTGCGCCACCAGGGCTCCTCCCTAAAGATTACAGCCTAGAAAACTCTGTGGTGCAGTCCTACTCTGCCATATCGGGTCGCTATGGGTCGGAATTGGCACCTAACAACAACAACAACATGATTCAATTATAACTGGGCGAAGTTTACAATAAAAAATAGTTTAGGATTTTAAGGCAGGGGCTTCAAAGCAGGTCTTGGAATATCTATCATTACTTTTTGAGTGCTTTTAGGAAGTTCCTGAAACAAGCAATAAAAGGTATCTGAAACTTTATCTTCCTAGGCAAGAGTGTCCTGGAATAGTCGGATTAATGTCCTCAGTAAGCTGGGTGGGCATTGATGGTTTGGGTTCCAAGTACTCTGAAAGACAAAATATTTTTCGTTTTCAAGAGTCATTTTGCTGAGGTATAGTTTGTCATGGAATTCCAAATGGCTGAGCTGCAAGCATAAACCATAATGGCTGGAGGATTCCAAGAATGGACTATGTATTATTCATGTTAGATTGGGAAAAACTACGGGGTGACATAAGAACTTTGAATCCCACACAAGATGAGAAAGTCCAACCAAATGGCAGGAAGAAAAGGCAAATACTGGAGCTTAGACACTGTTACATCTTAAAGACACCCGAGCAAGAATGATAGGGACCCTCAGATGTTTGGGAATCTGAGGGCAGAGGGGACCACTGTCCCATTTCTCATCTAGAACTGTGGGAGGAGTGAGCCTTTGCCCCCATGCCAACATGGGCCAACTAATGGAGACTAGGCAAAGGCAGCCGGCAAGTAGGGATTAGGGACAGCACCCCCTGTTTTGCACGGGCAGGGGTGGATTATCCAATAAGCAAGGTAAGCAGGGGCTTACTTGGGCTTACTTACTAATCTGTAGTGAGCAATTTCACATGGGCTGATGTGGTGAAACCCATGTGAAATTGTTCACTACAGATGAGTAAGTAAACACAAGTAAATGTGTGTTTTCCTTGCTAACTGGGTCGTCTGTCCCTGTCAGGGATTGTAAATTTGAAAAGAGGTTTTGATTCTGTAGGAAGGTGCTGGGGTTGGGAGAGAAACAGATGCCAGCCATACCTAGAAGCAGATACTTTGATGTAGTGAAAAAACGTGAAATTGGTCACTACAAATTATCTAGTAAGCAAGGTAAGCACTGTGCTTACCGTGTGTCTTGGTTGTCTAGTGCTGCTCTAAAACAAATAGCACAAGTGGATGGCTTCAACAAACAGAAGTTTATACTGTCACAGTCTAGTAGGCTGGAAGTCCACATTCAGGCGGCCAGATCCCGGGGAAGGCTTTCTCTCTCTACTGGCTGCGGAGGTTTGTCGTCAATCTTCCCCTGGACTAGGAGCTTCTCTGCGCAGGGACTCCAGGTCCAAAGGATGTGCTATTCTCCTGGCACTACTTTCTTTTTTTTTTT
>NW_004443985.1:8426520-8452793 GCF_000243295.1 Trichechus manatus latirostris
TGTCTCTCTGCTCGCTTCTCTCTTTTATATCTCAAAAGAGATTGACTTAAAACACAACCTAATCTTGTAGATTGAGTTCTGCCTCATTAACATAACTGCCGCTAATCCCACCTCATTAACATCATAGAGGTAGGATTTACAACACATAGGAAAATCACATCAGATGACAAAATGGTGGACAATCACACAATACTGAGAATCATGGCCCAGCCAAGTTGATAGATATTTTAGGGGGACACAATTCAATCCACGCACCTTGCCTATTGGATAATCTGCCCCTGTGCTGGAGTGGGACAAGGGAGTTGGTTGAGAGTTGAGAGCTGGTGGGACTACCAGGGTATCATTGTGGCACTGGGTGAGGCGACTTTGCAGAAGTTGTGGATTACTCATCCTAGGCCATGGACCGGAGGGAGAGCATCACCAAGTGTCAGAGCATCAGCTGTGGGACAGAAAAGATGGAGCTCCCCCATCAATTGCTCAGCATCTGCTGAGAACAGGTGGTAAAGTCTATCAACAGAGGATGCTTCTGTTATCTACTGCTGCATAATCAACCACTCCAAAACAATGGCTTAAGCTACTAGTTTATGTTTAAACCCATAACGATAATTGATTTTGCTCACAAATCTAAAGAAGAGGATGACCGGGCTCAGCTAGGCCTTTCTTGCTCTGGGTCTCTCATGTGGTTGCAGTTAGATGGCGGCAGGGGCTGGGCTTTTCTTGAAGGCCTCCATATTTACGTGTCTGACCCCTGGGCTGGGAAGACTCAAACAGCTGAGGGCAGGAATAGTGGGGGCTGCTTAGACTTCTATCTCCATGTTGTGTCTCCACGTGGTCTTTCTACAGAGCAGCCACAGGGTATGACTTCTTAGATGGTGTCTGAAGTCTTCCAGAACAGATGTCCCAAGGGTAACCCACAGACCTCCATGGATTTTTCTAAATTAGCCTTGAAAGTCACACAGCAACACTTGTGCTGCATTCTTTTTGTGGATGCAGTTACAAAGTCCTGTCCCAGTTCAAAGGGAAGTGACATACATGCCACCTCTTGATAGAAGGAGTATCAGTGGATTTGCAGGCATACTTTAAGACCTCCCCAATTTGCCAAGGCAGAATGTTGAGACCTACATTTCAGAGGAGCCCCAGATGCCTCTGCCCCTTTCGCAGAGAATATGGAAGTCTCTGGGCACTCTTTCAGCTTGAAAAACGTTTTAATCAAGAGGCAGTCATTCAAACAGAACAAGGGGATACTGTGTAGTTTAAAATAAAAACAGATGTGTGGCAGGGTTGTATCTTTTCACCACACTTATTCGGTCTTATGCTGAGCAAATAATCCAAGAAACTGGACTATATGAAGAAGAACGTGGCATCAGGATTGGAGGAAGACTCATTAACAACCTGCGATATGCAGATGACACAACCTTGCTTGCTGAAAAGTGAAGAGGACTTGAAACAACTTACTGATGAAGAGCAAAGACTACGAGCTTCAGTATGGATTACTCCTCAATATAAAGAAAACAAAAATCCTCACAGCTGGACCAATAAGCAACAGTATGATAAATGGAGAAAATATTGAAGTTGTCAAGGATTTCATTTTACTTGGATCCACAATCAATGCCCATGGAAACAACAGTCAAGAAATCAAACAATTTCTTGGCAAATCTGCTGCAAAAGACTTCCTTAAAATCTTAAAAAGCAGAGATGTCACTTTGATGGCTAAGATGTGCCTGACCGAAGCCATGATATTTTCAGTCACTTCATACGCATACGAAAGCTGGGCAATGGAAAAGGAAGACGGAAGAACTGACGCATTCAAATTGTGGTGTTGGCGAAGAATATTGAACATACCATGGACTGCCAGAAGAACAAACAAGTTTGTCTTGGAAGAAGGACAGCCAGAATGCTCCTTAGAAGTGAGGACATCTTGCTTAGTTTGGACACATTATCAGGAGGGACCAGTCCCTGGAGAAGGATATCATGCTTGGTAGAGAGTCAGTGAAAAAGACGAAGACCCTCAAGGAGATGGATTGACATAGTGGCTGTGTAACAGTGGGCTCACACCTAACAATGATTGTGAGGATGGCGCAGGACTGGGCAGCGTTTTGTTCTGTTGTACACAGGCCAGCTCGACGGCACCTGACAACAACAACTGGGCACTCAGTCAACCTAGAGACTAGAGGAGAGGCAGGGAGATAGGAAACATCTTGGATTAACCAAAGGTACATCATGAATCGATCATTTTTAAATACGGAAGTTACTGATTTTTCTTTGAATTAGAAAAATTAAGTTTTTCACTTCCAAACAAAAAGAGTGGCTCAAGAACTAAGTTTAGTTATCAAAAAACAAAGTTACATGGTACATCTCTGGAGCTGTGATTGTGTAAATTAGCAGTGGAGACTGTGGGAAGATGGCAGCCTCCTTTTACAAAATCCACTGATTTCTTCCCAGCTCAAATCCAAAGTTTGTGCAGGCAGAAGGAGGTGAAGGATGTGAGCAGGTCTTGGTCTCTGGCAGAAGCCTCCTGGATGGAGCTGTCGAAAGACATTTCACCTGTGGGTAAAAGACCTGGGGCTGGGAAGAGGCTGAGATTACCAGCAGAGAGCCCTGGGGGTGAAGATCTGAGTGCCAGGCTCTGGGAGAAGTCTTGGTGTGCAGAGATCCACAGACCCATGGGAGGGAAGGTGGGCACTGACCCTGATGGGTGGTTCTGGGATGTCTTGCTGGTGCCAGCCCCTGAGATTCTATGAGGGATCTGAAAAAAAATGGGCTGAGTCCTCCCTATTCTTGGGGCCCAGAGGGCACTAGTGTTTGCAGATGCAGCCAGGGAGCCAAGAGACTTTGTCCTGATACTTCCACGGGGTGCCAGCTTGGCCACCACTGTACAGATGTGCACCATCGCCATCAGGTAAGGTGCCCCAGAGGTTGGACCCAAGGGAGTACTAAGCTATTTGATACCTACTTTTTGAAGCCCTGGTGGCACAGTGGTTAAGCGTTCAGCTGCTAACCAAAAGGCCAGCAGTTTGAATCCACCGGCGGCTCCTTGGAAACACTATGAGGCAGTTCTGCTCTGTCCTGTAGGGTCACTATGAGTTGGAGTCGACTCAATAGCAATGGGTTTTTATGGGTGGGCATTTGAAAATACCGCCCTCAGGAGTCCCTAAGCAGTGCAAATGGTTAAGTGTTTGACTACTAACAGAAAGGTTGGCAGTTGGAACTAACCCAGAAGTACCTCGGAATACAGTCCTGGCAATCTGCTTCCGAAAGTTGATGGCCTGAAAATGCCGTGGAGCACGGTTCTATTCTGACATATATGGGGGCACCATGAGTCAGAATTGACTGAACAGCAACTGTTTTTTTTTTTATGACAAAATTATTTTCAGTAATATTCTGTAGTAATTTTATTTGTTCTTTAGTTTTAAACAAGCAATGATTATCAAAGATGAATGAATTTCTATTTTGAAAATGTTATTCAAATTTAGTAAAGTATTTCATGTGTAAACTAAGCTTTTCATTTTCTAAACAAAAATATGGCTTGAGTCAGTACTCGTTTTTACTGCTTTTAGTTAGTTTCAAACACAAATAAAAGCTCTAAGTGTTCACATAGTGACAGAATTAAAGTGACCCACGTTCTGTTTCTCCATCTTTATTGTCCTGTGCTATCACTGATTACTTCAAATGCTCTGTTCCAGTACAGGGATACGTCATACCACAGACACTGAAGATATGAACTGCGCCTAAAGTGAGCTGGAACATTCCAAATATTATGAACTTACTCTCTGTAAACCAAAACCCATTGCTGTCGAGTCAATTTTGACTCATAGCAACCCTGTAGGACAGATTAGAACTGCCCCATAGGGCTTCTAAGGAATGGCTGGTGGATTCTAACTGCTGACCTTTTGGTTAGCAGTTGAGCTTTTAATCGCTGACACCAGGGCTGCTTTCTCCATCAGAACTCATAACTGAGTTTGAGCGTTTTGGGAGCCAGCTGTCTAAGTGAGAGTTTTCTGAATTAACTTAAATGTACTAATTTGATGCTTGTTGTCGTGGACGGTATGGAGGCGATTCTCACTCATAGTGACTCCATGTGACAGAGTAGAACTGCTCCGTAGGGTTTTCTTGATGGTAATCTTTACGGAAACAGATTGCCAGGTCTTTTTCCCATGGAGCTTCTGGGTGGGTTCAGACCACAAACCGCTGGTTAGCAGCCAAGTGCTTAGTAAATGTTTGTACTACTAGGTTCCTTAATAAGAAGCTTACATGTGTATAATTAGAACTCACCAGTAACCACAGCAATTGTTTAAAACTTACGCCAACCAAAGCTTTTTGGGGAGAGAGGTGCATTTTGTCACTGACGCTGTTTTAATTGCCGTGCGTGGCGGAAATGAAAAGCAGGCTGACTGTAGTTGGTTTTTGTTATTTTAAATTTTTCTACAGAGGTTGCACGGAGGTAGACTGCTCCAACTGCCCTGTTCTTGGTGTACCACTGGGGGAGCCTGAGCCCCAAGATTGGAGAGATCTAGAATCAGAGCAAGAAGGGAGAGGACCCGTCAGAACACTAGCCCACGCAGCTCCCCCAGAGAAAGGAAGTTGACGGAGAAGCCACTCAAGAGCTCAAGTGAAGAGGTGACAAGAACATCAGCGGAGATTTGACCACAGCACAAAGAATAGAAAATGCTCTTGAATACAGACGATGCTTTTTCAGTCTAAGTTTTGTAGATGAGTGGAAGATGGTGAGGACTGTTGAGATCTGAGCTAGTGGTCGCGGAGATCAAGAGGGATTTTACAACTTGGAGCAAAACATTTTTTTTTCCAACTTAAAGAATCCACTTTACTTCACCACACGTACTAAGATGGGGATTATGGATTGAACTGTGTCTGCCAAAAAGACATGTTGAAGACCGAATCACTAAGCCTATGAATGTGACCTTCTTTGGGGAAATAGTATTTCTCTGAAGATACTATCAGTTAAGTTGGTGAGGTCATATGGGAGTAGGGTGGGCCCTAATCCTATATGTCTGGTGCCTTACAAAAGAGGAGGACAGACTTGGAGACACTCACGCTGGGGACGATGCCGTGTGAAGATACATCTACAAGTGTCAATGGAACGCCAAGGGTTGCTGCAGTCACCAGGGAGGCATGGAATAGCTCCTCTCTCAAGGCCCTCTGAAGGAGATGACATAACTGAGAACCTGATTTGGACTTCTAGCCTCCAGAAGAGCGAGACAGTAAGCTTTGGCTCTTCGAAGTCACTCACTTTGAGGTATTTTGTTACAGCAGCTCCAGGAAACTAAGACAGTGAGCACCTGTGGGTTTTGCTCTTTAGCTTCCAGTTTCTTTCCTGGCACTTGTCTTGATTTTGTTCTGGGAAATCCTTCCCTACTCAAATCTCCAGGCCCACGGGTGGTGTACATATCCCAGGCCAGTCAGCTCTCTGTATTCCTTAGATTCATTGACTGTTCAGGCAAGGGTGACTACTCACTTTGACATCCAGACTGGAATACTTTTTTTTTTTAATTATTATTATTGGCTTAATATGATTTAAAAGATTTATTTAGTTGTTGTTGAGAATATACACAGCAAAACATATACCAATTCAACCGATTCTACGTGTACAATTCAGTGACATTAATTACATTTATCAAGTTGCTCAATCATTCTCACCCTACATTTCTGAGTTGCTCCTCCCCCATTAATATAAACTCACTGCCCCCTAAGTTTCCAGCTAATCTTTGAGTTGCTGTTGTCAGTTTGACCCCATATAGATAGATCTTGAAAGAGCACAATGCTCAAGGCAGACATTCTTTAGTAGTTAAGTTAAACTATTGTTTGCTTTTAAGGAGACTTCAGGGGACATTTTTAGTTTAAAGATTATCTCAGGGCAGTAGTTTCAGGGGTTTAGCCAACCTCCATGGCTCCAGAAAGTCTGGATTCCATGAGAATTTTAAATTCTGTTCTTTATTTTCCCCCTTTTGATCAGGATTCTAGAAACTGGAGCACTTTGATTGTGAAATGAGCCACTATTAATAATAACGCTGGAACAACAGATATAGATGGGAACTCTCCAGACTGACCTGGATGTGAGGTCACTTTAGTTCCAATGGGGCTGCCTGATTCATGCCAGTCTGACCAGATTGAGCATCTGGGAATGTTGGGAAAAGGAGATGCTCTCTCTCCCCCGGAACTACTGGGAGAGACGAACTCTCCTCTGGCTGATGCTGTGTGAGGATATCAGGTTGGGAACTACCCTGTTCACTGTAGTCATGTTGATCCCGGGGATGGCAAAGTGAGTATGTAGAGGAAGGTAGAAGTGAAATAATCACAGGGGACTGGAGCCTGAGCCCAGATGACACAGGTTCTTGGCTTCCTTCACACCCCCTCCCCAGGAGAAGGCGCTTATGTCTGTACTTTCACCTCCACGCAGAAGGCTTCCAGACAGACCCACCTCACCCTGACTGCTAGGCTGAACTCCTCGGACGTATGTTGAATTTCCTATGGAATACCAGCTTTGGAAGTCCTACCATTACCTTAAATAAAACATACCACAACCCTGACCCTAAACCAGCTCTGCATTCTACATTTCCTGTTTCAGTCATCTGTTTAGGGCCCCTTTTGTCCCATTCATTCAGGTTTGAAAACCTGGAGGCCTCACTGTCTTATGTCTTCCTTTACTCCCTGAATTGTACCAGCTGACCTTCTCCTCTCCATCCAGCTGAATTTTTTTCAAAGCCTCTTGGAAATTTGTCTTCCTTTCTATGCTTCTTCCTAACTGAAACTTTCAAGGCTTCATTGTGGGATTGCATTACAGACTCCGTACTCACCTTCTTGCTTCCAGACCCTTCGTATGCTCTAATGCAAGGATTCTTAATCATTTGTGTGGGTGTGTGTGCGCGCGCGCGTGCGCACATGTGCGCCATGAACCCCTGTCACAACTTAAGGGCTTCTCCAAATACTGATTTTAAATGCACATAGGAAAATACATAGAATTACAAAGGAAACCAATTATATTAAAATACAGTTTTCAAAATAGAAACCACACCCCCCACACACACACAATTTTATGCGATAGTAATATACGTGCCTCTTTAGTGCTTCAAACAACAAGATCCAGTGGGGGTTCAATCACAACTGTACTTTTAAAGCCACGGTGAGTGTAAATGGTATTTGGAATACACCTGCAACAACTGTAGTGTGATGTAAAAATACCTATAACCTTTATGTTGACACATATACAGGTACTGCTGATACCACTGCAGCCTGTTGCCTGTATTCAAAATAGAAGAAAATGCTACATTTCAGTTACTGGTTGGTGTAAAGAATTCTGTAAATTTCTTCCATCTAAGTATATTAAAAATAAACAAACGCGTTGCTGTTGCGTCGAGTCCAACTCATACTGACCGTATAGGACAGAGTAGAACTACCCCATAGGGTTTCCAAGGAACGGCTGGTGGATTCCAACTGCTGACTTTTGGTTAGAAGCCACGCTCTTAACCACTGTACCATCAGGGCTCCTGAATTTCCTCCAAGGTCCTGGGCCCCAGATAAGAGCCCCTGCCTTAATCCGTCTAGCATGTAGCTGCCAGGGCAATTTTCCCCAAATATAATCTTTTCATTATTTCAATCCTTTTTTCAGCTTACTGACTGCCTATTGTGTCCCTCACCAAAATCAAATTACTGAGCTCGGCATGCAAGAGCCTTCATGATATTTGCTACCCTACCTGCCCAGACATTTTTGATACCATCATTTAACTTGGATTCTGCTCCCTAGCTAGGCTGATTTCCTTGTTGTCTTGAGAACGTAACAAGTGCATATCCGTATGTTTTATTCAGGGCTCTTTATTTGCCAGTGAAAAAAGTATAATTTGCTTAAGCAAAAAAGGATTCAAGCATGAATGGGTCCAGGTGCACAAACGATCCTTCCTGGAATCTTCCTCTAAATCATTCAGTTCTTTTCTTTGAATTGGCTTCAGTTTCAGACAAGATCTTCCTTCTCCTGGCACGATAGCGCCAGAAGTCAAGGCTTTCTTACCTTCTTTCGGTTTACTGTTCTTAACAGAAAGAGAATCTCACTCCAAATGGTGCCAAGAAAATGGTGTCATTAGCTGGAATGAAGCCTGGTTCTTTGTCTTTCCCTGAATTTACTACCTTGAGCACAGGGCCAGAATCTTCTCATTGATCAGGTCTAGTGAATGTACCTAGTCCCAGAGCTGGGGATGAGATCAGCCTGTTCAAATCACATGGGAAAAACAGGGAAGGGACCCATCCCAGAGATAATTCAAATTGCTATTAAAAGCACGAAGGTCTAAACACTGGGCAGGCAAGAACAATAGAGATCTGCTACTTCCTTTTAGACTGAGTTCTAATTTCTTCCACAAAATATGTTCTTCCCCTTCATTTTCCCTGGTCAAATCCCTTCCTTCCTTCACAGGGGAGTGGGTGAGATAATTAGTATCACCGAGCGCCTTCTTTGCGCTCGGTGCTTTGCATCCATTCAAAATCACAGCTTGGAAGCACAGAAATGTAACTTGATTTATTTCTCTATAATTGAACTCAACCTGCTCATTATGATGGGGGAACGTTTTTACCACATCAGTGTAACTCAGATTCTTCTGGTTGGAAACTTAGTTTCCTTTTGAATCAACAATCAGTTCAGGTATTAAATTCAGTTAATTGAAGTTAAAACTTCCTAACAAGGCTGACTCCGCTCTTAGGGGTTCTTTTCCTTCCTTCTTTTTCTCTCCAAACCCCACTGCTGTCGAGTTGATTCCAACTCATGGTGACCCATAGGGCTTCCAAGGTTGTAAAACTTTATGGAAGTAGACTGCCACATCTTTCTCCCGTGGAGCTGCTGGTAGGTTCAAACTGCTGACCTTTTGGTTAACAGCTGAGTGCTTTTAATCACTGCACCACCAGGTCTCCTTTTTCCTCTCCAGGAGGTACAAAAAGAAATATACATGGCATCATAGCTACAGGGGTAGGTGTGTTCTATGGGCAGTCCTCACTGGCTCAGCTGAGCTGATGGGCTCTTGATCACAGAGTGCTAGCCTTAATTCCTGCTGCATGCTTAGCGTGCTTACTATATCTGCTGCTGTCTGTGGACCGAGTCAGGGGCTGCAGCTATGACTTCTGCATCCCCTCCTGACCCCAGGCTCCTCCTTTCAGCCTTCTAGGTCCCCCCACTGGGGCATGAGGACTAATGGACCTCTGTGGGAACCATGAGTGCTGTCTCGGGTGTTTTCACTGCCCAAGCTCCATGAGCCTCCATGTCTACTCCACTGAAGCTTCCGTGGGGCACACTCTGAGGTGATTCCCTCTCTGAGTTACTGAAGTGAGTTAGGGCAGAAGCCCCCTTCTGCCTTCTGTGTCCTGAATTCAACCCATGGTTTTTCTACTGGGATCCCTGGAAGTTGCAAATGGTTAATGCACTCAGGTGCTAACCAAAAGTTTGGAGGTTTGAGTCAAACCAGAGGGGCCTCAGTAGAAAGTCTCCTTCTGAGAAATTAGCCATTGAAAACTCTGTGGAGCACAGGTCTACTCTGACACATGTGGGCTTGGCATGGGTCAGAGTCAACACAGTGGTAATGTTTTTTCTTTCTTTCTATTATCTCACGCAAGTCTGCCCGACCACTTACCCTGTGGGATGGGAGGGCTACATTTCGTTCTTTTAAACCTTCCTCTAGGTCATCCCCCCCTTTTCTCTCCTCCTTGTGTGGTGGCTGAACTTCTTTCAGGGCACGTCCTCTTCCTCCTTCCTCTGAGCCTCTGAGTTTACAAGCTTTAGATCTTTAGAACCAGTAATCACTATTTTTTTTCCCTCTCAACAAAGCCAAGCTACTGCAAAATGAAAGTCATAGCTTTCACAGCTCTTGTTTCTGAATGTGCTTCGGGAGCCCATTGCAAATGTCAAAAGCTGATCAACGAATGCTCTGTTCTCGTCTGAGTTCTGTTGGCCACCTGAAGCGATGGATGCCTCAGCTTCAACAGCTGGAGATCAGCAGGTCCACAAAAACTGATTGTATTGGTCTCAGACCTACTCCTGCTGTAACAAATTACCACAAACTGAGTGGCTTAAAACAACACATATTTGTTATCTTACAGTTCTGGAGGTCGGAATACTGAAATGGCTTTCACTGGCTAAACTCAAGGCGGTGGTGGAGATGCGTTCCTTTGGGAGACTCTAGGGGAGAATTCCTTGCCTTGCCTTTTCCAGCTTCTGGATGTTGCCTGCATTCCTTGGCTTGTGGTCTCTTCCTCTGTGTTCAAAGCCGGGGGCATAGTGTCTCCAAATCTCTCTCCTCCTCTCTGACCTCTCCTTCTGTTGTCATGTCTCTTTCTCTGCCTCTGACACTCCCACCTCCCTCTTAGGAGGATCCTTGTGACTACATTGGGTCTGCCTGAATATTCCAGGATCATCTCTCCATCTCAAAATCCTTAATCACATCTTCCAAGTCCCATTTGCCATGTAAGGTAACATGTTCACAGGTCCGAGGGATTAGGATGTGGACATCTTTGGGGGAGCCGTTATTTAGCCTACCATACTACCCCAAATGAAAAATTTATCAGAAAGTATTATAAAGTATTACCTTCTCTTACATTCGAACTCCTTAACTTCTAAAAGCCTATGAGTTAGCTGCTATTATTCTCATTTTACAGAAGAGGAAATTAAAATTAAATTACAGGAACCTCAGACTTGGGTCTGTGACTGCCTAACCCCAAAGCCAGCGTTCTTTCCATTCCTTCATGACGAGCCCTGATCTCTAATGAGGCCCCCCAGCCCATAGGAAGTTGTTCTTTAATCCAAGTTACTTCTTACAGTCTTCATGTCATAATTTGCCATTTGTATATTTTTTGAAGTATTCAGAATGTATTTTATGAGTGTATGTGTATGTGTGTGTGTATATGTATGTGTGTGTGTCTATATGTGTATATGTGTGTGTGTGTGTATGTGTGTATATGTGCGTGTGTATGTGTGTCTGTGTGTCTGTGTGTATATGTGTGTGTATGTGTGTAAGCCTGTCTTGTCAGACAAGATTGTAAATGTCTAAAGCTGGGAAGATATGTTGTCTATTTTGATCCATTCTTCGGGGTATTCAGAATATAGTGTGTGAGTGTATGTGTATATGTGTGTTTTTGCACAGGTGCTTGTGTGTGTGTGTGAACGTTTCCTGTCAGAGAAAGCTGCGATCACTTACTTTTTGGTCCCTTTGCTTCTCTGTCTGTGATTTTTCTCCTTGTTTCCTGGACTGCTCTCATTGGTGGTCATCCCAGTTTCATAGTGGCAAAAATAGGAGAGTATGTTTGGTGGTTCCATCCAAAAAAGAATGGGGGAAACACAAGGTCTACCAGGATGCCAGGCAAGGGAACTGTTTCGCCTGATCATTCCTGGAGAGGGATTAAGAACCTTGGAGGTATAGGTAGATCAGGACCTAGGTTCCCCAGGTCCATAAAAGTTCTTGTCAAGCGATTGTGGATATGACACCAGGAATTTGAAATTGCTACAGTTAAGGGCAACTGCAAAGCTGGAAATGACTTTGGGGCCAAAAGGGTGGCTACTGATCAAGCCTAGGCGGATGGCTGTCTGACAGGCCCTGACAACAAGTCTCAAAAGCCACCAAGCTGTACTCATTCTTGCCCTACTCATACTTTCTGCACTTTCTGGGCACCATCTTCAGTATACCTACGGGAGAAATGGGAGATAGGTTGTCTCAGAGCCCCTGTTCAGAGCCTCTTCTGTTTTCCTTCTCTTGCTCCATTTCACCCTGACCTTCTCCACGCCCCCACCACTTGTTTTCATAGAAGCATCTGACCTTATTTGTGTGTTTTAAATCTTGTGGTCACCAAATTTTTGAATGTATCATAATTCCCTGGAGATTCTGCTAAAAGTGCAGATGTCAGAACCTCATCTTCAACCTCTTACATGAGAATCTTCAGGAACGAGTATTTTTAAATATTTATTTTTTAAAAAAAAAAAAAGGTCTTGCTACCAAAGGACTAATGGACCACAACTACCACAGCCTCCACCAGACTGAGTCCAGCACAGCTAGGTGGTACTCGGCTACCACCACCAACTGCTCCGACAGGGATCACAGTAGAGGGCCCTGGACAGAGCTGGAGAAAAATGTGGAACAAAATTCAAACTCACAAAAAAGGACCAGACTTACTGGTCTGACAGAGACTGGAGAAACCCCGAGAGTATGGCCCCTGGACACTCTTTTAACTCAGTACTGAGGTACTCCTGAGGTTCACCCTTCAGTCAAAGATTAGACAGGCCCATAATATCCGAGACTAAATGGGCACACCAGCCCAGGGGCAAGGACGAGAAGGCAAGAGGGGACAGGAAAGCTGGACGAATAGAAATGGGGAATCCAAGGTTGAGCAGGGGAGAGTGTTGACATATCTCAGGATTGGCAACCAATGTCACAAAGCAATATGTGTATTAATTGTTTAATGAGAAACAAATTTGCTCAGTAAACTTTCACCTAAGGCGCAATTAAAAAAACAAGAAAAAACAAAAAAGTCTTTCTATATGATTCTGCTCCTCCCCAGAGTTTGAGGAATTACTTTAATTCTTTCTTCTTGCTTTCTCTATGCACCTGCATATTTATTTCAGTCATTGTGAAAAGGCATTTCAGGTATCAGCAAGCGGGTGGGTAGCCTTGCGATGTCTGATGAACTGAGGTGGGTGTGTGATTGGAGACGCTGAAAAGAAAATAGGAAAAGAGTATTAACTGTTGTCACGTGGCCACTTAGGGCGAGACGTTTGGTGGGGGCTTTATGTAGAATGTCTCATTTAATCTTTTCTAAGTATCTCTGAAAAATAAACATTATTAGTAACATTTCACAGATAAGTAAATGGAGCTCATAGAGGCTAAGTAACTTAAGGCAGAAGAGCCAGGACATGGTGAAGGCAGTTTTCAAATCCTGGTCTCTTGGTTTCATTGAAGCCTGTGTTACTCTGCCACTGAAATCGTAGCGCGGAGGCTGCAGGCGTTGAAAGCTAGCTCTGCCTGCATTTCCTTTGGTTTCCTAAACTACAGTACTTGGACCAATAGTCTCTGAAATATAAATAAGCTTCTACTCCTGGCCCCAACCCCCTCCCAAATAATGGAATCTGTGGTCAAATAGGAGCCCTGGTGATGCAGTGGTTAAGAGCTCAGCTGCTAACCAAAAGGTCAGCAGTTCGAATCCACCAGCTGCTCCTTGGAAACCCTGTGGGGCAGTTCTACTCTGTCCTATAGGGTCGGTATGAGTTGGAATTGACTCAACGGCAATGGGTTTGGTTTGGTTTTGGTGGGAAATGCTGCTTCTCAACTCTTGGAGAGCTATCAAGTCCAATAACCTATTGAAGAAGTAAAATGCCCCTGCGGTGAAGAGAACTTGGGGTAAGCCCATTTTTTCCACATGTATTTAATCATGATGTTAGTTTTTTCAAGAAACATTGCTTCAACTTGGGGGGGGATATCCCCATTTGGGGGAGCACTGGGTTAGCCCATAGGCAGCCCCCTGCTCTGAAGGGCACGCAGGAGAAGTAGGAGGAGAATAGGGAACATAGGAGAGAAAGCCAAAGGGAAAAACCATTCCCTGTTTCCGCCTTCCAACACAGAGAAACGACACAAAGGCCACCAAAAGGATATAGAAACTTTTATTTCGTCTGCAATCCTTAGGGATGGAGAACGTGGGTCACCCACTGCCTACAGAATCCTTCTTGCAATTAGGAACCATTAAGGAGTGACTTCTCAGTCGATTAGCTGATGCTGCTTAGAATAAACTGCAATAATATCACGAGCCTCATTTTCTGGGTCAAAGAGAGCCAAGTGGTGGGGAACAGCCTCTCCCTCTGCTTTCTTGAGCCTTGTGTGTTTGCCTGCTGCAGAGCCTTCAGCGAATACATCTCAAGATACAATTTTAAATTAAAAAGCAAGAAAGCATATTGGATTAACTCATCATGGCTGGTTTCCTACCTAGAGCAAAACAGATTTTCTAAGCTACCCATCCTAGCTTGCATGAGAAATGATGCAAAACTCGGGCTGGATTTTCTCCAGTACTGTGTGTCCCTGGCAGTGTGAAGTCAACGGCTGTTGGGACACCTAGAGAAGAGAAGAACAAAGGCACCCCTGCCAGCTCGTGTCGGAGGCTAATAGGGCTGCCCTGTTCTTGCTGGGCTCTTTGATCTGCTGGTTTTCACTGTGCATTGCTGGAGGATTTTGAGTTGAAAATACTGTGTGGTTAATTATACAGCTAATGAGCTCTGGGGAGGTTGCTTTCAGATTCATCACCCCGGGCAATGAGTGGAAAAAGTGCCACATAACATTTTCTGCCCGTGGGGAGTAAGTTAAAAGTTAAAGTCAGATTTTTTAAAAAAAAAAAAATTTTTTTATTGTACTTTAGGTGAAGGTTTACAGAATAAATACTTTCTCGTTAAATAGTACACATATCATTTTATGACATTGGTTAACAACCCCACGACATGTCAACACTCTCCCTTCTCAAACTTGGAGGACCTTTTTTTTTTTTGGTGAAAATATACATAGCCAAAGATACACCATTTCAAAAATTTCTACATGTACAATTCAGTGACATCAATTACGTTCTTCCAGTTGTGCTCCTGAGGTTCACCCTTCAGCCAAAGATTAGACAGGCCCATCACCATTGTCTTCAACTCACTGTCCCCTAGGCTTCCCATCAAACCTTTTGAGTTGCTGTTGTCAAAAGGTCAGATGTTTGAAAGGCAGCATATCTGTAGGAGGAGTATCTGGAGGCCCTGGATTTCTTGCATCCAGATGCATCAGTAATCTTTTTCCCTTATTCTGGAAGGGCACATTGTGGAGGGCATGTTTCCCTGCCGTGGTTATAGTTTGATGAAGGTGAGAAAGGAGGTGATACTCCAATGACGTTTTATCCAGGTCTTCTGATGAGTCCAATTTCCTGCATCATTTCTAGGATGATCCATGTGTCTCTCTCTCACCAAACAAGACATTAAACATAATTTACCTTTTAGGTGCCCTAAAAGCTATTAGAAGGAGTTCTCCACAATAAACAATGAAAGTGGAAGACTTGACATTAAGGAAACTGAGAATGTCACACAGGAGAGAGGCAAAGGAGCACCCACAGATGAGGGTGAAGGAAAGCCCTGGGATGATAGTTATGCAGCGGTTCTAGCAAGAAACCAGTTCACGCTGGAGTGGGAGGACTAGGGGCTCCAGTGGGGAGAGACTAGAAAATAAAAGTGGAATTTGTAGATCATCTGATGTACTTCCTGTGTGGAAAAAAGAACTGAGAAGCTATTGGAAGGTACAGAAAGAATTAGCAATAACTATAGAGAAAACCAAGGAGCCCTGATGATGCAGGGGTTAAGTGCTGGGCTGCTAACCAGAAGGTTGCCTGTTTGAACTCACAAGCTGCTCCATGGGGAAAAGATGTGGCAGGCTGCTTCTGTAAAGATTACAGCCTTGGAAGCCCTATGGGGCAATTCTTCTCTGTCCTGTAGGGTCGCTATGAGTCAGAATCAACTCGATAGCAATGGGTTTGGTTTGGTATAGAGAAAATCAAGCAAACAAAAAAATAAAACAATTATTAATGCCAGGTGAAACAAAAAGTTGTACAAAAAAGAAAACAAGATCATAGTATACTACTTGGTTTGGCAGTGGACAATAATTGCATAGCTATAATATTACGTAAGAATTATTTTGAGATGAAGATAGGTAAGTGGGCATGGACATTGTAAGAAAGCTAAATATTTATCTGCCTTTATAGGTCTTCAACAGATATTTTCTTAAAGTGATAAATCAAGAAATAACAATACAATATATGTTTTTGTTATCTGTGAATAACAAAAACCAAAATAACAATGACTCAAATAAGGCAAAAGTTTATTTCTTTCTCCATCAACATGGAACTAGGCTTTCCAAGGTTGGGATAATAGCTTTGCTCCATACGCTTCTGTGACCCAGTCTCCTTCTACCATGGTACTCTGACATGAGTGGCTTCTCTTCCCAAGTCAACCTGATGGATCAAATGACTGCTCAGGTTTCAGCCATCATGCCTGCATTTCAGCCATCAAGAAAGAAGAAGACAGTCAAAGATAGGTTTCAGCCGTCGTTCAAAGACCATTCCTGAAAGTTGCATGGAACACGTCCGCTTATATCCCTCTGATCAGGATTTAATCACACAACTCTATGTAATTGCAAGGGGGGCTTGAAAATATATTTTTTATACTGAAATTCATGTGCTCAGCTAAAAGATAGGGTATATATTTCTTTGGAAGAATCGGAAAATTGATATGGGGAATTAGCCATTTCTTCCACAATGTATTGTCTAGAAATGTGGAAGTAAATTTCAGAAGGAATATCTAAATAACTAACATCATTGAAATAGATTGCTGACTGGAGGGTGAGGCTGTTGGAGAGGGAGAGGTGGGGCAAGTTATTTCTATACAGGTAGTCCTCGACTTACGGCGAGGTTACATTTGGACAACTCTGTCTTAAGTCAGTTCTGAAGTAAGTCGAATACCTCTTTTTTTTTTCATTATTATTGCCTTTTATTATCAGTATCTTTATAAATCTGATCCGTATTTGTTGTCGCGTGAACACTGAGAGTGATAACATCAGCAAATCACACCCTGCAACATTGTATGTAGTTCATATTACTAACGATAAGATGTACCAAAAAAAAAAAAGGTGTGCGGTTCATCGTAAATCAAATACGTCGTAAATAGGGGACTACCTATGTTTTGTTATACATTGTTAGTATCATTATTTCTTAATTTTTTTACTGCGTGCATGTATTGATTAAATAAATTAAAAGAAATCTAGGGGTCTGGGGCATGGTGGGTTTGATAGCGGTGCCTTTCCATTTTTGCCTTATTTATCCCTCACTGAACTCTGAATGTAGGGTGAATCTGATATTATTAAGCATCAGTGAAAACTGAAAAATTATGATTCCAAATTGCAAGGAAATAATAATTGGACTTATACATTTTTCCCTTTATCTACTCTACTATTGGTAGTTTCCCTAGGAATACAAATAAAACCTCCCCAGTGGACATCAGAAGCAGTAGTTATGGCAGTAAACCACTGACACATCTCAGAAGCTTAAGTAAGATGTGTTTGCTTCTGAGGTGTCAGAAGTTTGCCTTTGGGAAGCCAGGGATCTTTCTACTGTGGCTTTCCTCTTATATCATAGCCTTTTAAACTGTAAGAAACAGCAAAGCTTAATCTGGAGAGTCTGATTTTGGCCAGTCCAGGTAACAGCTCATGCCAGATATTATCCTCTCATCTTCTTTGCTGGTAAATACTTCCCCCTTTCCAAATTCATATGCACCCTGGACAAAGAGACTGTCTAGTCAATTCTAGCTTTCTTGTCTCCATGTATGGAAGTGGATTTCATGAAGGCTAAATTTATCTTATGTGAGAGCAATCCACAGCCACAGGGAAGAAAATAAAACCCCAGGATGAGACAAATATAGCACCAGTCGCCAGGTACATGCCTGATGGATGATGATCAAAATGAAATCAATAATATTATTATTTTAAAAATATAGCTTTTATAATGATAATATAATTGTAGTTCAATTTAGTAAATACTAGGTGCTTTTTATAGATCATCTCTGATCTTCAACAACCTACAAGCAGATATTATTATCATCCCCACTTTATAGATAAGGAGACACCGTTCAGAGAGGTGAACTATTTATGCCCAATGTTGATCAAGGAGTCAGTGGAGTTTAGGTGTCAGCCTAGGACTGTCTGATTTCAAAGCCTGTGCTGTTTGGATAGCACCACATTCTGAGTTTTTAGTGGTTACTCCATCCTGTTTTTTGTTGTCATTGAGTCGGTCCCCGACTCCTGGTGACCCCGTGTACAACAGAACAAAATGCTGCCTGGTACTGCATCACTTCCAGGTCCATGAGGTTTTCACTGGCTGAAGTAGATCACTAGACCTTTCCTCCTAACCCCATCCTAGGTACAGTATTTGTTGAGTATAGATTATGTCTTAAGCACTGTGGTGGGTTCAATGAAGAATACATAACTAGACTACATAGAACTTTCCCTGAAGGGGCATATCATCTGGGTGGAGAGGTAGAAAACAGAGAGAGAAATAAAAAAATAACAGTTATAAATGCAAGACTATATATAGTAATTTGCCCAGGACTGTTCTGATTTTTGCCTGTTATCCCAGAGTTATTATTAATAGTACTCCCTTTTACTCTCAAAAGTGCCCTGGTTTGGATGGTATAGGGTATGGTTATCATAGCAGATACTGGCAGTGGCTGACCCATATCCACTCGCTCTTAGCATCTCCGTGTCCATCATCTGATTTCCAATTCCCAGCACCTGCATTTATTTCATTTAGGGCTTTCTATTGCCACTGAAGCCTGCTTTGCCAACAGGCCAGAAGTGCTGAGGAGTTAATGCCCACTGGAAGCAACCTGCTAGCAATGACTGATGAGAACTGGTGTATCAATACCCCAGCTCCCTCACTGCTTAGGTGGGATAATTGAGGTGTTTGGAGTCCTGGTGACGCAGTGGTTAAGAGCTCAGCTGCTAACCAAAAGGTCAGCAGTTCAAATCCACCAGCCACTCCTTGGAAACCCTATGGGGCAGTTCTACTCTGTCCTGTAGGATCGCTATGAGTCAGAATTGACCCGACAGCAATGAGTTTGGTTTTACTGGCTGTGTGTGTTCCCATAGGATCAAGTTCCAGTTGCCTGCAGTGGTAACTGGCTTTATAATACACCTGTTATTGGCTGCCTCTCTGCCCCATCACACTTTCCCCACTCCTCTGCAGAGTTTTCCTATAACTTCCAAATAATATATTTGCATTCAGATTCTTGTCTCAGGGTCTCTTTCTGGTAGTAACCCAAACTAAAAACCCCTTATTTATAGAAAAGTTGAGGACTGGGTCATTTGTCTTAAAGTACAATCTTCATGAGTAACATGAAACTAGAACTTGACCTTGACTTTTGGATGTGAGTTAGGTAAAGTGTGAGGAGGGGAGGCCGATACAGGTGAAGGTGGCCAGATATGCAAGGGGACAGATGAGCAAAAGGGGGAGCATATGGGTGCAGATGGGGGATGGATGTTGCTCTGTGGATGAAGACAGACTATAAAGCAGGACAAGGACCTTAGGTCAATGAAGAATAGAGAAATATCACAGGTGTTTGAGTAGGGGAGTGAATGTTGGACACACTCTCGTAGGAAGCCATGTCTGGGAGTGGGCAGGCAGATATGATGAGGAACAAGAGAGAGCTGAGTCAGAAAAGCCAGTGGGAAAAATGTTGATGGGATCTAGATAGGGAGAGAGAAAGGCTGAGCCCAGAGTGGAGGAAAAAGTATGGTTATGTAGGGTGGTTATGAGTCATTTCAAAGAAGAATCCATTGTATCTATTGGCTGAGTAGTTACAAAGGATGAAGGACAAACGACAGAGATGAGTCAATAGGGACTGCCCTCATCAACCCACAAACCACCCTAAAACTCAAGTTGTGAATAACACAGATGATAGGCTGGTACATTTAAAAGAAACAGATTGTTAAAGTGCATTAAATGTCATGCTGTCTTTGCGTCTCCTCCCAGAGGCCATGCTGGGTGCCTGTTGAATGATGGTTACTATTTAGAATGTACTTTTCTTTAATTAAATGAAACAGTGGGTAAGAGCACAGGCACTGGGGTCTGACTGAGTAGGGTTCAGATTCTAGTACTGTTTCTAATCTGGGTGGCCTTGAGCATGCTGACTAATGTCCTGAGCTTCAGTTTCCTTATCTTCTACATGTGGATAATAGTTAATAGCTTTTCCTTCATGGTGAAGCTTTGAGGATAAAATGAAATATTCAATGTAAATGATCATCACAATATATGACACCTAAGTAATTACTCAAAAAATGAGGCCAATTCTTACAGGTAGAATGTCCCACAGTGGCCCCATGAGATAAGAAATCAGGACGATTAAAGTTAAAAAAAAAAAAAATATATATATATATATATATACACATATACATATATACTTTTTTATGTTTGTTTGAGGCCCAAAGCAGATAACACTGCTCAGCATTCTGCAGGAAGCTTATGATCAGGATTGTGCGTGGAGAGATAAAGTCTTCTCAGCTCAAGACAATTTTTTCATCTCTAAACAGGTACATTGTTGAGGAGTTTCTATTCTGTTCATCATACCAGAAATCGTATCCTATTTCATGGATGGCTTTAGGTCAATAAATAGGTCTATGTTTTGCTCTTCAAACGGCTCCCAAACACAGTCAACTCATTTGAAATGAAAGTCACCACCCACCTCGGCTCCCCTTCACACTCCTTACCAGGAACTTGGCTGTGGAAAGATAGAGCTCCTGCCCCAGCCCAGTGCTCAGTGGGGAGGAGAGCCAGGTGCATTCTTAAACCCAGACCTAAGCTAAATAGCACAATGGTCTTACCCTGCTCACTGGGTCCTGAAATCAGAGCTGGTTGATTTCTTTAGCTGGCCAATTGAAAACGCAGCGTTTCAGACAGTGGTTATTTAGTTTGGGAAGGCCTCTGAATTGACTAGGGTGTCCCATGTGGCGTTTTTGTTGAACTTTCTGGGTATGCCTGAGGCTTTCTGATTAAACCAGAGACTGATTCCTGAGGTAAGCCACCAGCTCAGGCCCTCTCCCTGGCTGCCTCGGGACCCAGGGTAGCAGCATTTTCCACACCCCTCCTTGCGTACATTGCAGGGTTGCTAGTGAGACTAGACATGTGCAGACAAATCCATGGTTTCCCTCAGGGTCATCAGAGATGGCTACAGTGCTGGAGCTTTTCAAATTGACCTCCTCTGACTAAAGTCTCCCACAGGACCCACTTTGTGATGCTTGACTGCAATCCCCAAATGCTAGAAAGGATTTTTCCAAATCTCCTCAGTATCGAAATGGCAAACCCCTGAAGGGACCGTTCGTCTCCACACTCAGGGACCAAGGCCCTAGGATGAGCTGAGGAACCACAGATTGCATTAATCCCCCACCTCTGGCTCCTTCAGAACAAGATTCCATCTACTGAGAAGAAAACCCTAAGGTGTATGCAGCCACCACAGTGAGGTTTCCAGGGAGAGGATGGGAAGTTTGGAGAGGAGGAGATACATAGCCTTTAATAAAAGCTGAATCATTAAATTGCAAAAAAGAAAAATGATAATAATTTTGTTTTAGTTAGGTGCCAGTATTGCATAATTATGGAAAGGAATAACTCGAGGATTAGGTTTCCTTTTTTAGAAGATTACTGGAAAACTAAAGAATGTGGAAGCATGCTTTAGACCAGTGTAGGGAATTACTTTGTGGTGACATTTCCTTTGGGGACATCAAGGCTTTGAGATAAGCTGATGTAGCAGATGCTGGTGCTTCCCCACCTCTATCTATACTAGGCTGATGGTCACACGCTGGTGCCATGGGTGTTTGTTTCTAAGGGTTCCTAGCTGCCTCCTTCTTCAGAGAGGAGCCCTGGTGGCACAGTGGTTAAGAGCTCAGGCTGCCAACCAAAAGGTTGGCAGTTCTAATCCACCAGCTGCTCCTTGGAAACCCTATGTGGCAGTTCTACTGGGAATCAACTCAATGGCAGTGAGTTCTTTGGTTTCTGCTGTACCAAGAGATGCCTGGGCGATTACACCTCCCCAACCTCACTACACCTTCACCAGGCAGCCCATGTTACCCGAGGGTATAAGAGCCCAGCCCCCTTGCCTCTGGGCGGTACAACTGTGGTCCAGTTTACTCTCCAGAATGCCCTTGGATCAGTTGAGGCTAAAACACAGTTGCCTTCAAATTGACTCTGACTCATGTTGACCCCGCGTGTGTCAGAATAGAACTGTGTTCCACAGGGTTTTCAATGGCTGATTTTTCAGTAGATCAGCAGGCGTTTCTTTCTAGGTGCCTCTAGATGGACTTGAACTTCCAAACTCTCCCTTAGTAGCGAGCAGGTTAACCATTTGCACCACCCAGGGACTCCTCAGTTGAGGCTAGACTTCACCTAAAACTACATCTTTGCCCAGGTTTTTCATCTGCCTTCTCTTGCTTCCCTCATTGCCTTACAAATTTCACCCAAGAGCACTCCCTCAATTAATCAGTTGCCCAAGAATCCTCACTCCAGGCTCTGCTTCCTGGGACATCAACCTAAGACATCCGGCTTATAAAGTAGATGATCAGAGAGCTGGTTGGCTTAGTTGTTAGAGGCAATGTGAAGGGGTTGCCTTCTTTGTCTCTCCCACAATTCCCTCTGAGTACATTCCAACTCGATTGTGAGCACATAGGGATTCCTTATAGAATATGACCCTCTTAGTTGTCTGAATATGATCCTCTTAAATAATAATAATAAAAAAATCTTCTTACCTGCTTATGTTCTTGATTTCAGTTGGACTTTTTCATAAAAATGCTTAGTCAGTGTAGCATGGGATTCTTGGAAGTTTTCTGCTAATAATAAAGTGACATTCCTCCCCCCAACACACTTAGGCAGTTATCTAACTACCCTAGAAAATTACAGTTTTGATTTTCATTCCGTATGTTTCAGTTCTTTTGCCAAAATCATGACTTTGACTCTCTTGAGTTTCCTCTCAGAGCTAATTATCGTAGTTTCTCTAAGTGTTTTAGAATGTCCTCTCCTTCCCCCCAAAAAAAATCTATCTATGTGAATGGTGCAAAAAATGAAAGCTTTCTTTTTCATAGGGCTTTCATTCGGGGTGGCTTAATTTAACGCCAGTGGGAGGGAGCTTGAGTATATGAATGGAGAGTAGTGGTAGAAATGTGGAAGAATTCAAAGGGCAAAGGCTTTCTCCAGTATTTTTTTTTTTTTTACCTCTGTGTTCTGTCTCCTAGTCAAAAGGGGGTATGTTAGACTGGGTTCTGCAGAAGCAGACTCTGAGACAAGAATTCATGTGCAAGTGATTTATTAAGGAAGTCCTATTAGGCAAAACCAGGGCCCTGGTGGCACAGTGGTTAAGAGCTCGGCTGCTAACCAAAAGGTTGGCACTTTGAATCCATCAGCCACTCCTTGGAAACCCTATGGGGCAGTTCTACTCTGTCCTATAGGGTCACTATGAGTCAGAATTGACTCAATGGCAATGGGTTTGTTTGTTGGTTTGTTTTTTGGTTTATTAGGAAAAACTAGCAAGGGAATAGATGGAGGAAAGACAGAGAAAGGGGAGAAAGCAAGGTGCAGTATCAGGGCAGCTTCAGTCTCGACACACAAGGTGTCCTTTATTGAGTCCATGTAGGAGGGAGGTCAGCTGGGGTTTCAGACTCCCCAGGGTCAGATGGGAACTCCCAGGCTTTTCTGCTCTTTTTCTGTGCAAGCAAAACAGCTCCAGTATCCTGATGGCAGGCTCCAAAGACAGTCACAAGTGCTGGCTGTTCAAAGCTAAGTCAAACAGAAGTTGGGAGAAGGAGGCACAGAAATAGTAAAGCGGACCTGATAGTGTAGTAGACTCAAGTCCACCACAGGGGGACAATGGGAGAAAATAGTGCACTATTTTCCTTATAGAATATGACCCTCTTAGTTGGAGGTTGAAGTCCATCTAGAGGCACCTCGTAATAAATAGAGGGGTAGAATATTTGATCCAGGCAGATCTGAATTTGAGGTAGTTAGGCCAAAGAATATGGTTACTGCTGCCTATCAGCCACATTGCCCGCTGCCAAATGTTCCAGCCTAATCTGGCCACTATGTACATGGTGGTGGTTGCCGAACTCCTTCTTTGGGCCTCCTCTGGGGCCTGTTCTTAGGCAAAACTCAGTTAATTAGGTCTCTGTATCATCAATAGGGAGCCCTTGGATAATGCAAACAGCTAACCCAGTCACCCACCACACATCTGTCCGTTTGTTGTACTGTGGGTGCTTGTGTGTTGCTGTTATGCTGGAAGCTATGCCACTGGTATTCGAATACTAACAGGGTCACCCATGGTGGACAGGTTTCAGCTGAGCTTCCAGACTAGGACAGACTAGGAAGATGGACCTGATGGTCTACTTCTGAAAAGAATTAGCCGGTGAAAACCATATGAATAGCAGGGGAACATTGTCTGATATAGTGCCGGAAGATGAGCCCCTCAGGTTGGAAGGCACTCAAAATACGACTGGGGAAGAGCTGCCTCCTCAAAGTAGAGTCGACCTTAATGGGTTGGCTAGAATAAAGCTTTAGGGACCTTCATTTCCTGATGTGGCACAACTCAAAATGAGAAGAAACAGCTGCAAACGTCCATTAATAATTAGAGCCTGGAATGTACAAAGTATGAATCTAGGAAATTTGTAAATTGTCAAAAATGAAATGGAATGCATAAAGATTGATATCCTAGGCATTAGTAAGCTCAAATGGACTGGTATTCGTCATTTTGAATTGGACAATCATATGGTCTACTCTGCCAGGAATGACAACTTGAAGAGGAATGATGTTGCATTCATAGTCAAAAAGAACATTTCAAGATCTATCCTGAAGTACAGCGCTGTCAGTGATAGGATAATATACATACGCCTACAAGAAACACCAGTTAATACGACTGTTATTCAAATTTATGCACCAACCACTAAGGCCAAAGGGGAAGAAATTGAAGATTTTTTAGCAATTTCTGCAGTCTGAAATTGATCGAACATGCAGTTGGGATGCACTGATAATTACTGGTGATTGGAATGCGAAAGTTGGAAACAGAAGGATCAGTAGTTGGACAATATGGCCTTGGTGATAGAAATGATGCTGGAGATTGCATGATAGTCTTTTGCAAGATCAACAACTTCTTCATTGCAAATACCTTTTTTTACCAACATAAACGGCAACTATACCCATGGACCTCACCAGATAGAATAGACAAGAATCAAATTGACTACATCTGTGGAAAGAGATGATGGAAAAGCTCAATATCGTCAGTCAGAACAAGGCCAGGGGCTGACTGTGGATCAGATGATCAATTACTCACATGCAAGTTCAACTTGAAACTGAAGAAAATTAGAACAAGTCCATAGAACCCAAAGTACAACCTTCAGTATATCCCACCTGAATTTAGAGACCATCTCAAGAATAGATTTGATGCTAATGACCAAAGACCAGACAAGTTGTGGAATGACATCAAGGACATCATACATGAAGAAAGCAAGAGGTTATTAAAAACACAGGAGAGAAAGAAAAGGCCTAAATGAATGTCAGGAGAGACTCTGAAACTTGGTCTTGAACATCGAGTAGTTGAAGCAAAAGGAAAAAATGATGAAGTAAAAGAGCTGAACAGAAGATTTCAAAGGGCGGCTTGAAAAGACAAAGTAAAATATTATGATGACGTGTGCAAAGACCTGGAGATAGAAAACCAAAAGGGAAGAACACGCTCAGCATTTCTCAAGTTGAAAGAACTAAAAAAAAATTCAAGCCTTGAGTTGCAATACTGAAAGATTCTACAAGAAAAATATTAAATGACACAGAAAGCATCAAAAGAAAACAGAAGTAATACACAGAGTCACTATACCAAAAAGAATTGGTCGATGTTCAACCATTTCGGGAGGTAACGTATGATCAGGAACTGATGATACTGAAGGAAGAAGTCCAAGCTGCGCTGAAGGCATTAGCAAAAATTGACGGAATACCAGTTGAGATGTTTCAACAAACAGATGCAGCACTGGAAGTGTTCACTCATCTATGCCAAGAAATTTGGAAGACAGCTACACTGGCCAACCGATTGGAAGAGATTCATATTTATGCCTATTCCCAAGAAAGGTGACCCCACCGAATGTGGAAATTATTGAAAAATATCATTAATATCACATGTAAGCAAAATTTTGCTGAAGATCATTCAAAAGCAGCTGCAGCAGTATATCAACAGGGAATTGTTAGAAATTCAAGCTGGATTTAGAAGAGGACATGGAACTAGGGATATCATTGCTGATGTCAGATGGATCCTGGCTGAAAGCAGAGAATACCAGAAAGGTGTTTACCTGTGTTTTATTGACTATGCTAAGGCATTGTGGATAACATTGCAGAGAATGGGAATTCTGGAACACTTAATTGTGCTCATGAGGAATCCGTCCATGGGTCAAGAGGCAGTTGTTCAAACAGAACAAGGGGATACTGCATGGTTTAAAGTCAGGAAAGATGTGTGTCAGGATTGTATCCTTTCACCATAACTATTCAAACTGTATGCTGAGCAAATAATCTTAAAACCTGGACTATATGAAGAAGAACGGGTCATCAGGATTGGAGGAAGACTCATTAACAACCTGCGTTATGCAGATGACACAACTTTCCTTGCTGAAAGTGAAGAGGACTTGGAGCACTTACTGGTGAAGATCAAAGACCACAGTCTTCAGTATGGA
>NW_004443985.1:8452893-8486101 GCF_000243295.1 Trichechus manatus latirostris
ACTGGGCAAATCTGCTGCAAAAGATGTCTTTAAAGTGTTGAAAAGCAAAGATGTCACCTTGAGGACTAAGGTGTGCCTGACCCAAGCCATGATGTTTTCAATTGCCTCATATGCATGCGAAAGCTGGACAATGAATAAGGAAGATAGAAGAAGAATTGATGCCTTTGAATTGTGATGTTGGTGAAGAATATTGACTACACCATGGACTGCCAAAAGAATGAACAAATCTGTCTTGGAAGCAGTACAGCCAGAATGCTCTTTAGAAGCACGGATGGCGAGACTTCGTCTCATGTACTTTGGACATGTTATCAGAAGGGACCAGTGTCTGGAAAAGCACATCACGCTTGGTAAAGTAGGGGGTCAGTGAAAAAGAGGAAGACACTCAATGAGATGGATTGACACAGTGGCTGCAACAATAGCCTCAAGCATAGCAACAATTGAGAGTATGGCGCAGGACTAGGCAGTGTTTCGTTCTGTTGTGCATAGGGTCGCTATTAGTCGGAACTGACTGGACCGCACCTAACAACAACAGCAACCCAGTCACTGCTAACCAAAAGGTTGGAGGTTCGAGTCTACCCAAAGGCACCTCAGAAGAAAGGCCTATTGATCTACTTCCAAAAAACCAGCCATTGAAAAACCTATGGAGCGCAGTCCTACTCTGTCACACAATGCGTCACCATGAGCTGGAATTGATTCTACAGCAACTGGTTGGTTATCATCAATAGGAGTTGGTCAAAGAAACTTATAGGAATGAATACCCATAATTCTGTGTCATAGAGTAACCATCCATACTCTGATTAGTGTAAAACTGAGAGATTTATTGAAAGAAAGAGACAACTGGAGCAGAGAATAAACTGAACTCCACGCCGTGAAATCCAGAAATTCAAAACGGCAACTCAGCAGTGACGTTTTATAGGAAGAGAACAATGGATATGAAACACGTTACTTCATTGGTATATACAAACTTAGATCATTAAAAGGCACTACTTGATTGGTAATTATGCGCTGAAATCTTCAAAAGGCATTACTCAGTTGGTAGTTGATCATTTTAAGGCAGGGCTTCTGGTGGCAGGAGTCCGTTAAAACAAAGGTTTCTGTGGCAGGAACTCGTGAGGCATGAATTCCTGTAGCAAAACTTGTAAGGAGGACTTCCTGTGCCCAGCTCTATGAGACCATTGGCTTACAAGGGGATACATCTCTTTCTTAGATTGGTTACAGTGTGGCGATTACACAGATACCTGACAGGGAGGGGGCCCTGGTGGCAGTGGTTAAGAGCTACAGCGTGCTATGGCTGCTAACCGAAAGGTCGGCAGTTCGAATCCGCCAGCCGCTCCTTGGAAACCCAAAGGGGGCAGTTCTACTCTGTCCTATAGTGTCGCTATGAGTCGAAATCCACTGACGGCAACGGGTTTTCTTTTTTCTTTTTTTTCAGTGACAGAGTTCGGGTGGGGGCGGAGGGTCGCAGTGTAGTGACATCATCATTACCCGACATTCCCCTCTTAGTACAGAAGATGGCTGCCCGCTAGGGTGGAAATGGAACCAGCAAACAGAATTGCACCCAGTCCTCAAACTGGCCATTTCAATTATATTAGATACCTCAATTTTTCTTTAATTCCCTTACACATCTGGATATGAGTTCCTGTGTGAGTTGAAGATTCCTGAAACCCTGAGTTCAAGCAGCAAAACCAACAGATCATCCTCTCTTTGAAGTGCTTGAGAGTCTACATGTTCTGTTGGAACCAGCAAGCAGAGCAGGTGCGCTGTTCCTGTAGAGCATGGTGAGCATGGGGCCTCCCCAGGATCTCAGGTGGAAAGATGTTCAGCGAATCTTGTCTGGGTCCAGGCTGAGGGTGCAGAGTGGCCTTGACACCATCACAGGAAAAATTGGAAATAAAAGCAGTTGTAAGAGATTGCTAAGCCCTGGGTGGCAGTGGTTAAGAACTGCCACTGCTGACCAAAACGTTGGCAGTTCGAATCCACCAGCTGCTCCTTGGAAACCCTATGGGGCAGTTCTCCTCTGTCCTAAACGGTCGCTATCAGTGGGAATCCACTTGACAGCAAGGGGTTTGAATTTTTGGTTTAAGAGGTTGCTAATGGGGCTTTTTGCTGGTCTCAGAATGTTGCCTCAAGACCAACCCTGAAAACAATAGCATCCTACCGTGGGACAAAGAACTAGGTTTAGCCTTTTGTCTCTGGTTTCTGAAAATAGTCTGCACAATCAAGAGGCTTTTGTTTTATAAAACCACCAGGCTTCACTTAAACATATGCAGATGATTGGAACACCCAACTCATCACCTCAGCAACAGGCCTCAGGAAGGGAAAGGGTATGATAGACTCTCCCCCCTACCCTCTGAGGCCAGATGTTTGTCCATGTAGCATGTCCGGTGGGCTTTGGGGTATAACAATGGCTGGGCGAGGGACTCGAGGGTACCCTCAGCTATAGTGCTAGGGGGCAGCGTGTGTAGCAGAAGTTTTCAGCCTACCTAACTAAGCCCACCTGGCCTGGGGAGGATCAGCAGAAGGTAGGTCCCCGTTGGTGTCCCTCACCTACGATGCCAGGTGGAGGAGGCATGCTTGGAAGAGTTCTCTATCTCCCCCAGGGCAGTTTCCAGAAGCCAGGGGGTACCAGAGCATCATATAACTGTCTCCTTTGAGTCTCTCATCTATGCTGCTTAGTGGGGCACGCATAGAAGTTTTCCATCTCCACCTGGACAGTTTTCCAGCTGCGGGGGAACACGCACCTATTGTATGCTGTCTGCTTCTGTTTGTAAGTCATGTTTCCACGTGCTAGCGCTCTCGGAACATCTAGTGTGTTCAATCTCTAATCAGAAGGATGTGATATTCATGAAGGAATCATTATTAGCAACTGGTGCCCTTTTTCTAATGGCCTTCTGGCCATTTAGAAATCAGGGACCCACTGTGAATGCTTTGCAAACACATTCTGAAAAAAGCTGCTAAGGAGTGACCAACATGTAGGGCTCAACTAGAGTTACCAGATTTAGCAAATAAAAACACAGGGCACTCATTTAAATTTGAGTTTCAGATAAACAACAGATAATTTTTAGTATATTTCATGCCATATTTAGGATACACTTGTACTAAAAAATTTATTGTTCATCTGAAATTTAAATTTAACTGGGTGTCTTATATTTTATCTGACAACCCTGGGCCCAACACTTTTAACCCGGGGCTTATCAAAATGCGGCAGAAGCATTTCTGCTTCCATTTGTCAGCAGCCCAGCCCCACTGTCCCTCCTTTCGATATAATGAGAAGACTGGGGTGAGAGAGGCTCATTGTCAATGGTCTTGTGGGAAGCACTGTGGGTAGTGAGAGGTTTTTCCCTCCCCTCCCCACAGAGAAGGGAAGAAGCGGTGTGTTTTCCTGTCAAACACAAATAAGGTGCAGAGTCCTTGAGAGCACTTGTAAAGAGTGGAGAGGTTTGCAGGAAGGGAAGAATTTCATTTTCAGGCTGGACATCTGCTTGGGCAGTGGGCTTGCCGATTGGTCACTCTACTTATCTGAACAGGGAAAGATCTCTAGGAGGCAGAGAGAGGGGAGG
This sequence comes from Trichechus manatus latirostris, assembly GCF_000243295.1. Lineage (NCBI taxonomy): Eukaryota > Metazoa > Chordata > Mammalia > Sirenia > Trichechidae > Trichechus > Trichechus manatus. The sequence continues at coordinate 8,456,454 of NW_004443985.1, forward strand.
CAGGAAAGCTGACTGTACTCCCACCCTTTGGCTTAGTGTTATGGGAAGCAGGTCCTGCCCCATGTGGCTTCTCGTCAATAAACACACTGCGGTGAGAAGGGAGGAAGAGCATTTATTGCAAGCTCACAGGCAAGGAGCAAATATGTGTATACCTCAAATCCAGCTCTCCGAACAAAGGGAGACAGAAACTTTTATAGCGTCCTTCATCTGGAAGTACATACAAACATCATGGACTACATAGTTTATCATGGCATGCAGGCACAGTTAGACAATTGCATTAGGTCTTAATGAGTCTTATGTTACTTTAGGACACTTTTGAGGCTAGTAAACTGATTTTGACTGGTTTGGCTGATTTAAGAAGCTGAGTTACAGACAGTGCTCAAGTTCTTAATGATAACGGACAGGAGGAGCAGGTCTTGCTTGATAGTGGCCGAGCAGCTGCTGGCTGAGCTTGCTATCAATAGCACAGATGACCCTGTACATTGGGGGGATGCTGTTCAAGATAGCTGGGCTTGAGCTGGCCTTCTGATATACCACCTTATAGGGATGCCTGCTAGATGAGTGGAGCCCAGAAGCAGAGGCTGTGGGATATAGTACTGGATAGAGGCAGTGGTACTGCGGGGCTGTGGAAGGATGAAGAAGGAGCTGGATCCCCACTTCAGGAAACTATGGAAGAGGTAGAAACCTCAGGGCTCTATGAAGAATCCATCCCTGTGCTGGTGACCATTTGGAGTTCTGACACAGGGTCTTGAGGTGTTGAAGGCCAGAAGACAAAGGCTAGAGAAGTGATGATGCCTCTGCTCTCATTCTCCACTTCTCCTTCTGTTCCTCAACCCTGGAACCTCAGAAGAGGTAGAGCATGGGGAGGTGGTGTGTATAAAGCAGTCACATCTCTGCCTCCGACCCCCACACACAAACATTCTTTATCCCTTCAGCCACAAGTCTAGCCCGAACTTGTGGAGGGAGCTGTTTGCATGCAGAGAGCTTTGAGTTGAATCCAAATTGAGATTTAAAAGTGGACCAGACCAATTTTAATAATGGGAATTGACTAAATAGTTTGGAATCTCCTTAAGATGTTGTTAAGAGACAGAAAATGTGGGTTTGGTAGGGTTTGATTAAGTGTGGTTGGAAGCAGGGATGGGGGAAAAATAAGAACTCTTTTATGTCTATACTCTGATGAGAAAAAGTACTTAATAAACCAATTCCATCTAGGAAAATAGAGTCAAAGGAGGGTAGGATTCCCCTGATGATGCCATACTAGTGTTGCATGAAGCCAGTACCCACAGGGGGAAAATGATCTGGACACCCTTGTGTTCCAACAAGGGCTTTGAACTGGTTCAATTCTGGTTCAACCCCCTGCTGAAAATTTGCATTTCTAACAAGTTCCCTGCTGAGAATTTGCATTTCCACCACAGATATACTGAATTATAGTCTACATTTTGATAAGATACCCAGTGATTCTTAATGTATAACTTCCCGGGAACTTGTTAGAAATGCAAATCCTCAGCAGGGGTTCAAACTGGAACAAATCAGTTCAAAGCTTGGGTTCCAACAATGTGTGGTAGAAGGGTGAGGCAGGGAGGCATCCCTGCCATACTGGAGATGCCCCAGGAGTTCTTCTTCCTGAAGATTCCAAGCTGAGCCTGGGCCCAGTTCTGAGGAAAACAGAAAAAAGGAGGAGACCCCTGAGACCACACTCTCAGACTGGGATGGGCCTAAAACCAAAACCAAACCATACCTGTTGCAGACGAGTGGATTCTGACTCATAACGACCTTATAGGACAGAGTAGAACTGCCCCAGTTTCCAAGGAGCTCCTGGTGGATTCAGACAGCTGTTAGCAGCCATAGCTCTTAACCACTGCACCATCAGGGTTTCAGGGTGTGAATTCAAAAGCATGTAAGTAACAGCTGAATGAATGGAAGTGACTTTTAAATGAGGATGCACAACGATTTGTTGTAAACAGTAAATGTTTAAGTTGGTAAACTGCATCAGTTACCATTTAAATCATCTCTTTCGGATTATGGAATAATTCCTGCTTATATAACACTGATATGAGCATGTGTATATATAAAAACATTTAAGTAAAAATGCTGTTAGTATGATGGATTCTGCAATTGTCTTCCAGTTCAGATTCCATTATTATGAATATAAGTTCCGGGGTGAAAACTCAGCTGACAGTTGTGCTGATGATACATGGAGCTGAGTTGGACCAAGTTCACATTTCCATGCTTGCATGTGTCCTGCAGGGCTTCACATGGTAAGAACCTGCATATGTCAGTGAAATGTGAGGCCCTGACTCGCAGATTGCTGCTTGGAAGGGTATCTCATAAAGAAAGTAGGCCCCATGTTTCCATAGTCAATTCCAGCTAACAATCCTTGCTCTAAGCACAGCTTTCTTCATCTCCTTTTCACCATGTCAGACACAATGCATTGCTTTTCGTGCTGCAGAAGTTGTCAGAAGTATTTTTCCAGCTTGCTAATCCACAATTTTTTAAATGATGGGTAATAGTATTCACTTTGATCTTGCATATCAGAATTTGCAGTAACTAGCCCTTTCCCATATACCATAATCACTGAAGTCAAAATGGACTATCACAAATTTGCAAATTCTGAAGGGAAGAGACAGGATTTTTTAAATCATAGTTTAATATAGAGTATTGAAGTTGAAAGCAAGGTTAGCAAAACTCTCTTATCTTTTTCCCTGGCTTGTATAGTTAAGCAGGATGTTTTTAAGACAAGATTATCATTAAATAACTTTTATCTTCTGTAGTTTTATGACCTTGGAAAAATTATTAAACCTCTTTGCACCTCAGCTGTATTTTAATGAGGATAATAATAGTACCTACCTCTTAGAATTATCATGAACATTAAATGGAATTTTATATATCTATAGGTATAGATACAAATATAAATGTAATCTTAGATCAATGCCTGACACATGGAAAACTCTCAATAGAACACATAGGTTTTAGAGACAGAGAATTCCCAAGTTATGGCTCTACCTCTTATTGTGTGATATTGGGCAAGATAAACCACCTCTCTGAGCCTCAGTTACCAGATGACAAAATGGGCAAAATAATACCTCTGGCACAGGATACTCAATAAGGATAATGGGGACCAAGTAAGATAATGTTTATAAAGTTTGTCAAAGAGCAAACTGGAGCTTCTGTTAAAATTAAACCTAAGAGATTTATTGACAGAACAGAGCCATCTGGATTGGGCAGCACTTTGTGAGGATTGACAAAAGCACTCCAGCAAAAAGAATTTTTCACAGAGTTTAAGTACAGAAAATCCAGGAACTTACAGAAAAAAAATTCTGATTGGTTGACATTCACAAAATTATGATTTAACAGGCACGAGACAATTGCAGTCTCCCTTAAGCATTGTTTTGTTAATCATAGAATTTGAGTCAGTTAACTTCTTGTTGGTCTATGGATAATTTGGGGGATAAGCCTGAGTGAATACCCTTTCTGGGAGCATGCCATGAGAGGAAGGTAGGGGAGGTGTTTCCTGAGGTATTCTGGTTAGCTGACTTTTGAGAGTCAGCTCAGAATGAACAGTAAACAGCAAAAATAGAGTCTGTCCTACATCTTTGGCAGAAGTCTCTCCTTATGCCAGCCACCTAGATTTTTTAGGGCTTCCTCACAACCCACCTCTTTCTGATCAAGAATTTATATACAGATTTGCTGATCACTATTATAAGACTATCTCCTTTGCATGGACTTATTTTCCTCGCATTATTTAGATGGCTACCTATTTAGAATAGACTTTTAAGACCCCAGACATACAGTCGGGCACCATCTGTTTATGGGTGGCCGCTTACTTTGATAAGCCTCTAAGACCCTGGTTGTTATCATGCAGATAGCTAGGCACCACCACCAATGTCTTTGCCGTGCTATAGCTTGGACTTCTGCTTCTGTGATCTTTTTAGAAGGGATCTATGAGAACAAGGCTAAATTAATAGGAATATTTGGGAGAGAGGGGAATCGGCCAAGGTGAAGAGTCAAACTATTCTCTAAGGAATGTCTATTTCTTCAAAATACATGATGTTTTCCATAGCAAGTAGTGTTGCACTTTGTGTATAAGCATTTGAAAAACATTTCATAAAAGATTTGATTAATACTATAACAATTATTATAACAAGAGGATTAATCTAGTTTGTAAAATTGAGCATAGCCAAAATCAATTCTAGTAGGCAGCCAACTAAAAATATCAAAAAAAGGGGTGTTAGAGATGGGGGTAGTTAAAGCCATGTAGCTTTCTGGTGGACCAATTTAAGATCTTGTTCTACTTCTCCTGATGTACTAATCCAAGTACAACAAGTGGTATTAGCAATTGCACAAACTCCTCCTTGTTGTGCTAGAAAAAATTGAGAAGAATTATATTATCCAACACAACTTTAACAAGAGAGTTTAAAGATTTTGTTGGGCTTCTATGTTATTGGCTAGTTCATTTGTTATTTGGAGCATAGTAGCAAACAAATTGCAAATAGATTTTTCAAGTTTGGGGATACCCACAAGTGGAAAAAGGACCCAGAGAAGTGCACATCCATCCTTGGATCTGCCCATTATAGAATTTTCATAATTTCTTTTATGTCAGGAGTTTCAAATCATTGGTCCAATGTACACTTTCATTATAAGAATGGAGACTTGGGGGAACCCCTGAAAAGCCAAGTGTACACTGACCTGTCATGTTTAAACCATGTAGGCATGGTAATGCCCAAGCATAGCGTTCATTATTTGGATTTGGGCTTTCCTTAGTGGGATATTTTGATCCCCTGCATAAAAATATATATCCATGAAGAGCACAGATCATATTATTTCCAGTGTCATTTTGTGGAGGAAGGATAGTTTGGTTGACTTTTCAAGCCATTCTTCAGTCAAAGAGTTATTACAAATAGAGAATAGCCTCCAATACGTAGGCTGGTAAATGTCATGACAAAAGGGTAGTACAGTTGCAATAAATAAAAATTTGAAGATGCCTGGGATTCCTTGGGGCATATGAGTGTATCAGTACATGGGTAAAGTTTCTCTGTACTTTTTGTACAATTTTTCAAACTTTCTTCTGTATCATTACTCAGGGGTGTTGAGTTAAATTAAACATGGCACCTGGGAATTTACTTATAATTCTGGAGGGTACCGCAACCTGACACATATAGCCCATTTAAAGGAAATATTAGGACTTACAATAGAATCAGTTACAGAGCTGTAGTTAAACATAGGCATAGCAAAAGGATCTGAATTAGTATGCCCAGATTTTGGGATTTGATGGCAAATCCAACAGTCAGTCAGATTACCAGCACTAGCTTCTGATTGAGCTAATCTAACAAAGGCATTATCATGTCAGGCATCAGCAAGAGTCATGATATACAGTAAGAGAATACTTAAGAAGGCGTCATAGTGTAAGAATACTAACTAAAATGTAATACAATAAGGCAAATATCGCAAAAATAATAGTTATAATAGTACAAACTTCTCCTTCAGTTACTTCCATGAAAAAAAGAGGATATTATCCATGAAAAAAAGAGGATATTAAAACAAAGGATAATACCACAAGTGTGTAATAAAGCAACTACCATAAGAATACCAGTAATCAGGAAGCAAAGTCCAAAAGCTTCAGCAATTTGCATGAAATCTGGTTCCATGATCTTGGAAGGAGCCGTCTACTTCATCATCGTCTGCTTCTGGCCACAAGGATGTTTGAACTTTAATTTAAGTCCTTCAGTAGGTTTGACACTCCAGTCAGGGACTTTAGCCTTCTCTGAGACAGATGGGTTCAAGTTTTAATTCCCTGTAATTTAGCGGCATAAGGGTTAGTGAGAAGGACCAGATATAGTTCTTTCCAACAAGGCTCCAGGGAATTTTCTAATTGGTGCCTCTTCCAATATATGTAGTCATCTGGTTCAGTAGTAGGTAGTTTTTGTATTTCTAAATTTTGGCTGTTAAAAGCTTCTTCGACTCATGAAAGGTGTGCTTTAAGAGTACTAAATCAAAGACTGATAAAATTTCAATAATTCAGGTTGAACTAAATTAGAATCAGTATCGGCTGAGATATAAGGAAAGGCCATAGGCCCTCCAGTAGTAATTTCATGTGGAATTGTCCAGGATAAACTTAAGGACTCAGAAAGCTTGGCTAATTGGGTTTTTATTATACCATTAGTCCTTTCCACTAGCCCGGAAGATTATGGATGGTAAGGACAATGAGGTCTTTGATAAATAGGAAAAATCTTACATATTTCTTTAATTATTTCTCCAGTAAAATGGATTCCCCTTCACTGCAAAGAAGTGTTGGTGCTCCCCAAGTGGGGATTATATTTTCAAGAAGTTTTTTAACTACAAAGGTTACAGTGGCACAGCAGCCAGGAAAAGCTTCTACCCAATGTAAAAGTCTGCATGCCATCACTAATATATATTTGTAGCCATTTGAAGATGGGAGCTGAATAAAAGCTAGCTGCCATTCAAACATAGGTCCTAAAGATAATGAGTATTTTCTAGGTGAAACTTTAAAAGGTTTGCCAGGGTAATAATAGGAACAAATAGAGCAATGAGAGGCAACATGGTCAGTGGCCTCAAAGAATTGTCCCCACCAGTATTTCTTCAAAATTTTAATAATTTTATCTCATCCTAAATGGGATCTTTCAAGGAGAACTTTTAATACAGGGACATGAAATGATTTAGGTAAGACAAGCTTCTGATCAGGCCCTAACCATAATTTGGTTATATGATCCTGAGAACAATCCTCTTTTTTCCAGTTTTCAATTTCCTCAGTTTTAGCTAATTATTGATTTTTTATTAATTTCTCTAAATTTAATTCATTAAGGTTATGATTATTTATGAACAAATCAGTGTAATATCTTTTTTCTGTTTTCGTTATGGCTAAGATAAGTTCAGAGATGGCTTGTTTAGTTGCTTTATGAGTAAGGTTATTTCCTCTTATCTCTGCAGTCTGAGGGACTTCTTTAGGTTGATGAGCCTGTATTTTTATTACAGCAGTTTTGGAGGACAGTAATAAAGCATCTAACAGGTCTGTCACAAAAGCTCCCCTTTTTATGGCAGCTCCAGAAGAAGTTAGATATTCTCTCTGTTTCCATAACATGTCAAAATCATGTGTAACCTATAGGCATGATTAGAACCTGTGTAAACATTCACGGACTTCCCTTTAGCAAGTTTGCAGGCTCTAGTGAGAGCAATTAAGTCAGTTGTTGGGCCAAAGTAGCTTCAGGAAGGGCTTGACTTTCAAGAACTTCAGTAGAGGTTATAATGGCATACCCAGCCTGATAGTGAGAGCTAGTAGGATCAGGTTTCAAATAGGAACTATTAACAAATAGAATTAAATCAGGATTTGCCGAAGGAATTTCTCTTAAATCTTTTCAGGGAGTTAAAATCTATTCAGTTAAATTTAAGCAATCGTGTTGAGTAATCCTTATGGACAATTTCTGGAAGGAGAGTGGCAGAATTTAAATAAGCCACAGAAAGTAGTCTAATATTAGTTGCAGTCAGGAGGAGCACTTCATAGGACTGAATCGACTGACAGAAAGATGTTGAGTCAAAGCAGAGTTAAGTATTGCAGATATGGCATGGGAGTCAAAGCAGAGTTAAGTATTGCAGATATGGCATGGGAGTCAAAGCAGAGTTAAGTATTACAGATATGGCATGGGAAACATAAACATTTAGAAAATTTCTCAGTCTTATATCTGCAGTATTTTCAACTAGTTTGGCTGTGGCAACAACAGCCCTGAGGCAGGGCAGGTACCCTTTAGCTACAGGGTCAAGCTACTGACTGTTGTAGCCTATTGGCCTCTGACGTTCTCCATGCTTCTGGGTTAAAATGCCTACAGCATTTCCAGAGGCTTCATGTACAGAGAGAAATCTAGGTGATAGGAAAGCCTAGTGCAGGTGTGTTTGCTAAATCTTTCAGTTTAGTTACAGATTCCTGGCCCTGTGGTATAATTTGGAAAGAATCTGGCTCAGAGGTTTTCAAATATTTATATAGAGGCTGGGCTAACAAGGAAAAATTAGGAATCCAAGTTCCACAGTAGCTGCAAAGCCCCAGAAACCCCCATAATTGTTTTTAGGAATAGGAAAAGCAAAAATCACTTCTTTTCCCTTAGGATAAATAGAAATGCCTTCTGCAGAAATCAAATGACCAAAATACTTAACAGAAGGCTGGGCTAATTGTAGTTTTTCTCTAGAAACTTTATGCCCTCCAGCAGCCAGACGTTTTAATAAAATTATGTTGTCATCAATGCAGGCTTGCTGGGAGTTTGAGCATATTAAGAAGGAATCAACATATTGCAATAATTTAGATTCATTTTTGAATTGTAAGGGCTGTAAATCAGCGTGAAGAATTTGAATGGGAGATTCAGTGAAACCCCGGGGCATTAAAGTCCAGGTAAATTGTTGGTTGTCCCAGGTGAAGTCAAACAAATATTGGCTTGCAGGGTGGACAAGTATACTGAAAAAGGCGCTACAGAGATCAGTAACACTAAAGTGTGTAGCGTACAGAGGGACATTAGAAAGCAGTAAGTGAGGATTTGGGACCACTGGAAATCCAGGAATAACAATGTGGCTAATAGCCCTTAAATCTTGAACAAACCTTCAGCCTCAATTTCCTGATTTTTTAACATGGAGTACATGGGCATTACAAAGGCTGGTGCAGGGAACAATTAATACTTTAGAAAGGAAATCCTGAGTAATAAGGGCTAATCCCTCTTTAGCTTCTCGTTTAAGGGGGTATTGAGGGAGTCTTGGTAAAGGCTTAGAGGTGTCTACCTGAACCTTAATGGGTTTTGCTGATAAAACTTGTCCCATGTTGGTAGATGTTGTGGCCCCTGAGTTTCAGGAATTAATGAAAAAAAGGTCAGAGGGAAATGGGATAGAGTGGGTTAAATTGTCTTTGTGCATGACTAATGCCTGTGAACAGCAAGGAGCTTCTTCCCCTTGAATTAGTTCTGATTCAAATCTCTCACTAGAGGTTTTTGGAGGGTCTGGGAGGTTTAATAATATTTCTCCTTTTTCTGAAAATTATAAATGGTAGGTCCATTTTGACAAAAGGTCTTGGCCCAACAAATTAAGAGTGTCAGGGCTAAGCAGAAAGGGATGTAAATCTTCAATAGGGTAAGGGAATTAGGAAAAGGTTTGGAATGAATTAAAGTCTGTTCCCAATTTGTATTTGAAGTTTTTGTGCACCAGGGCAGGGGCTTTGTAAGCATGTGGGGTTAATGGCAGAAAGTGAAACACTAGTGTCAATTAGAAACTTACAAAGTTCTCCATTAATATACATAGTAGTTTTTTGTTGTTGTTGTTGCAGGTTAAATGCCACCATAGGAAAAGCCCTTGTTTTGTCCCCAGAGCCCCTTTATTCCATACCTGGTTGAAGACTCTCTGGCTTAAGCTGTTTCTTTTGATTATTCTTTAACTTATAGCAATCCTTTTCCCAATGCCTGGTTTCTTTCAATAATTGCAAGTACTGAGTTTAGTGTCTCCAGAGGGCCTGGATTTATTTTTCTGGTTAGGAGATTGCAATTTTTGTAATTGTAAGGCCATTAACTTATTTGCCTTGGAGGTTTGCTTAGTTTCCAAGGTCTGAGAGCGTTCGTAGCTAAATTGGCTGGCTTGGTAATGGGAGCTGCTTTCCAATCTAGTTGATGCCTTTTTACTAGGGCTGAGAGTTCAGGTTTGAGGCCAAATATGAATATGGCATTAAAAGCTCCTGCAGCACCAGGGGATGATGGGTCAATGCCAGAATGTTCAGCAAACCTCTGAAATAATCAGGTCTGGTAATCAGAAACATTTTTGTCTTTGTTTTTGTACAAGAGTGAATCTTTGTCCAATCTATTATTGGGGGAAAAGCCTTTAGTATGGCTTCTAGCAATCTTTACTGATAGCCTGAGACTCTTCTAATAGTTGGGAAGCTGTTCTATGTAGAGCTAAACAATCTCTGGGATTTCTCTATTCAGCCTGTTCTAACCACAATTGTATCTCCCCTGGCCCAGTTATCATGTGGTCTACCTAATATAAATCAAGAAGTCCAGGCTGGTAAGCCTCAACAAGGATTCTAAATTCCTTAGCAATCTTGTGAGGACCCCCTCCCCTGCAGTTTTGGGAAAACTTAAGCAATTTTATGTAATTCTGAATGCATCTAAGAATTGAAAGTAATGTGGGGAGGATCCTCAACATCTGCACTGGAATGGATTTTAAAGGGCACTTCGGGGATAGGCTTTTTGTCCCCAGCAGGTTCTTTAGGGAAAAAGGGAAGTTCAGACAAAGTGTTAGTAGAGGAATTTTTAGCAGCATCAGAGGGGTAAGAAGGCAGAAAACTCACTGCTGTCAAATCGATTCTGACTCATAGTGACCCTGTAGGACAGAGTGTAACTGCTCCGTAAGATTTCTGTAAATCTTTACGGAAGCAGGCCACATCTTTCTCCTGAGGAGCAGCTGGTGGGTACGAACCACTGGCCTTTCAGCTAGCAGCTGAGTGCTTCAACCACTGCACCACCAGGGCTTCTTCTAGAAGGCAGAGAAGGATACAAAGGAAAGCCGGCAAGCCTAGGAGGAGACAGTCCTGGGACAGCTTGGGCAGTTGGAACAGAAATCTGGAACTGCAATTCCTTATTTTGCTCAGTCAATTTAGAAACATTATTTTGTAAGAAAGTGATTTTACTCTCAACACATCTTCTAGAGGCTTCAAAAATACGGGTTAAAAAAACGTGTCTCATTGTTTCTGCTTAATTCGGGAGCCTTTCTGTTCTAATTTACAGCACAGAAAACTCAATTTAGATAATTCAAAAGAACCAAAAAGTGGCCACGTATTTTCCAGACTGTCCTTAGTGAGATGATACCAAGCAGCTAGATAGAAGCAGGTTGCAGAGACATAGTGCTTGTCCATATATCAGGCAGGAATCCCAGAAAGGAATTCCACATTGGCCCTAGATATGGCATTTCCCATTTTCAAAGAAGGTTCGAGTTTGTTCAAAGTTTAGGATTTTCAGACTCAACAAGATCCTGATGGGGGAGGCCACAGGGTTTGGAAGTGTATTTCTTGAACCAGTGTGTTCCTTTTATTGTGTGGGATTTTGCTTGCGGCTGGCAGGCAGCTAATGCTCTGGTGACTTGTCCCACGACCCAGCTTATCCTGTTATAGGAGACTTTAACTGCTTCTGCCGCGGGCAACTGCCCTGTTGGCTTTTACTGGCCATCCTGTGCCCTTGGTTTTCTTTGCAGCTTATGGAGCCTGAGATGCCACAAACTCAAAAACTTCTAAGACAGTAAATTGCCCAGAACCTCACAAGACTGTCACTAGCAGAGGCAAAATTCGGCAAAAATTCTTACAAGACCAGGATGAAAACAGACAAGACAAAATGAAACAGACAAGGACGAAAACAAAACTGGAATCCTTCAGTAGGTCTCAGATAGCTCAACACAAGAAAACGGGGCTCGAAATCGTAGAGGTTATTTACCTGGCAGTGACTCTCGAGAAGTTCATGGACTGGTGAGCCCACATGGCCCTGCTTTGGTACTGAAGCCCAGTCCTTGGGTCCTTGGGGGATCGCTTCTGGCAGTGCACCTTTGAATTCCGTCTTTTGATCACCAAGAAATGTCAAAGAGCAAACCGGAGCTTCCATTAAAATTAAAGCAAAGAGATTCATTAAAGAAACAGAGCCATCTGGATCAGGCAGCACTTCGAGAGGATTCACAAAAGCACTCTAGTGAAAGGAATTTTTCACAGAGTTTAAGTATAGAAAACCCAGTAATTCACAGGAAAAAATTTTGGTTTTGTTGACATTTAGAAAATTACGATTTAATAGGGACTGGACAATTGCATGCTCCATTAAACATTGTTTTGTTAATCATAGAGTTTGAGACAGTTAACTTCTTGTTAATCTATGGATATTTTGGGGGACTGCCTGAGTGAGTTTCCTTCCTGAGAGCACGCTTTGAGAGGAAAGGAGGGGGAGGGAGGAGAGCTGAAAAGCTACTGAGGTATTCTGGTGAGCTGACTTTCGAGAGTTAGCTCAGAATGAGCAGTAAACAGCAAAAATGGGGTCTGGCCTACATCTTTGGTAGAAGCCTCTCCTTATGCCAGCCACCTAGATTTTTTAGGGTTTTTTCACAACCTTTTAGGGCTTCTTCACAAGTTCCTGGCACTTTGCAATCTCAGCGTGTATTAGCTCTTGTCTCTGTTTTTCGGGGGTGAGTAAAACACAGTGAGTTATTCCATTTTTTCATCTTTTTCTGTCTCCTGACACATTTCACTCTTCTCTTTCCTCATTCTGAGGAGAAAAAATTCACGGTTTTCCTAGGCCCAACCCCACCTAATCCTTCAGCAGAAGGATTAATATAACAATAAACCAAAAGAAACCCCCAAAACCCGCTGCTGTTAAGTTGATTCCGACTCATAGTGACCCCATAGGGTTTCCAAGGCTGCACATCTTTACGGAAGCAGATGGCCACATCTTTCTCCTGTGCAGCCATTGGTGGTTTTGAACTGCTGACTTTTCAGTTAGCAGTTGATTGCTTTAACCACTGTGCCACCAGGGCTTCTTAGATGTATCAATAGCATCATTAATAATGAAGTTTTAGTGATTTATCTTTGCTTTCTAGGAATAAGTGAATCCAATTAATTAACTTAGTGAACATTATGTGCCCACATAAACACAGAGTTATTCTGTTTTTTCTCTCAGAATCTTCTGCTGGAATGGGGTTGTTGTTGTTGTTCGTTCCTGTTGGGCTGATTCCAACTCATGGTGACCCAATGTGTGCAGAGTAGAACTACTCCATAGGCTCTTCAAGGCTGTGACCTTGGAAGCAGATAACCAGGCTTATCTTCTGAGGCATCTTTGGGTGGGTTCAAATCACCAACCTTTTGGGCCACTCAGGGACTCCCTGGATCTAGTATTCTGGGTTAATGCCTCAGCCAACCCTCACAGAGGTCCCTGACCTTAGGAAACACTTGGGACATTCAAGGAGTAAGAAGCTCAGCTACAGTGTCCCATCCTTTGCTAGAGGAGCCCTGGGCAGGTGAAGGGGAGTCAGACAGCCTCAGTGTTGTGCTAACCTAGTTGCATACTGGAATCACCTTAGGAGCTTTGAGAAATTCTGAAGAGCAGGCCACACCCAAGTGCAATTAAATTAGAACTTTGAAAAGTTCACCGGGTGGTTTTGGTGTGTAGTTAAGACTGAGAACAACCATCTTAGGCAACTCCACGCAGACCTTCACACACCAGGGAGATACTTTTGCAAATAAAACGTCTTTTGATGGAACTTCGTAATTACATCCATTTAACATATGGTAACTGTTTTACTTTTTGCACTATTTTTTGATTAATTCAATTTTATTTAAGTATTAATTTGCATGAAATAAAATGCACCTATTTTAAGTGTTAGTTCAGTGAGTTTTGACAAATATTTACACCCATGTAACCACCATCACAACCAAGACGTAGAACATTCCCATCATAGCAGAAAGTACCCTCCAGCTTCTTTGCAGTCAGTCCCCCTGACAAACATTCTGTCTAGGAAACCAATGATCTGCTGCTTCCTGTTACCCTAGATTAGTTTACCTTATAGTACATTTTTATCTAAGTGGGATCACAGTGTATGTTCTATTTTGTGTCTGTCTTCGTTTGGTCAGCATAATGCTTTTGAGATTCATCCATGTTGTTGTATTTATCAATAGTTCATTCTTTTTATTGCTGAGTAGTAATCCATTGTATGAATATATCACAATTTGTTTATCCATTCTCCTGTTGATGGACTTTTATCAACTTAATTTTAGAACCACCTTTTTACTGTAATTCTCTCCCCACTTTTCTTCTCATAGGTATTTTGCAGTGAAAACAGGGAAGGTAATATTTCACAAGAGGCTATATTTTTCTATGAATTCCTGGGTTGGGGTCAAACAACATACTTAGAGGTAATTGGGCAAATCACTGGCTGCAATATAAAGTAGAGCCACCTAGCCACACCATCTGGTTTTCTGGGCTCTCAGAGCCATTGGCTTAAGTGACCTCACAGACACTGCTTGCCCTAGGCTATTTCATTGATTCTGGGTTGCTATTTATTCCATTATAGTCTAGCTCAGTTATTCACTAAGAGCTCGATGACTCCTTTCATAATTTTTCTTTAGTGTCCTGCAGTTGGCTTCTGTGTTTAATGATATCACAACAAAGGAATGGACAAGATTAGCTATGTAGCTGATTCATAAAGCCCTTAAAATATTATGAATCCACCAATTTTTCCTTAGGGTTAGTTTTATAAAGCAGGTTTTCAATATGTATGTATACACAATATATATGTATATATACATATACACACACATAACATATATATGATGTTTATCTATTGTTTCCAATTTATGTTAGAAAGTATACACTTAGCTATGTCAATAAAACCTCCTGTTGAACATTGTTTTTACTGGCTGCATATTAATCTTTTGAGTGGAGGTACCATAATTAATTTAATTATTCCCCTATAATTGAACTTTTAGGTTGTTTCCACTTTTCTCTAATATAAAAAAGCTCCAAAGGCCATATGTGAGCGCCTACATTTTCCTGATTGGTTTGTCTTTTTAGCTACTGTTTTGATTTTTTAAAAAACCTTTCACATCATGACCTTGAATTTTCTTCCTTTCTTGCTACAGTGAATAGATGTCTCTGCTAGGCCACTGATAAAGATATTCATTTCTAGGAAGTTTTCCGATGTCTAGCAACTCTGGAGAAAATCCATTGGCCTTTCAATATTCTTGGACTTAATGGTACAAAGACCATTACTTTTCAAGTTTCTTAGTAAGCCTTCTGCCACTAAGCCAAAGATCATTAATGTTAAGGGTAATATTCCATATCACAAATCTCGAAGCTGCACAAAGCAACTGTAGATCAGGTCACAGTCCAATCGAATGTGGAGCTGGGTGATGAGAAAACTCATCATTCTAGAAGAATCTCCAGTGATCCTCAGTGATAAATGTTTTTCATTCTACAAACTGCCAAATGGCTGGCCATTATGTTTGCAGTGAATACATTTTTTTTACCCATATTATTTTCAATTTATAACATTCAGCATTTGTTCTACAGTATGAAACGAATGGGAATTTTTTATAAAGTAAGGCATAGGATATTTATGCTCCTGGTTTTAGCTGGTCGTTGGCAGATCTCCGAATGATAACTTTATTCCAAAACCTTGTTCTGTTACCTCAGGCAGGATTTTTTTGAGGCCTCGGGCAGGTGGAGAAAATCAGTAGGTCACAACTGAATTTGCATACAATTTTTATGATCTAAGAAACAAGTTCCCTGACAATGGTCAAGGGAAAAAGCTTTTTTTTTTCCCCCTAGTCTGGGTATTGTAAATTATTTGTGTATTTATTTTTTTGTCAGCCCTTTGCCAGGATGGTCAGTAGTGTGGAGTTGGGGAAAATATAGGGACAGTAGCCAGAAGCCTAGGAAGTATTTACTTTCTTGGTATATAATTATTTATACATTAAGGGATATGAGATTACACATGTTTCCTATGCCAAAAAGAGATCACTAGGAGACAAACAGTATGAGTTATTCCTGTCAGGAGACTGCTGGAGAAGGCATTCTCCTAACTCTGTGTATAAACTGTTACAAATCCTGGGCTCATCCCCAAGCCGCACATGGGTAGCACAGAACCAAAGAAGCACAGCAAAGGCTTTGAGAACTGAACAATATAAATCACTGCCCAAGTCCCAGGTCAATCCCTGTGTGGCACATGAATGAGTCAGACCCAAACGTCATAGTGAAGGCTTTGAAAACTGAGCTGACATTGGAACCACCATTCACAGCAGGCGAGGAAGAACTTGATGTCTGAACCTAACCAAGTGATTGCCTGTTATAAACAACAGCAACAACTCAGCAGTCTCCTGGGGATTCAGGTAGGACCCATTGTCTCACAAGGTAATATTCAAAATGTCTAAGATATAAAACAATCCAGTATCACTCAACAAAAAAGAGCCAGAAAAATTTGCTAAATTTTGAAGAAAAAAAGACAACCAGATGCCAAACCTGAAATTACCCAGGAGTTGTAATTATCAGACTTTAAAGCAGCTAAATCATAATGAGGTAAAGGAGAACACTCTTGAAGTGAAGGAAAAATAAAAGACTTCTGTACAAAAGTAGAAACTAAAAATAAACAAACAATTGTAATATTTTTTAATTGTGGTAAGTATGTAATTAACAAAGCATTTGCCATTTCTATAGTCTTCACATGTACAGTTCAGTGACATTAATTACGTTCATCACGTTGTTCAATCATCACCATTAACCTTTCCCAAATTTTCATCACCCTTTAAATATAAATTTGAGAAATGAAAAATATACTATTTGAAATAAAAAATTCACTAAATGAGTTCAATAAACAAAAAAACAAAAAACAAACCCATTGTTACGGAGTCGATTCTGACTCAGAATAGCAGAGTGGAAATGGCAGATTAAAGAGTCAGAAAACTTAAAGATCAATGTTGTTGTTAGGTGCTGTCCAGATGAATCTGACTCATAGTGACCCTATGTACGACAGAATGAAACACTGCTCGGTTCTGTGCCACCTTCACAATCCTTGCTATGTTTGAACTCATTGTTGCAGCCACTGTGTCAATCTAGTTCCTTGAGGGTCTTCCTCTTTTTCCACGACTCTCTACTTTACCAGGCATGATGTTCTTCTCCAGGGACTGGTCCCTCCTGATAACATGTCCAAAATATGTGAGAGGAAGTCTCGCCATCCCTGCTTCTAATGAGTGTTCTGGCTGTACTTCTTCCAAGACAGATTTGTTCATTCTTCTGGCAGTCCATGATATATTCAGTATTCTTTGCCAACACCATAATTCAAAGGCATGAATTCTTCTTCAGTCTTCCTCATTCATTGTCCAGTTTTACATGTATGTGAGGTGATTGAAAACACCATGGCTTGGGTCAGGTGCACATTAGTCCTTAAAGTGACATCTTTGCTTTTTAACACTTTAAAGAGATCTTTTGCAGAAGATTTGCACAATGCAATGGGTCATTTGACTTCTTGACTGCTGCTTCCATGAGCATTGATTGTGGATCCAAGTAAAATGAAATCCTTAACAACTTCAGTCTTTTCTCCTTTCATCATAATGTTGCTTATTGGTCCAGTTGTGAGGATTTTAGTTTTCTTTATGTTGAGATATAATCCATACTGAAGGCTGTGGTCTTTGATCTTTATCAGTAAGTGCTTCAAGTCCTCTTCACTTTCAGCGAGCAAGGTTGTGTCATCTGCATATCTCAGGTTGTTGATGAGTCTTCCTCCAATCCTGTTGCCCCGTTCTTCTTCACAGAGTCCAGCTTCTCGGATTATTTGCTCAGCATACAGATTGAATAGGTATGGTGAAAGGATACAACCCTGACGCACACCTTTCATGACTTTAAATCATGCAGCATACCGTTGTTCTGTTTGAAGGACTGCCTCTTGGTCTAAGTACAGGTTCCTCATGAGCATAATTAAGTGTTCTGGAATTCCCATTCTTCACAATGTTAGCCATAATTTATTATGATCCACACAGTCGAATTCCTTTGCATAGTCAATAAAATGCAGGCAAACATCTTTCTGGTGTTCTGTGCTTTCAGTCAGGATGCATCTGACATCAGCATGATATCCCTGGTTCCACATGCTGTTCTGAATCTGATGTGAATTTCTGGAAGTTACCTGTTGATGTACTGCTGCAGCTGCTTTTGAATGACCTTCAGCAAAATTTTACTTGAGTGTGATATTAATGACATTGTTTGATAATTTCTGCATTCTGTTGGATCTTGTTTCCTTGGAATGGGTACAAATATGGATCTCTTCCAATTGATTGGCCAGGTAGCTGTCTTCCAAATTTCTTGGCAGATTGCATCTGTTTGTTGAAACGTCTCAACTGATATTCTCTCAATTCCGGGAGGCTTGTTTTTCACCAATGCCTTTGGTGCAGCTTGGACCTCTTCCTTCAGTATCGTCAGTTCTTGATCATATGCTACCTCCTGAAATGGTAAAAATAGAAAGATAAATAGAAATTATCAAACTTGAACAACAATGAGGTAAAAGATTGAAAAAAATGAACAAAGCCTCAGGAACCTGTGGGGCTACATCAAATCATCTGTCATTCATGTTAGATGAATGAGTCCCAGAAAAATGGGAGAAAGATTTGTGAAGAAAAAATATTCAAAAAATAATGTCTGAAAACTTCCCAAATTTAATGAAAGTAACACATTTACAGTATGAAGAGGTCAGTTAATCCAAGAGGAAAAACTCAGTGAAAATCACACACAGATACATACTAATCAAATAGCTAAAAATCAAAGAAAAAGAAGAATCCTGAAAGTACCTGGAAAAAAAATAACACATTGTATATAGGTAACAACCATTTGAATGACTGTGGATTTCTCATTAGAAACCATGGAGGAAATAAGACAGTGGAATACCATCTTTACGGTGCCGAAAGAAAAGCACTACCGACCCATAATTCTCCATCCAGTGAAAATATCCTTCAGGAATGAATGTAAAGTAAAAATTCCAAATAAATAAAAATGCTAAAGAATCTAAAATGCTAAAAGAAACTCTTCAGACTGAAAAGAAATGGTACAGAGGGAAACTTGGAACTTCAGGGATGAAGGAAGAGCAACAGAAAGTGTGTAAATATCTGGGTAAATATAACAGATGTTTTGTTTTCCTTTTCTTAAGTTCTCTGTAATATGTATAACTGTTGAAAGCAAATAGTATATTATATGATGGATTTTCAATTTATGCAAATACAACACACATAGCAACTATAACATGAAAGAAGGAAGGTAAAATGACCTATATGTTTGAAGGACGCTGTATTTTTATGGAAGTTGTAAAAATCTTAGCTCTAAACTGTGAAAATTAGGGATGTATATCTTAATCCCTTAAACAATCATAACAAGTAATTTGAAGAGAAGTAGCCAAAAAGACAATACAGCAATCAAAATAGAATATTAAAATAATCTAAAAGGAGGCAGGAAAGGGGGAACAGAGGAACAAAAAGCAGAAGGGACACACAGAAAGCAGATAATAAAATGGTAGGTTTAAATCAAACACTATCGATAGTTACATTAAATGTAAATGATCTAAACACGAAATTAATAGACAGATTGTCAGATTAGATAAGCAGGTAAACAAACAAAGAAAACAAGACCCAACACTTTCCTCTCCACAAGCATCCTACTTTAAATATAATGATATAAAGCAAAAAACAAAAAGCAAATCAAAACAAAAGACAAAAAAAGAAAAAGAAAAATGGCATATAGTTTGAAAAGAGAGAAATATAACTATCTCTGTACACAGCACGATAATCTATGTGGAAAATCCAAGGAATTGTCAAAAAATCTTTTATAACTGATGAGTGCTGATAAATAAGAGTTTAGCAAGTTCACAGGACACAAGGTCAATGCACAAATATTAAACATATTTTGATATACTTTCAATGAACAACTGGAAATTTAAATTTAAAAACTATACGATTTTCAACAGCATACAAAAAAATTAAATACTTAGTATAACTAATAAAATATGTGCAGAATCTTTATGCTGAAAACTAAAAAACACTGAAAGAAATAAAAGTAAATCTAAATAAATGGAAAATATTTAACTTCTTTTCATATGTTTACTTACCACCTGTATATCCTCTTTGGAAAAATGTCTGTTTACCTCTGTCCCTTTTCCAACTAGAGTGTTTGTTTATTGGTGATTTTTGAGATTCTGTATATTTACTAGATACCAGTCCTTTTTGACACCTAAAAGTAAATAATGGAAAAGCTTAAAGAATTTTGAAAAAGAAGAACAAAGCCACAGTGATCAATATAATGTGGTACTGGTGAAAGGATAGGCATAGAGATAAATGGAACAGAAAGAGGGTCCAGAAATATGCTCACACAGATATGGCCAATTGACTTTTACAAAGGTGCAATGGAAATTCAGTGAAAAAGGATAGTCTCTTCAACAAATTGTGCTGGACCTATTGGATATTCATATGCAAAAATATGAACCTCAACCTATACTTCAAAATACAAAATTTAAGATTTACAGATTTTATAAAAATTAATTCAAAGTGGATCATAGACGTAAAAATATAAAAAGTAATACTGTAAGTTTTTTAGAAAAAAAGGCTTTGTGATTTGGGTTGGGCCAAGAGTTCTTAGATACACCAAAGAATGATCCATAAAAGGAAAGAAAAAAAGGTAAATTCAACTTTATCAAAATTTTAATATTTTGTTCTATATAACACACTGTTAAGAGAATAAAAAGACAAGCCACAGCCTAGGAGACAGTGCTTACAAATTACATATCTGACAAAGGAGTTTTATTCAGAATATCTAAAAAACTCTCAAAACTTAACAATATGAACAACCCAGTTTAAAAATGAGCATGAAATGTGATCAGATATTTCATCAAAAAAAGATATACATTTGGCCAGTAAGCACATGAAAAGATCTTCAACATCATTAGTCATTAGGGAAATGCAAATTAATGTCACAATGAAATACCACAACACACTTATTAGAATTTCTAAAATAATTTAAAAACCTGACAATATCAAGTGCTGACAAAGATACAGAACAACTGCAATTCTTACACTTTGCTTATGGGAATGAGAACTGGTAGAGGCACTTTCCAAAGTAGTTTGGCAGTTTCTTATGAAGTTAAACTTACATTTGCCATGTGACCTAGCAATTCCCCCAAAACATGTATGTTAATGCTTACAGAAGCTTTATTAACAATTACCTCAAATCTGAAACAACCCAAATGTCCTTTATCTGATGAATGGTTAAACGAACTATGGTATAAAATGCAATGGAGTACTACTCAGCTATAAAAAGAAATAAACTATTGATGCACACAACAATAGGGATGAATCTCAAAAATGTATTATACTGAGTGTAATTGGTAACAGATATTGGTGATGGTTGCATAGCATGATTGATATAATTGGTTTTATTGAATTGTACATGTGAAAAATGTTGACTTGGCAAAGGGTGTGTTTTTTATATTTTTACAACAATAAAAAAAAGGCTACATACTGTATAATCCTATTTATATGAAACTCTGGAATAGGTAAAATAAGAGGATCAGTAGTTGCCAGGATTTAAGGAGGGAAGAGGGTTTGAGTACAAAAGGGAAACATGAAGGAAATTTTGGAGAGGATGGAGCTGTTCTGTACTTTAACTGTGGTGGTGGTTGTACAGCTTTTTGCATTTGTCAAAACTCAGAACGGTATACCCCTGAAAGAGTGAATTTTACTGTATACATAAATCTAAAAAATGGCAACCTACGTTGGCCTATGGCCCTCAGCCATCTCCTAGCTATCTTTCCCTATTTCATGTTTTCCCACCAATTCTACATAAGCAGAAAACTGAGATGAGGTGAGAAAAAGAGAATCATTGAAGTCATGAGTCATTGGCCTGGTGTAGAGTGTATTCTCTGCCCTACAAGGTGCTTCAGTAAGGCGGTATGCAGGAAGTGGAGACAAACATTTAATTCCCAGTTGAATGTCTGCCTATAGCTCATTTTCTGGCTTTTTCATCGTATGTCTTTTCTAGGAGGTAGAGAAGAGAACTGGAAAGAGAGGGCAGAGTGCCTTCACTATTTGGTGTGACAAGGAGAAATGAGTTTCCCATGGATGTGGATGGGTTGTTTTACTGGTACCCCCCCCCCAAGAGAAAAATCAGCCAGGTAAAAAGGTTGTAGTAAAAAGAGGGTACGGAAACTGGCATTATGAAAGGCATTTTATATGGGGAGGAGAAATAATGTAATGATCCAACCAATTCCAGTTTCTATAACTGGCAATGCAATGCCAGGGCTGTTGACAAAAATGGAAAAATCAGAATGAGGGACACAGGTAAAGGAAAGTCAGTGGGTTTAGTTCTCTACCTGTCTAGGTTCCTATAAAACATCCAAGGAGGGAGGCTCTGCAGGCTATTCAAATACGGATTTTGGACTTTAAGAAGGATTGGGCAAGAAAAAGAGATTTAGAATGGGTTAGTTTTCAGCACCCTAAACATTATTACAGGCTTCAGGTAGAAATGTCCTTCCCTAGTCTCTGCTATACTAATCCTAATCCCTTCTCATTTCCCCTTTGCTTGACCATGGTCCCTGCTATGGATTGAATTGTGCCTCCTCAAAGGACATGTTGAAGTCCTAACCCCCAGTATCTATGAATACCACCCTGTTTAGAAATAGAGTCTTTAAAGATGTTATCATTAACATACGGTGAAACAAGAGTAGGGTGGATCCTAATCAAATATAAGCGGTGTCCTTATAAAGGAGGAAAACAAACACAGAGACAGACCCAGAGAAGAAAGACTGGTGGCACCATGGTTAAGAGCTTGACCATTTAAATCCACCAGCCACTCCTTGGAAACCCTATGGGGCACTTCTACTCTGTCCTATGGGGTCGCTATGAGTCGGAATGACTTGACAGCAACAGTTTCGGTTTGCACATAGCAATATCTGGCTCATTAATGCATCCTGTCAGTTTCCTTTTCTTCCTGTCTTACTTCCCCACTCTCCTACCAATGCTCCCTGGATGGCCTCCCAAATAAACTGCATGCATTCAATGTGTGTAGTTTCTCTCAGGGTTTGCTTCAGTGGCAACCCATCTGTCTTCGTTACCTAATGTTGCTGTAACAGAAATACCACAAGTTGGTGGCTTTAACAAACAGAAATTTATTCTCTCACAGTCTAGGAGGCTAGAAACCTGAATTCAGGGTACTGTCTCCCAGGGATACTATCAGTTCTGGGGGAAGGTCCTTGTCATCAATCTTCCCCTGGTCTAGGAGTTTCTCAGTGCGAAGACCCCAGGTCTAAAGGATGAGCTGTGCTCCCAACACTTCTTTTTTGCTCGATTCTCTTTTTTATATCTCAGAAGAGATTGACTCAAGATACAGCCTAATCCTGTAGATTGAGTCTCGCCTCATTAACATAATTGCTTCTAATCCTGCCTCATTAACATCATAGAGGTTAGGATTTACAACACAGGATAATCACAACAGATCACAAAATGGTGACAACCACACAATTCTGGGAATCATGGCCTAGCCAAGTTGATACATACTTTTGGGGGACAAAAGTCAATCCAAAACACCATCCTAAGACACATTCATAGAGAGGAATGGTGGAATTTTCTAGACTATGAGAATTTTTTTCTCTTATACATCCTTTCTTCAAATTTATAATCTTGTATGTTAAATATGCACACAGCGATACTGTGCTATCTAAACTGAGTCTTAGTTTATTAAGTTGCAAGTTATGTTTCCCTTCTGACTACAGTCACCTTTGTTACTTTATAAATACACGAAGCCATATGTAGGGTCATGCATATATCACACAATCTTCCTTCGTTGTACTAGTTCACCTGATCCCAGGGAGCCATTTCAAATTGTTTGAAATGTTTCCAACGGGGTATTTTATGGTCTTTCCTCCCTCCTATTATGTTATGGCTAAATGGATATAACAGAGTGATAGACTCGGGCTGATTGTCCCTGATCATTTATAATCGAAGCAGATGGGCAGTGGCCAGCGGCAGTCAGAAGTGATGAGGCATCTCTCTAGAGAGAAAGAAATGACTTATCGTGGTGTTTCACCTTGGTTGGTGGCGGGGTAAGGGGAGTGCTGTGCCTCCTAGAATGTAAAGGAGAGCAGAAGGCCTCCTGGAAACACTGTGTATGGTGTTACCCAGGTGTGTGAGCATTTGCATACACACATTTATCACACTGACTTCACTAGAGGCAGTAGTGAACCCTTCATGAGTCCTTTTAAAAGAGCAAAATATCTAAACCAGCAATGGTTACTGTCCTAGTCATCTAGTGCTGCTATAAAAGAAATACCTCAAGTGGGTGGCTTTAACAAACAGAAGTTTACTCTCTCACAGTCTAGTAGGCTAGATGTCCGAATTCAGGGCACCAGCTCCAGGGGAAGGCTTTCTCTGTCTGTTGGCTCTGGAGAAAGGTCCTTGTCATCAATCTTCCCTTGGTCTAGGAGCTTCTCCGCACAGGGACCCAAGTTCCAAAGGGCACACCCTGCTCCTGGCAATTTTTTTGGTGGTATGAGTTCCTTCTGTCTCTCTGCTCATTTCTCTCTTTTATATCTCAAAAGAGATTGACTCAAGGTACAACCTAATCTTGTAGACTGAGTGCCTTATTCACATAACTGCTTCTAATCCTGCCTCATTTACATCATAGAGGTAACATTTACAACACAAAGGAAAATCACATCAGATGATGAAATGGTGGCCAGTCACACAATACTGCGAATCATGGCGTAGCCAAGTTGACACACATTTTTGGGGGACATTATTCAATCCATGACAGTTACAACAGCTTGGGGCTTTGTTTGTTTGAGGGTTCAGTGCCCTTTTTCGCTTTTATTTCTGCCTCCTCTTTCTCTTCCTCCAGCACTGAAGAGTGTGTGCAACATGATGAAGTCTGGGAGCAGGAAGACAACAGTTACTAAAGATTCTCATACTTACTTTTAAGGAGTTGATTGAGCACTCCAGCTTTTCTGTGGCATGAGCATGTGGTAGGCTGAATAATGGTACCCTCCCGAGATGTCCTAATCCGCAGAACCTGTGAATGTTACCTTAGGTGGCAGAAGGGACTTTGCATATGTGATTAAATCAAGGATCTGGAGAGGGAGGAGTTATCTGGATTATCCAGATGGTCCCTAAATGTAATCACAAGTGTCCTTGTAAGTGGGAGAGAAAGGGAGTTTCCACCACAGAAGAGGAAAAGACAATGTGGCAATGGAAGCAGAGATTGAAATGACGTGACCACAAGTCAAGGAATGCCTGTAGCCACCAGAAGCTGGAAGAAGCAAGGAACAGATTCTCTGCTAGAACCGCCAGAAGGAACCAATCCCGTCAACACCTTAATTTTAGCTCTGTAAGACTCATTTCAGACTTCTGACCTCCAGATGTGTAAGAGAGTAAATCTGTATTGTTCTAAGCCATTAAGCTTGTGGGCAATTTGTTATAGCAGCAACAGGAAACTAATGCAGAGCCTGCCCCTAAATTGCTGAAACTGGAGTAGCTGAGAAGCAGTACTAGATGGTTGACTAAACTGTCACGTGCGTAGTTCAGAGATTCTTTTTCTCTTGACCCTCAGTTTCATCTTGTGCATTCTTTGCACTGGGGAAGGTTTATGGTTGATACTTACTTATATTGCTGATACAACAAAGACTGGTGTGACTGACTGGTTGGCTAAGGGAGATTAGATGGTGAGTATTATACCTAAAAAGGAAATAAAGTCCATTTCTGATCCATGTAAAACAGTGATGGACTATGTGGCAGCTTACTTAGTCCTGGTGCTTGGATCCTTAGACCAGGGGTCCCAATTGATCATATAGGAAAGGAGACAATGTGACCCAGAGGCATTATCATTTTAGGATCCTAGGTAAAGGTGTTTGGTATAATTAAAAAACCCTCTACAGGCATCATTTGCTGCCAATTACTAGAATTCTATTTGTGAGTAAAGATCAAAGCCCCATTTCATGAGTTTTATATGAGAGTCATCTAACGAATGAACAAGTATGTCTGGGAAGAAATACAGTCAGAGTACTCCTTGGAAGCAAGGATGGTGACACTTTGTCTCATGTACTTTCGACATGTTATAGGAGGATGTCCCTGGAGAAGGACATCATGCTTGGTAAAGTAGAGGGTAAGCGAAAAAGAGGAAGACCCTCAAAGAGATGGATTGACACAGTGGCTGCAACAATGGACTTAAGCATAGCTTTTCTCAGCTACCTGTTGTCATTAGGTGCCTTCGAATCAGTTCCAAACTCAGAGCGACGCTATGTACAACAGAACAAAACGCTACTCAGTCCCACTCCATCCTCACAGTCATTGCTATGTTTGAGATAAGTACTTGTCATCCTCGCTTCTAAGGAATATTCTGGCTCTACTTCTTCCAAGACAGACTTGTTGATTCTTCTGACAGTCCATGATATATTCAATATTGTTTGCCAGCACCATAATTCAAATGCATCAGTTCTTCAGTCTTCCTTATCCGTCATCCATCTTTCACATGCATATGAGGTGACTGAAAATACCATGGCTTGGGTCAGGTACACATTAGTCCTCAAAGTGACATCTTTGCTTTTTAACACTTTAAAGAGGTCTTTTGCAGCAGATTTGCCCAATGCAATAAGTCATTTGATTTCTTGACTGCTGCTTCCATGGGTGTTGATTGTGGATTCAAGTAAAACAAAATCCTTGACAACTTCAGTCTTTTCTCTCTTTATCATGATATTGATTATTGGTCCAGTTGTGAGAATTTTTGTTTTCTTTATGTTGAGGTGTAATCCATACTGAAGGCTGTAGTCTTTGATCTTCATCAGTAAGTGCTTCGAGTCCTCTTCACTTTCAGCAAGCAAGGTTGTGTCATCTGCATCTTGCAGGTTGTTAATGAGTCTTCCTCTAATCCTGATACTGCGTTCTTTTTCACATAGTCCAGCTTCTTGGATTATTTGCTCAGCATACATGTCGAATATATATGGTGAAAGGATACAACCCTGATGTACACCTTTCTTGACTTTAAACATGCAGTATCCCCTTGTTTAGTTTGAATCACTTCCTCTTGGTCTATGTACAGTTTCCTCATGAACACAATTAAGTGTTCTGGAATTACCATTCTTCCCAATGTTATTTGTAATTTGTAATGATCCACACAGTCAAATGCCTTTGCATAGTCCATAAAACACAGGTAAACATCTTTGTGATATTCTCTGCTTTCAGCCAAGATCTATCTGACATCAGCAGTGCTATCCCTTGTCCCACGTCCTTTTTGAATCCAGCATGAATTTCTGGCAGTTCCCTGTCTATGTGCTGCTGCAACTGTTTTTGAATCGTCTTCAGCAAAATTTTACTTGGGTGTGATATTTAATGATATTGTTGGATAATTTCTGCGTTCTGTTGGATCACCTTTCTTTGGAATGGACTCAAATATGGATCTCTTCCAGTCAGTTGGTCAGGTAGCTGTCTTTCAAATTTCTTGGTATAGATGAGTGACATGAGCACCTCTAGCACTGTATCAGTTCGTTGAAACATCTCAGTTGGTGTTCTGTCAATTCCTGGAGACTTGTTTTTCACCAGGGCCTTCAGTGCAGCTTGGACCTCTTCAATAGCATTGATTCTTGCTCATATGCTACCTACTGAAATGGTTGAATGTCCACCAATTCTTTTGGTGCAGTGACTCTGTACTCCTTTCATCTCCTTTTGATGCTTCCTGTGTCGTTCATTATTTTGTCTATAGAGTCCTTCAATATTGCAATGTTGTAATATTGTAGCATTACGGTATTAGGAGTGCCAGGGGAAGGGCAGTTAGGTAAAAGCCAGCATTGAAATAACAGGAATTGTTTCCAGTGACAGAGCTGAATCGAGACTGGCCCTGTGGCCTGAATGAGGGAAACAGTCCTCTCCAGTGAGAGACGCCTGTGTTGGCAAACAGTTTCACAGAAAGTCACCAAGTGATGAAGGGAGGGACGCTCTGCTTCAGAGGAACATGCCTGTCCACAGAGGCTGGAAATGACCGCTCAGGGCCTTTGAACTCCTGCCACTCAGCTGCCTTCCTGGCTTGTTTGAGGGATGCTTTTCATTTGCTGTGTCTGTTTGGCTCCACAGCAGCAGAGGGAAGTTTCTAGAGCCTCAGGTTCAAAAATTCAGGAGACTTTCCTTCATCTCACCTTCATCCCCAGAGGCTGCTGCTGCCGCCACTGCTCTGTCATCGTTCCTTGATGGAGTGGTCATGGGAGAAATCTGCAGCTCCCCGTGAGACCGCCACATTGTCGGCTTAGCCACCTCCCCTCCTCCCCGAGCCTCTGGTCATTGTCTGACAACAGCGAGGGCGAGCAGGGACTGAGGCGCCTGTGTGGACCCCATGCGTCAAGTCCTCCTTTCCCTCTCCCGTCTCTCTTTGCACTTACCTCTCCCTGCCTTTCTGTCTTCTTCCCCTCTCCCACCTCTGCTCTATTTGTTTCCAAAGTAATAACCCATTTCTCTCCAGTTTCCCGAACGTGATAATCATTTCTGCCAGGCCCAAGAGACATTCAAGTTAATGAAATTCCTGTCAATAAAAAGAGGACATTTATTAAATGGAAATTACGCTTAAAGATGACAGAGAGCATCACTCGAGGGTAAGCGTTCAGAAGAATAGTAAAATTATTTTGAGGAATGTTTTGTTTGGCAGGTTTTGTATTAAGCATCAATATGTGCATATACAGAGACCCCTTGCCTCATGGAGTAGATGGGAGAGGTGGTAGAGTTTGGGGCTCCAGAGCTCAGAATCTGGAGTCAGAGTGGATCCTGTCTATACCATGGACTAACTGTGTGACCTTGGGAACGTTACTTAATCTCTCTATCTCCATTTCCTCATTCACAAAATGGGACTATTTATAAAATTATACCTTATGGAGTTGTTGTCATATTAAAAAAAAGAATTCGTATCATTTGCTTAAGACCAAAAAACCAAAACTCATTGCCGCCAAGTTGATTCCAACTTATAGCAACCCTATAGGACAAAGTAGAACTGCCCCATAGGATTTCCAAGGAGTGGCTGGGGGATTCGAACTGCTGACCTTTTGGATAGCAGCTAAGCTCTTAACCACTGTGCCAACAGGGCTCCGAGCTTAAGACATTGCCTGGCATATAGTAAGTATGTTATAAATATTTGCTGTCATAAATTTATGCACAACGTTTTGCAGATTGTAAGATGAGAGATGATTCCTTTCAGAATGAAATGGCCACAGTAAACAGAAAAGTTAAACTTGAGAATTCAGCTTTTTTAAAAAACATCCTACATTCCAAAGAAAATAGTATAATTGGGGAAAAAATGAGAAGCCATAGTGAGAATGTAAATACTATAATTATTCCACATAATAGCTGAAAGCTTGAAATAAAGATGATGATAATGATAATTTAGCTGGACAGAATATGGAATCCCCCTCACCCCATCACTGAATTTTTTCTTTCTGGTTGCCTCCTGAAATGGTCCATAAAATGTGCCTCTTCTTGGGTACTCTGACCTTGGTTCCCATTACTGGGTAGAAATATTGTTTTTCAGATGTGATTTAGTTGCTTGGGGAGCAGCTAAAATATAGCAAAGATGACAGTTATCCTTAAGGGCACAGTCTGGGTCTTGTTCATCTGTGTATCTCCTTCACCCAGTACAGATGCATGTTACACATACTGTTGTATGAACATTCAATACTCAGTAGATGGTGAATGAATGATAACTAAATTATTAAGTGAACACTTGGGGCAGTATGCTTAGTGGAACACACACACACACACACACACACACACACACACACTGATAGCTAATGATTACTGAGTGCACCCATAAACTAGTTGCCTTTGAGTTGATTCTTTTATTTTTTTTTTATTTTTTCCCATACAAAAATTTATACATACATTGTTATGTGACCCTAATTGCTCTTCCTATACTGTGACAGCACATTCTTCTTTTCCACCCCTGATTCCCCATGTCCATTCAACCAGCTCCTGACCCTCTCTGCCTTCCCATCTCACCTCTGGACAGAAGCTGCCCATTTAGTCTCTTGTATCTACTTGAGCTAAGAGGCACACTCCTCACGAGTATCACTTTATGTCACACAGTCCAGTCCAATCCCTG